>NC_067401.1:432607400-433207400 GCF_016432865.1 Antechinus flavipes | reverse complement strand
ACTGTGGGTCCATTCCTTGTTTCTGTCATACTAATTTCCAATTTTCCCAGCAGTTTTTATCAAACAGTGAATTCTTATCCCAAAATCTGGGGTCTTTGGGTTTGTTAAACACTAGATTATTAAAGTTATTGACTATTTTGTCCTTTGAATCTAACCTATTCCACTGATCAACTAGTCTATTTCTTAGCCAATACCAAATGGTTTTGGTAACTGCTGCTTTATAATATAATTTTAGATCTGGTACAGCTAGGCCACCTTCATTTGATTCTTTTTTCATTAGTTCCCTTGAAATTCTTGACCTTTTGTTTTTCCATATGAACTTTGTTATTATTTTTTCTAGGTCATTAAAATAGTTTTTTGGGAGTCTGATTGGTATAGCACTAAATAAATAGATTAGTTTAGATAGTATTGTCATCATTATTATATTTGCTCACCCTCTCCAAGAGCACTTAATATTTTTCCAATTAGTTAGATCAGACTTTATTTGTGTGGAAAGTGTTTTGTAGTTTTGCTCATATAGTTCCTGATTTTCCCTTGGCAGATAGATTCCCAAATATTTTATACTATTGGTAGTTACTATAAATGAAATTTCTCTTTGTAACACTAACTGTTGGATTTTGTTAGTAATATATGCTGATGACTTATAAGGGTTTATTTTGTATCCTGCAACTTTGCTAAAGGTGTAGATTATTTCTAATAGCTTTTTAGAAGACTCTCTGGGATTCTCTAAATACATCATCATATCATGAGCAAAAAGTGATAATTTGGTTTCTTCATTACCTGCTCTAATTCCTTTAATCTCTTTCTCAACTCTTATTGCCAAAGCTAGCATTTCTATTTTCAAGTCACACCAATGATGAATAGGCCACCTGTGTTGCAAAATATCTTTAGTTTTCTCCCAAAGGCTCCATAATCCCTTTTTTTTTAAATTTTTTTATTTAATAATTACATTATATTGACACTCGTTTCTGTTCCGATTTTTCCCCCTCCCTCCCTCCACCCCCTCCCCTAGATGGCAAGCAGTCCTTTATATGTTGGATATGTTGCAGTATATCCTAGATACAATATATGTTTGCAGAACCGAACAGTTCTCTTGTTGCGTAGGGAGAATTGGATTCAGAAGGTATAAATAATCCGGGAAGAAAAACAAAAATGCAGATAGTTTACATTCGTTTCCCAGTGTTCTTTCTTTGGGTGTAGCTGCTTTTGTCCGTCATTTATCAATTGAAACTCAGGTCTCTTTGTCAAAGAAATCCACTTCCATCAAAATATGTCCTCATACAATATCGTTGTCGAAGTGTATAATGATCTCCTGGTTCTGCTCATTTCACTTAGCATCAGTTCATGTAAGTCTCGCCAGTCCTCTCTGTATTCATCCTGCTGGTCATTTCTTACAGAACAATAATATTCCATAACATTCATATACCACATTTACCCAGCCATTCTCCAATTGATGGGCATCCATTCTTTTCCAGTTTTTAGCCACTACAAACAGGGCTGCTACAAACATTTTGGCACATACAGGTCCCTTTCCCTTCTTTAGTATTTCTTTGGGATATAAGCCCAATAGAAACACTGCTGGATCAAAGGGTATGCACAATTTGATAATTTTTTGGGCATAATTCCATATTGCTCTCCAGAATGGTTGGATTCGTTCACAACTCCACCAACAATGCATTAGTGTCCCAGTTTTCCCGCATCCCCTCCAACATTCATCATTATTTTTTCCTGTCATCTTAGCCAATCTGACAGGTGTGTAGTGGTATCTCAGAGTTGTCTTAATTTGCATTTCTCTGATCAATAATGATTTGGAACACTCTTTCATATGAGTGGTAATAGTTTCAATCTCATCCTCTGAAAATTGTCTGTTCATATCCTTTGACCATTTATCAATTGGAGAATGGCTTGATTTCTTATAAATTTGAGTCAGTTCTCTATATATTTTGGAAATGAGGCCTTTATCAGAACCTTTAACTGTGAAAATGTTTTCCCAGTTTGTTGCTTCCCTTCTAATCTTGTTTGCATTAGTTTTATTTGTACACAGGCTTTTTAATTTGATGTAATCGAAATTTTCTATTCTGTGATCAGTAATGGTCTCTAGTTCATCTTTGGTCACAAATTTCTTTCTCCTCCACAAGTCTGAGAGATAAACTATTCTATGTTCCTCTAATTTATTTATAGTCTCGTTCTTTATGCCTAGGTCATAGACCCATTTTGATCTTATCTTGGTATATGGTGTTAAGTGTGGGTCCATGCCTAATTTCTGCCATACTAATTTACAATTATCCCAGCAGTTTTTATCAAATAATGAATTCTTTTCCCAGAAGTTAGGGGCTTTGGGTTTGTCAAACACTAGATTGCTATAATTGACTATTCTGTCTTGTGAGCCTAGCCTTTTCCACTGATCCACTAATCTATTTCTTAGCCAATACCAAATGGTTTTGGTGACTGCTGCTTTATAATATAATTTTAGATCAGGTACAGCTAGGCCACCTTCATTTGATTTTTTTTCATTAATTCCCTTGAGATTCTCGACTTTTTATTGTTCCATATGAATTTTGTTGTTATTTTTTCTAGATCAATAAAATATTTTCTTGGAAGTCTGATTGGTATAGCACTAAATAAATAGATTAGTTTAGGGAGTATTGTCATCTTTATTATGTTCGCTCGGCCGATCCAAGAGCACTTAATATTTTTCCAATTATTTAAGTCTGACTTTATTTGTGTGGAGACTTTTTTATAATTTTGCTCATATAATTCCTGACTTTCCTTTGGTAGATAGATTCCCAAATATTTTATGGTATCAACAGTTATTCTGAATGGAATTTCTCTTTGTATCTCTTGCTGTTGGGTTTTGTTGGTGATGTATAAAAATGCTGAGGATTTATGGGGATTTATTTTGTAGCCAGCTACTTTGCTAAAATTATGAATTATTTCCAATAGCTTTTTGGTAGAATCTCTGGGGTTCTCTAGGTATACCATCATATCATCTGCAAAGAGTGATAGTTTGGTTTCCTCATTGCCTACTCTAATTCATTTTATATCTTTCTCGACTCTTATTGCCGAGGCTAGTGTTTCTAATACGATATTAAATAATAATGGTGATAGTGGGCAACCTTGCTTCACTCCAGATCTTACTGGGAAAGGTTCCAGTTTTTCCCCATTGCATATGATGCTTACTGATGGTTTTAAATATATGCTCCTGACTATTTTAAGGAAAAGTCCATTTATTCCTATGCTCTCAAGTGTTTTTATTAGGAATGGATGTTGGATTTTATCAAATGCTTTTTCTGCATCTATTGAGATGATCATGTGGTTTTTGTTTGTTTGGTTATTGATATAGTCAATTATGCTAATAGTTTTCCTAATATTGAACCAGCCCTGCATTCCTGGTATAAATCCTACTTGGTCATAGTGTATTATCCTGGTGACAATTTTCTGTAATCTTTTTGCTAATATTTTATTTAAGATTTTAGCATCAATATTCATTAGGGAGATTGGTCTATAATTTTCTTTCTCTGTTTTCAGCCTACCTGGTTTAGGTATCAGTACCATATCTGTGTCATAAAAGGAGTTTGGTAGGACTCCTTCAATCCCTATTTTTTCAAATAGTTTATATAACATTGGAGTTAATTGTTCTTTAAATGTTTGGTAGAATTCACATGTAAATCCATCTGGTCCTGGGGATTTTTTCTTAGGGAGTTGATTGATAGTTTGTTCTATTTCTTTTTCTGAGATGGGACTGTTTAGGATATTTACTTCTTCCTCTGTTAGTTTGGGCAAGCTGTATTTTTGGAGGTATTTTTCTATTTCATTTAAGTTGTCGAATTTATTGGCATAAAGTTCGGCAAAGTAACTCCTAATTATTGCTCTAATTTCCTCTTCGTTAGTGGTGAGTTCTCCCTTTTTATATCAATAAAATCAAATTATACATGCCCTCTTTATGTATATCCACATCAGAAATTCAGTTCTCAAGAGTTCTTTTTACCTTTTTCTGCTTCTCTTGAGTCCTATAGTTAGAGGTCAAATTTTTTATTTAGTTTTTTTTTTCTTTAGAAACAAATGGATTTCACCTGTTTTATTAAATGTCCATTTTCTTCCTTGGAAGAAAATGCTCAGCTTAGCTGGGTAGTTTATTCTTGGCTGCATTCCATGTTCTTTTGCCTTTAAGAATGTCAGATTCCAATCCCTTTGGTCCTTTAATGTGGAAGCAGCTAGATCCTGAGTGATCCTTATTATGGCTCCTCAGTATTTGAATTTTTTTTTTTTTAGTTGTTTGTAATATTTTTTCTTTAGTCTAATAGCTCTGAAATTTAGCCACAATATTCCTTGGAGTTTTTATTTTAGGGTCTTTTTCAGAAGGTGTTCAATGAATTCTTTCAATGCCTATTTAACCTTCTGATTCTATTACATCTGGGCAGTTCTCTTTGATGATTTTTTGCAAAATAGTATCTAGGCTCTTTGTTTCATCATAATTTTGAAGAAGTCCAATAATCCTCAGATTATCTCAAGTAGATATTTAACTTTTTTTCTATTTTTAATTTTTTTTGTTTTTGCTTGACTGATTCTTGATGTTTGAACAAATTATTCATTTCTTTTGTTCAGTTCTGATTTTTGAGTTATTTTCTTCATTAGCTTTTTTTACTTCTTTTTCTATATGTCCAATTGAGTTGTTAAATGAGTTGTTTTGCTCTATTGAAGTTTTTTCCTTTTTTTTTTTTACTCATATTTTCTTTTTCTAATCCACAAACCCTCCTTTCTTGGGAGTTCTTTATCTTTTCCAATTCATAAATCTTACTTTCCTGGGAGTTCTTTACCTTTTCCAATTCACATTTCAGGAAGTTGTTTTCTTTTTCCACTTTATCAAATTTTTCTTTAAGTGAGTTATAAGACTTTTCTGTATTCTCTTTTCATAGCTTCTCTTTTCATTCCCCATCTTTCTTCTAGCTCTCTTTTAAGATTTTTATAGTTTCTTCTAGGAGAGCCTTGTGTGATGGGGCCCAGGTTCTATCTTCTTTTGGGGCTTTGTCTGGAGACTGTCTGCTATTAGTCTCCTTGGGACTGAAAACCTGCTCTCTTTCTGTATAGAAGTTATCGATCATTAGTGTATGCTTGGCATTCTTACTCATTTTTTAAAAAAATCCCTTGGAGTCTATCTTCAGAGCAAAGGGGTTACCAGCTTCCTCTGCAGAGCAGGAATAGATATATGGACAATAACTATTCTGCAAATGGACTTCTAAGAGCACTGGAATTGCAAAAGTGCCCTGAGAAAAGCCCTGCACTGGAAGTATCTCTTGTCTGGATAGCACCAGGGGAGCTATGGAAGCGCCCTGTGAAGAGCCCCACTGTGTGGATTAGCTACTGCCCTGGGACTAGAGGCTGAGCAGAAAGTGCCACTGGCCCAGACAGAACCCTGCCATGGGGATTAGCAGTTGCCCTTGGCAGAGCCCCCCCACTGTGCAGATTGGAGGCTGCCCCTGGCTGAGCTACACCCCCTCCCCCTTTGCAGAAGTGTGACTGCCCCAGGCAAAATTCCCGTGCTGCAGAATGCGGCTACACAGCTGTGCTGTGGTCTGTGCTAAGTCTCTTCTGATTTTGTGTAGGAGTAGCTAGATCCTGTTAAATTCTGGCCTTTTTTGGAATACACTCTACCTTTGACTTTAACTTCTCTGCTGATCTACTGCTTTGTAACCAAAGCAGAGCAGCCAACCTGTGATAGAGTCCTCCTGTAAATTTTCCAGCCATGGAGACCGCCCCCACGTAGGGTCCACTTGGTATGCTAGCTTCTGGTTCTATTTTCCTGCCTGCACTGGCGTGGTCTCCCCAATTAGAACAAACTTTTTCTGGTGATCTTCCAGATTATCTTCTGCTGGTAAATTGTACTTCCAATATTCATGGATTTTACCAGTCAAGCACTATTTTTGAGGCTGAATTTGGTAGTTAGTAGTGAGGGTATGAGAGCAGTTTAGAATGTCGTGTGTGTCTTCTCTGCTATCTTGGCTCTGCCACTACACTGTAATTTTCATTATTTTTAAGATTGCTATGCTTACTAAAGCAGGTAATAGGATGGAAGCATTTTGGATTTTCAAAAAAAAAAAAGGTTGAATTTTTTTTTTTTTGGTGTACTCATAGCTAGTGGAAAATAATTAATTAACTAAAATATCACATATATTCTGAGAATTTTGGCTAATTTAAATTTTTCCTCTATTACTTTTTTGTTCTTAATTCCTTTAATTTGTAAATGTAGTTAATCATTCCATATTCTGTAAAGAAACCTTCAACTCATGGGCTTTTTTTTTTTTGAGAGTACCTAGTTACCCTCTTAATTTCATAGCCTTCTAAATTTCACTTGATCTTCCTTTATTCACAATAAGAGAGGAAAACATTCATTCAAACAACACAAATAAATAATTTTCACAGTGATTGCATGTTTGTCATGAAATGAACATTTCTGCTTGCATTTAAACATTTCTTATCGTCCAGTATTCACCAACTTCTACTGACTTTTTTCCCTCCAGAATATTCCTTCTGTTTATACCTTCTGTTCCATCCCTGTTGCCAAACCCTTATAATCTCATGTCTAGATTATTGCTATAGCTTTCTAACTGGCATTCCTCTTTTTCCCTTTTTCTTCTTTCAATTGATCTTATTTGCTGCTGCCAAACTCCACATCTTTAAATGCAGTTTCCTTTTGAAATTTTCTTTACTTTTCAACTTGTAAGAATCCATTTTCTGTCTCTCACCCATCCCCAATTTATAAAATAAATAATAACCTTCCAATATATGCAAACAAAACAAATTTCCACATTGGCCATGTTCAAAAGATATAGGCCTCATTTTATATCTGTGTCAAGAAAGCAATGTCATGCTTCATTCTTAGCCACCTAAAATCATGATTGGTTACTCCAATGATCAGTTTTTAAATTGATGAGTTGTTTGTTTTTACATTGTTTTTATAATGTAGATGTTCTGCTCACTTCACTCTGAATCAGTTCATATTATTCTTTCCTGATTTCTCTAAAACCATTCCTTCATCCTTTCATACCAACAAGAGTATTCAATTACATTCATATGCCATAACTTGTTCATCTATTTTTTAATTGATGAGCACTCCCTTAGTTTCTAATTCTTTGCTACTATAAAAAAAAAAAAGAAAAAAAAGAAGCTGCTATGAATAAAGGTCCTCATTATCTTTTTTGGCGTATAGGCGTAATAATTTTATCACAGCATTGTTTGATAAATTAGGAACATAATTCTATCTTTGTAGAATAGAATCAAATTGGTCTATTAATTATCTTTATCTTTCAATTCTTATTTCCACTTATTTCTATAGAAGTTTGCCATTTTACCCCCAGGCAACCACATTCAAGTTTTATTCTTCACTCTCCTTACCTTATCTTCTACTATTCCCAATTAGTTAAATGTTGTTGATAAAACCTCACCATTAATTCTGACCACTCCCATTCTCTCTCCCCAACACCATAATTTCCTAATGCTTATTCTCAGCACTCCTTTGCGGATGATTGTAATAGTTTTTTAATTAATTTGCCTGTATCCAGGCTTCTCCACTCTCCCCACTCTTTCTATCAAAATGTTATTTCTAAAGCCTGACCAGATAATTCCCCAGCACAAAACACTTTGGAGTCTCTTTAGTGCCCTCAGGATAAAATTAAAATTCCTTTGCTTGACTTTTTAAAATCCCTCCCAAGCTGGCTCAACATTTCTCTCCAAGCTGATTACATACTAGCTTGTTTTCTGGTCCCTCTTCATGACAGTTCATCTCTACCTCCAAGCTTTCGCAGAGACGGTCATTCTTTAAATTTCATCTTTCTCTATCTGTACTTCTTTCTTTTTATGCTCTTTTTAAAGCTGAACTGAACTGCCAGTTATTAATACCCTACTCTCTGCCATATTACTTGATATATTTTTGTATTTTGGAAAAAATGTTTTTAATTTACATCTTTGGGAGTACTGTTTCCCTTTAGCAGAATATAAGTTTCTTGAGGACAAGAATTATTTCATCTGTGTTTGTGTACCAATAACATTTACTTGGTAGAAAGTAGGCACTTAAAATGCAATAGATTGAATTAATCCTATTAATAAAATTTAAATTATTTTAAAATCTTCACAATTAGTCCAAATAAAAATGAAGCTATCCTGGGAAAGACCAAGAGGAAGCAGAAAGAAGCATTTCTCATGTGGCCTTCTTCATTTTCTTGTGCTAACTCATTTCTAATTCACCTTTCTGCTTAAACAAACCAGCCACATTTTTCTTTATCTTGCCTTTTTGGTCCTTGACACATTTCTTGGGTGTTAAGAGCATATATTTTGGTTTGCAAGGTCTTCCCAATGCATTATGAAGAATATCAAACTCCTCCTCTACCAGGGCTGAAAATTTTACCTGAAGGTAATCCTGATGTCAACAAAGTAGTTCAAAGCAAAGCAATCATACCTGGCTTCCATAAAATTTGTCAAGGATAAATTGAAAAGTAGATAATCCTCTGAAGATAATGGAGATTTGACTCTACCTTCTTTCCTCCTGAGAAGAAAGGGGTCCCTGAGCAGAACAAAAGTCCAATGATCTATTCATCTATTTCAGAAAAAAGAAGAAACATTGACCTTAGCATTGTTAAAATAATGTGGAATTGAATGTGCAAACTATAGAAGATCAATTAGTTTTACTGTGAGGTTTTTTTGTGTGTGTTTTTGAGGTGGGAAGGAAGGGAGCTTTTTTTTTCAATTTTAAGTGCATATGGTGTATTTCTTTGTCTTATTTCCTAATGCTTTTCAATTATAATGCAGAGCCTCAGAGCTGATGAAGTCATTTTTTAAAAAAGTACTCTTTTCTTCAGTAACAATATTCTTTTTTTTTTTAAGATAAAGAATGGAAGTTGAAATGCCTAATGTTCCTGGTATAATTTGCTAATGCTCTCAGAAATGGGAATACATTGTCAGTGGCAGATGCATAACACTAAAGGAATTTTTTTTTAACTTTTGTTATTTATCTTTAAATGTCCTCTTTGTGGAAGAAGGCCATGTTAGCTAATCAGTTGTTTAAGATTTTACAAGTCTACATATAGTGCAGCATGTGCATTGAATTCATGGTCTTTGTTGGATTAGGAATTTGTTCATTGTAAGTACATTTTTTTTAATTTGTTGAAATATCATTCTAAGATCAGAGCCAATTATGATATCATCACAGCTCCGTGCTTCTTCACTGATAGTGGCTACATAAATATAAGTTATTGTTATTATGACAGCAAATTAGATAGAGTTTTGAATTTGGAGTAAGGAAGAACCGATTGAAGAACTAAGTAAGGAAGAATCCTGCTGCATGGACTCATTGGCTCAAGGAGCCCAGGCAAGACACATTACAAGAATCTTTTTTTCTGCATCTGTAAAATGGAGATAAATAACACCTATTTCATAGACATGTGACGTATTTAAGATACTACAGGTAAAATAAACCTAAAAGTATTTTATAAATGTTTGTTATTACAGTAGCTGATTTTGGGAGAATTATTCCCGTTTCTTTGCTTCCTATAGAGCATAAATTAGTAATTTGTCCATTTTAAATTCAATTGTGGCAAATGAATCAGTTCATTCTAGTCACTCCAGAAAAGGGAGTGGCAAGCTACTCCTCTGGGATGAGGGGATTCAGAATGAGGGGTGTTTCCTGGGACAAAGACTCAGTCATTTTGACCTGCTTAAGACTCTGCTTGACATCACATTCTATGCTCAGTTTAGCCTTTGAAGGAGAAATCTAAGCAAGCATTTTCAAAATGTTGCAGTAAAAAGATCACTGAATCAGGAGGGACCTGAGTTCTAGGTTTTATTTCTAGGATTTATTACAATCTCATGAGAAAGAGCAGCTCCTGACAATTATACAGGAATGCAAAGCACAGGGTTGTCTAGACCCTAACATGAAAGCCCTCATCCCCTTCTGATGTTTTCTCCCATTGGCTGGAAGTCCAGGCTTACATTCTAAAACACAGAAATTTATATGGAGACTAACTAAGAATCTACCCACAGACAAAGAATACTAGCCAATGACCATTCTTTACCATATTATAAACTTAATCTAATTGTGGCAAAAAAAGCAAGGGGAATAGGAGGGAAATATATGTTTATCTAAGGTAAATGAGCATCTGTGACTTTTGGCTATAGTGGCAACTTGTTATTGCAAAGTTTCAAGTTATAATTGAGGTATAGGTCAAAGCTACATTCTTATGAGAAGCCTTTACTCAGTTTGTCCGCTTCACTTTCAGCTAAGTAAACCAGTCAATCAATATTTATTAATTGCTTATTATGTTCCAAGCACTGTGCAAAGGACTTCACTTCTCTGGATTTCATTTCTTTTTTATCTTATAGGAATGAAGGGGATCAGATTACCTAGCTTCTAGAAAAGTACTTAGTATAAGCAAGGAAAAAAAAAGTTAGTAATGCTAAAGAATGTAATGGGCTGAATCTCAAGTTGATGAACTGAGGTCCCAAGCACGTGAGGCTAAATAGTAATTGGACTATATTCTATTAATATATATGCTTGGAGAAAGAATGGCCCCCAGCCCACTCTTTGTGCAAGTCCTGATGTGTGGTATAGGAAATAATGTTTTTGGTGGGTGGAGGCAGGGGAGTGGAAGAGGGAAGAGGGAGAGACTGCTGGCTGGCATCTTGTCACAGTTGCTCGCATTGCCATTGTGACGGCCCTTCAGCTCCGTTCTCTCTCTGCTAGCTGGCTTCCTGTCACAGCTGCCCATATTGCTATCGCAATCCTTCTTGCCCATATTGCTATTACAATCCCCTCTCACCTCTACTGAGAATAAAGATTGAAGATTTTTCCCTTAAAATAAATTCCTGACTCTGGATCACTTTAAATATGCGGTCATCACAAAAGTAAATTTAGATATATGGCAAAGTATATAGAAAACTGGAATGGGAATCAAGAAGACTCATCTTTTAAGTTCAAATTTCAGCCTCAGACACTTATTAACTATGTGATCCTGGGCAAGTCACTTCACACTGCTTAACTCTGTTTTCTCTTCTGTAAAATGAGTTGGAGAAGGAAATGACAAATCAGTCCAATATCTTTGCAAAAAAACAAAAATAGACAAAAAAAAAACCCTACAAACCCCAAATGGGGTTGTGAAAAGTAGCTACAACTGAAAAATGATTGAGCAACTGAGACCTGTCAGTCTTCTAGCCTGAACCAATGATGACATTTTAAATGAACCATTATCATTTACAATTTTAATCATTCTGTAGTTCTAGTTCTCATGTGGGACTTCCCAAGAACTTTAAGGAAATTTCCTAGCAGTAGCTAGAACTGAAAACTTAATTTAGGATTTGGGTGAGAGGATCCAAAAAGCCTTGTAGAAATATGGGATGACAGCTCTAAAATAAATGGAGAATGCAAGATAGGTGAGAAAATGTAAGTCCCCTTTACTCCAAATGGTAGAATCTCTGAAGACTAGTAAGAATGGTTATCAGAATGAGAGCTGGCACCATGCAGTCAAATGTTATTACAAAGAACAAAACTGCTATAACTTCTTGGGTCCCCAGGAGTCCCTTTAAATGGTTTTACAACAGTTTCTCAAGCCATTATGCTATTTCCCTCAACTGGAAACTCCTTGAGGGCAAATAATGGATTTAATATACCTCTATATGCTGCCCCCAGGACCTAGAATGGTGCTGTCTAGGTAGTACCCACACTATTCGTTGAGTGAGGGATGAATCTGTGATGTTTGCTTATGTTAACTGGCATGCAACAATGAAAATAATAATAAAACTTCATGTATATACTACTTTAATACTGAAAAGGCATTTTAAAAAAGAGATTTTTAACATTTTTGGTGAAAATGAATCTTTTTTTAGGAGTAACGTTTTTAAACATACAAAACACATAGAATTATAAAGGAAACCAATCGTATTAAAAGATAGTTATCAAAATACAAAAAAAAAAAAAAAAGCAAAACAAAACAAACAAAAAACCTCACATGAGGTCCTGGATCTTAGGCTAAGAATCCCTGCCTGGAATGATACATATTTTTTTATTATTATGAAATTATGATATAATAAAAAAATCATAGAATTCTAGTGATAGCTGGAAAACATACTATCATTTAGTAGAGTCTCTGCTTTTCCAGGCTCTTTTGGTTTTAAGAGCTAGAGGGTATGGCTCTTTCCATTGCTTCTATGAATATATTAATGATCTAGTCAATGGATAGTGGATGGAGACATAACTATTACGGGGCAAATGAGGCTTTAGTCAAGAATGCTTACATGTACTTTTCCCCCACGGTGATGATTTGTCTTGTCTTCTAATTTTTTTTTAGCCTGGACTATATTACGAGACAGCACAACCATCTCATGTTCTCTTTTTTCCTCTCCCTTCCAAGTAGTGCCAGTTTTGGCATCCTGTCCTGGTATCCCCTAAAACTAAAGAAGATGCCAGTCATTTTCTCTCTCTTCCTTCAATTACATCCCACATTAGAATGCTTTGTCCCATTTTATTTTTTTCTTTTTTTTAAAATAAATAGTATTTTTCCAATTTTTAATTTCCAATATAGTTTTCAACATCCATTTTTATAGGATTTTGAGTCTCAAGTTTTTTCCCTTCCTTTCTCCCTTCCCAAGACAGCAAGCAATGTGATATGGGTTATATGTGTGCAATCACATTAAACATATTTCCACATTAGTCATTCTGTGAAAGAAAAATCAGAACAAAAGAGAAAAACCACAAGAAGGGGAAAAAAGTGAACATAGTACATTTCAATCTGCTTTCAGTCTACATAGTTCATTTTCTGGATGTGGGGGGCATTTTCCAACACAAGTCTATCAAAATTGTATTGAATCACTGGATTGCTGAGAAGAGCTAAATCTATCATAGTTGGTCATTGCATAATGTTGCTGTTACTGTTTATAATATTCGGTTCTCCTCCTTCACTCAGCATCAGTTCATGTAAATACTTCCAGGTTTTTATGAAATCTGCCAGCTCATTTTTTCTTATGGAATAATAGTATTCTATTAATATACCACAACTTGTTCAGACATTCCCTCAATATGTGCTTTCCATCAATTTCTAATTACAACCACAAAGAAAGCTGCTATAAATATGTTTGTGCATGTGGGTGCTTTTCCCTTTTTCATGATCTCTTTGAAATATAGTGTTATTGCTGGATCAAAGTGTATGCACAGTTTTATAGTCCTTCAAGTATAATTCCAAATTGTTTTCTAGAATGGTTGAGCCAGTCCACCACTCCACCAATAAAGCACCAGTGTTTCCAACTTTCCCACATCTCTAGCAATATTTATCATTTTCCTCTTCTGTAAATTAGCCAATTGGAGAGATATGAGTGGGGCTTCAGAGTTGTTTTAATTTGCATTTCTCTAATCAATAGTGATTTAGAACAATTTTCTGTAACTATATTTTCTTTCAAAATGAATATTCCATAAGTGTCAATATGTTTACACTTGAATTCTTTCTAGCACAGGAGGCAATGTGGCATTGAAGAAAAGGGGAACTGACAATGAAATTAGGAAATCTAACTTCTCATTCAGTCAAATTCAACTAAACCCAATCCAATTCCCATTTCTAAGAGACCTGCTAAATGCAAGGTACTGTGCTAAACATTAAAGTTATAAAGACTAAATGAAAGCCCATCTCTGCTTTCAAGGGATATATATTCTCTTGGGAGTGAAGTGTTGCACCACAGAAACAGATAAGTATACTCTTGATCATTTGATGAGGAAGGAAAGAACATCATGAAAGGTCTAGAGAAATGTGGCCTTGGACCACTAAAATATAAGAGAGAGGTTGTCATAGGACAGAGAAATTTGTATTTCACTATGAAAAGCAACAGATCCATCCAAGAAAGAATTGTAGTTGATATTCATACAGATTTTAAGGAATCAGCCAATGTACAAGGATTTATTAAGTATTTGTTATGTTCCTAACAGAATGGATATATAAAAAATAATGAAATCTTTTGTCCAGAATTTTCATTTTGAAAATTAGGAAAATGTTACAGGCAGTTAGTTAGTCGATGAATATTCATAATGCTACAGAGAGATGAAGTTACTGAAGAAAACTAATTGGAGGAATAGCTGAAGGACTGACCCTGGAGTCAGGAAAACCTGAATTCAAAGTCAGCTTTGGGTATTTACTATCTGTGTGATCATTGTCTACTTTGGTTTCCTTATATGCAGATTTGAAGACAGTAATAGCACTTATTTCTCAGAATTGTTGTAAAGCTCCTCTTCTTCATTCTTCTTTTTTCTCCAGGCATTCTTGTTCTTCTTCTCCTTCTTTTTCCTTGTCCACCTCCTCCTTCTCTTTTTCCCCTTCTCCTCATCTTCTTCCTCTTCCTCCTCCTCTTCTTCGTCTTCTTCCTCCTCTTCCTTCTCCTCTCCCTTTTCTTCCTCTTCCACCTCTTCTTTCTCCTTTTCCTTTTCCTTTTCCTCCTCCTCTTCCTCTTCCTTCTTCTCCTTCTTCTTTTTCTTTCTTCTTCTTCCTTAGGCTTAGATATACCAACTATTACTATCCAGGGCTATCTTAGGGTAAAATGGTAATAGAGTTTGCCTTCAGTTCTTCTTTCTGGCAGCTAAGTTCCAACTCCCTGTAATTCCTTTCTCCCCTAAGCTACACCTTCTTCATTTTCTTTCTCTCCTTCCCACCACCCCACATACCTTCTTACTTCTTCTGTTCTTTCATTTCTCCCTTATCAAAACTTACTCATGCAGGAGGGTTTATCACTTTTCAGTGGATATCATAAGGTTACAAGTGGAATTCATAGGGGGCCCATCTCTTTTTTATTTTTTATTATATAGCTTTTAAATTACAAGATATATGCATGGGTAATTTTTCAGCATTGACAGTTGCAAAATCTTTTGTTTCAATTTTTCCCCTCCTTCTCCTCACCCCCTCCTCCAGATGGCAGGTTGACTAATACATGTTAAATATGTTAAAGTATAAGTCAAATACAATATATGTATACATGTCCATACAGTTATTTTGCTGTACAAAAAGAATCAGACTTTGAAATAGTGTACAATTAACCTGTGAAGGAAATAAAAAATGCAGGCAGACAAAAATAGAGGGATTGGGAATTCTATGTTGTGGTTCATAGTCATCTCCCACAGTTCTTTTACTGGGTGAAGCTGGTTCAATTCATTACTGCTCTATTGGAACTGATTTGGTTCATCTCATTGTTGAAGAGGGCCGCATCATTCATAATTGATCATCATATAGTATTGTTGTTGAAGTATATAATGATCTCCTGATCCTGCTCATTTCACTCAGCATCAGATCATGTAAGTCATTCCAGGCCTTTCTGAAATTATCCTCCAGGTCATTTCTTACAGAGCAATAATATTCCATAATATTCATATACCACAAATTATTCAGCCATTCTCCAATTGTTGGGCATTCCCTCAGTTTCCAGTTTCTGGGGGTCCATCTCTTATTCCATGTTTCCATGTCATTTGACTTATTTATCTCTTTAAAAATTACACATTTCTTTGATATCTTTTATTCCAAATACAAAGACATACAGAAATACAGATCAATCAATAAACTCACATTTATTAAGCACTTACTATGTACTAGACACTGGGTTAAGGGCTGGTATACGTACACAAATATATCTTTTGGTGGATGAGATTTATTCATCCATTTAATTTTTCATGTGTGAATGGTTAGGTTAAATCCTTCTGAGTAACTGAATAGGAGGATCACAGTTACTGGAATCTCTGTAGTTTTGCTGTATTATGCTATACAAGGCATATATTTTTTTTTATTCATAGTGAACCTACTTTTTACCAATTAATATTATGAAAATAATATTACCTGTGCTAACAGTGAAAAAATTTAAGTGTTTTATTATATGAATGATTTCAATAAAATCCTAGATGGGGACTGTATAAAGAACTATACAAATTACAGTGTTATTATTATGAACATTGGCATTGTGATAGAGTCTATATATCATGACCGCATTTGCTACAGTCTAGGCATTTGGGAGTTTTTGACCACACTGATGATGGATTGCCTGGCAATCCATCAAATGGAGCAGATGATAGCTCAAATTAGCTATGAAAAGACCCTCAAAAAAGCAAGAATGACTTTGCTATTGTTTTTTTCCTCCCCTCTTCCCTTTTCCCCTCTTTGTTTCTCTAGATACCCATCCGTGTTAATCCACAAACTACAACCTATTATGATCTCCTTAAATAACCTCTTTGTTGCCAATTTAATATCAGTTCCATTGAGCTGTTGTATTCAGCATGGTGTGCTTTTATATTTTTTGAAACTTCCTTTTTCATCAGAGGAGACATTTTTCTAATGTGCAGTTTTGTTTTAATAATTGTGGGTGCCTAGAAAAGGACAGAAGAAAAATATGGAGTTGCTAATTCAGTCAAGTTATTTTTAAAGGAAGGGAAATGCTAAACACACACACACACACACACACACACACACACGCACGCTCACTCACATACACACACATATTCCAATACTTCAATAATGAATCAATAAGTGAGGTGAAGCATCATGAAAAAGTAGTAATAACCACATTTTTCTCTGGAATCAGAGGTCTGAGTTCAATTCCTATCAAGTTCTATCTCTGAGGGCCTTGAGTTCCTGAATATTCCTAAGGCTCAGTTTCTTAATCTCCATTGGTTGGTTGGCTCAGATAGCTTCTAAACTCTTTCTCATCAAGGTGACCAGTCCTTCATTGCTTTAGATCATAAGGTTGTACATCTGTCTATTTTCTGTGTCTCTCTCATATGTCCTCCGTAGAAGGTTTATTCATTCTGCTAGGGGCTTTCCTTGTCATTTTTTTTTTTTAATGACAATATAGCTACTACAGCAACATATCCTGTGCTTTCATCATGTGGTTAGTCAATCTTTTTTTTTTTCTGGTCAGACATTTCTCTGATGACATCTACTTTTTTAATATGATTCCTTTTTATAAGGAGCATTGGTCTACTTATGATATAAAATATATAAATGTAGAGTGTACATAAACCTTAAAGTCTGTATGAATATCATATATGATTCTTTCTTGAAATGGATTTTTTGCTTTTTGTAGTGAAATACAAATTTCTCTGAACATGTCTTTTGTTTGACCTTATAAACCAGATATTTTTAACATTGGAATCCATAAACCCCCTAAGTTAAATCTCAGGAGCTCCATGAACTTTTAAAATATTGATAAACAGATTCCTAAAGATTTTAATACTGACAACTTAATTGGGTTTTATTTAATAAAATTGGTTTAATTTGTAATCTTCATTATTTAATCCACTTAAAGACATTATTCTGAGACATGATCCATAAGGTTCACTAGATTGTCAAAGAAGGCACCTAAACAACAACAAAGTGATTAAGAACCCGTGATGCAAATGTTAATCCTTTTCTGTTGTTTCCCTCAATAATAAACCTATTTAAAAGAATAAAAAACAAGATTTTTAAAAATGTGCAAAATAGTTTACATTTGGTTCTATTCCTGTCTCCCTGTCCATCTGTCTCAGAAAATCCGAGAGTTATTTGAGCTCTAAACACATCACTGAGAAGAGTCAATGAAATGATAATAAAGGTCCCACCTTACCAGGCACTGAATTCTCAGCCTTTGAAATATGAAGACAACTTTTTCCACAAGGCTGCAGAGGCTTTATTTAGCGGCCATATGAATTTATAGGTTTTATTTTTGGCCACTGGAGGGCTCTCATATTTTTCCACTAATGAAATAGAAACCTTGAGCATGACTAAAAACTGAAAATGAAAGATGAAAGTTTAAGTCGGGTGCACTTCATGGTTTGTGCCAAAGTCTCAGTGTAAGCGAAATTTGGGAGAAATCCAATTTAACACTTGGGAGCAGTGGAATGGTCTGCCTAGGGCATGCCCCACATCACTTATAGTGAGTGACCTTTTGGGATGCAGGCTTCCCAGGTCTGCTCAACCATGGAGGTCATTGGTTTTTGAAAGGCATTGGGTAGCACTTTCAGTGTTTCCCCTTTTTCTTGGACCATTCCTTCCTGATGCTATCCTCATTCTCTTTCTCCCTGGACCTTAAAAAACAATTGTTGGCACCTACCTTTTGCTTTGTAGAATGATGTCTTTGATATCTCTGCCTGAGAAGCTGACTTCAGCTTGGGATAGGAGAAAAGAAATTCCTAATAATTGATAATTGTTCTGTAATGGGATGGGATATCATGGTGGGGCAAAAAGTAGTGAGTTCCATGTGAATGGAGAAATGCAAGCAGGAACTTCACAGGCACTTTTGGTGAAGGAGAGGGGGAGAAAGGGAAGGGCAGAGATATCTTAGCAGGGGTTCATGCTTCAAGTTGTATTATTAAACTTTGAGATTTTCATTAAGAAGAACAAACATTCGAATAAGCTAAACAATGAGATCATATATAAGTCATAAACTCTTAGCTGTTTACCAGTCATGGAGATTATTTCAGCTACTGACCTTTCTGATGAACTTGGCATTTCCTGTATTTCTACATCTAGCATAGGATCTGTATTCATAAGATCATAGCATTTAGAGCTGAAAATAAATTTGGAAATTCACTACTCCAGCTCTCTTATTTTATAGAGGAAGAAGCTGAGACCACAGAAGTCATATGCTATAGTGAGAAGGGAGAAAAACTCAGGAGACTTGAATTCAAATTCTAACTTTGCTCTTTTTTTCCTATCTCATTCTTTCCCCACATATACAAACATTTTGCAAATCTCAGATTCTCATCTAGTCCTTATTTCTCACTCATTCTAACCCACATAGCTTTTAGCCACTTCAGTTTAAAGCAACTATCAATTCAGTTTGTAAATGAAATAATGTATTATTGTATGTAATATGGGAAGATGTCTTATTGTCTCCTGATACCAAAGCACTGTTTAATGGAGGCTCATTATGAATGCGTGGTAAATTTTAAGTAAACTTTCAATTGAAGAAATGGAAAAAATTACCTCAATGTTTGAACTTCTGATCAGGCAATTCATACAAGGACTGAGGTTTTTCCTTCCTAAAATTGTTAGAAGAATTGTAATATATTAGAAATGAAAGAATCATGAGAGATCATATAACTTAACCTAAAATGAGAATATTATATAAGAAGAAACTGAAGTCCAAAAAGGGAAAGTCTATACTCCAAGTTTGAATGTCTATTAAGTTCTAAATACAGGACTTAAATCCAGTTTCTCTCTCTGCCTCTGTCTCTCTCTCTCTCTCTATTTTTCTGTCTCTCCCCTCTCTGTTGCTGTCTGTCTCTGTTTCTTTTTGTCTCTCTCATTCTCATTCTCCTTCATCTTCTCTGTGAGAAATTTGATTATTAATGACAAAACTAACATTTAAATAAAAAGATACCATATATAAGCTATAAATCCTCAACCACTTGTATCCGCCCCCCAATGTATATTATTAACTCTAACAAAATCACAACAATAGAATTTTGTTGTGTTTTGGTTTTCTGATGCAAAATCAATGCTATTGTCAGGATAGCAGACAATCTTTCTTTACTTGGCCTTGATATGCACATGGACTCTGAGCTATTAGTAAAAACTGTTTCAAGAGCTTTCCATTCCAATTTCTCTGTGAACTAACTTTATTCTGCCTTAGAGCTCAGATTATGGGGAAAAAAAAAAAACTTCACCTCTTTTGAACCCATAGGAAAGACTTGCCTGAATGACCAAGCATTCTAAGCTGAAGGTTTGGTTTATTCCTTTCAAGCAAGATGTCTCTTTTAGTTTAATCATTGCAGCTGTAAGTCTTTTAACTATGCTTTTGTATATTTTCCTATCATGTGAAAGTGTATACTGCACGTTGTTTAACTTTTGGTTGCTCACAGGATCATATTTAGAAATTGCAATTATAACACTGTGCTATATAAAACACAGGTTTCTTAGAGCCCACCGAGGTTCAGTAGTCTTTGTCTTGACATTAAATTACTCCAAAATTTTGGGTTCTTGACTTTTTTTCTCTGTTCTTCATAGTTTTATAGTTTTTGTTCTTCCAATGAGTTTTCACATCTCTTTTCTGCCCTTGTGTCTTTCTATAGTAATCTCTTTGCTTTTTTATAATCTGCAATTTTTCAGTTGCTTGAAACTTGGAATGGAATGGAGTTCAGTGAATGCCCAGAATGCATTACATGGCAGTTCCATATAAAAGATTGTAGGAAAAGGATAGTGTCTATCCACATGTTATATACTTGAGAGTAGCATGTATGGTAAGGAAGTAGTCTCAAGAGAGTAAACCCAGGAAGTATGATTGAAAAGATAGGGAACACTGGAGAACATTTAAGAATGCTGCAACTCTATCAGCTAGTTATCATTCAATTGTCTTTTCTTTTTGATTTTGTTTTTAAAATATGGAATATAATAAGCATTTCTATAACAGAACAATATAAAGATGATTATACATAAAACTACAAATCTGCTATGTACAACTTGCTATTCCTTTCAAATACATAACAAAATTATCATGTAAATTTACTTTTTTCTTCCTTCCTCCCACAGATGGATGGCTATCAGAAGACAGAAATAAATTCACATGTATATCTATATCTATAGCTAGCTATATCTATATGTAATAGGTATGGATATATGTGTGTATGTAGGTATGTATATACATACATGTACATATAAACATATATGTGAAATTGTTCTATGTATGTATCCATTTATTTTTTCTCTGTTATAGTGTCTTTCTCCATATGTCCTCTATATTAATTTTGGTATTTATAATAGATAAAATAACTTATTCACTAATATTAGCAGAAGTTACTAATATAAAAAAGGGAAGCTTTGTTATCATTGAATGATAGTCTTGTGTGCAGAAAGAAGAAATAGATGAAGCATTCCAATCATAAGTAGGGCATGATGTAAAGTGATGGGGGATGTCTAGTAGCATTTACCCACATCTACTAGCACACATGTTCTTCTCTTTCCAAAAAATAGGACAGCGAATGATTTTAACACTTGCCTTGCTGATTATTCTTCCTTTTTACAGATGGAGTTTTTGTTGAGAGAGATTATTATTATAGACCTGATCTTTACACTTTCCCCACTCACCCACCTCCAGCTCTTCAACTCAGTAATACTGTCACCAATGAACAAAATTCTAAAAAACAAAGCAAGGCTAATTGCCAGCACAGAAATGATGGCAGGCAGAGAAGTGACCCTTATATCTTTGTATTTGTGATGAATTAGAGAAGAAAGCCAAGATTAGTTGGATGTACTCCTTAGATTTTGTGAAAGAAGATTACAGGTTTCAGAGAGAAGATAGATGGGATACTGTGTACTAAAGTTCTGCAGAATAAGTTGGACCAAGAGATAAGACAAATGAAAACACAAAAAGAAGAAATTCTGATAAGGAAGAAAACAGGTTTTGATCTAAGAACACTTTTGTGTGTGCATAGGAAACGCAGTGGGTTATAAATTTTAAAGACACACAGAAGATAGACGCCTAGGCAGGTAGGGAAGGATAAATACAAAGTCATCCCAGAGTCCTGTGAATATGATATCAGAAGTGCTAACCTTACCTAAAATCTAGCTTGTTTATTGAGAGGAGCCTTATTCCTATATCCAAAGCTATTTTGGTCCTTCATCTTTCCTTTCTCATGCATCATATTCTTCCCTTTCTCCAACCTCTTGATAGAGGGAGGATAATATATTCTATAGAGAATTCAGTAGAGATGGGTAGGAGGAGTGAACAAAAGTATGAAGTTGGGAAGTTGGGAAAAATAAATAAAAGAGTTGGGCTGAGGAATCATACATGTGCAGGGGAATAGTGGGAGATAAGGCTCAAGAGGAGGATACCTCTCTGATTCTTCAGATCCTGTTTCTTCTTTGCTTTAATTTGTTTACCTAAATTTCCTCAAATGTAAAATAAGGAAAATAGCTAGCACCTTACCTCTCAGAATTGTTGTGAGATTAGATAAGATGATATTTGTAAAGCTCTCAGAACAGTTCTTGGCACATAGTTGATGCTATATAAATAATTTTTTTTGTTGTTTTCTTCTTTTATTTTTGCCTAGAATCCTTTTTTTTTAAACTTTAAGCGGGGTTCTTCATTCTCTTTGGTAGCTTTGAAAGTAGAAAGATATTTCTCACATACTTTTATTCTCTTTTCTGGAGGGAAACTTTCATACCCATTGAACTTAAAGAATTGTACAGAAATACAAAATTCACTCTCTCTAAGATCACTGGCAATTCTCTTTATTTTTTTATATTTTCTCTAAAGAGAGATTTTCAGGCCCTTTTTTCCCCTCAAGGAAACTTCTGGGGCTCAGAATATATCATTCATCAGAGTTCTCCATTATTGTCCCCAGATGTTAGAAGTGCTTCACAGGGAAGACTCTAGGATCTGATGCCTTCAGATTGAACAACTGAATCTACAT
The DNA here is from genome assembly GCF_016432865.1 of Antechinus flavipes. NCBI lineage: Eukaryota > Metazoa > Chordata > Mammalia > Dasyuromorphia > Dasyuridae > Antechinus > Antechinus flavipes. The sequence continues at coordinate 433,185,007 of NC_067401.1, read as the reverse complement.
TATTTTCCAATTGAAGGGGTTTTTTCTGTCTATCATCCATCCTTAGAATAGTCTCCTTTATCTGCATCTCCTGACTTTCCTGGGTTCTTTGGCTTCCTTTAAGTACCTGTTAAATCTCCTCCCCCACTCCTTACAGGAAGTAGTTCTTGATTTCCCCTTACTTCTATGGCCTTTCCTCTGGTCATTATTTCAGATTTCTCCTCTATGTCTAGTTTGCACATATTTGTTATATTGGACTCATTGGAATATGCATTCCTTTAGGGAAGAGATTATTATTATTTAGCCTTTCTTTCTATCCCTAATACTTAGCACAATATCTGGCCCACAGTAGGCACTTAATATTTATTAATTGACTGACACTCAAATGGCTCTTTTAAGTCCATTTGAGCACACTAGGGCCTTTTGACTATTCCACTGATTACTAGCATCATCTGTCTTGGCCATTCCTCTCTAGTCTTGGAATGAAACAATAATTATGGAGTCACAAGCATTTTTCTATAGTAGTAACCCTTCCAAGGACCAACACAAATTTTCCCTTGACATAAATGACTACCATTAGTTTGAATATGGCATTTTTCCTGGATACTGTTGTTGCTTATTTAGTTGTTATTTATTAATTTTTATTTTTATATAATTATATATATATACATATGTGTATATATATGTATAATTATTATGTAGTAATATTTATTATTGTAGTTATTTAGTAGCTGCCTGGTTATGGTATCCCACCTCAACAAAAGATCACTGAACTTAAAGTTAGAAGATCTAAATTCAAGTCTGCTCTGATGCTTATCAGACATATATTTAAGAATATGATCTTAATATGATTTTTAATCTCTGTTTTCCTCAGTTTCCTCACTTGTAAAATGGAATAGTTAGATAAGACAGCCTCTAAAGGCTGTTTCAGTTCTAGTTCCTATGATTTCACATTCATGTCAATCTATTTTGGGACAATGGCTCTAAACTGTAAGACACAAAGTGAGTATTGAGTGTTTGACCACCATAAAGTACTATCACTGTGCAGCTGACACCCACCTCCTCTGTAGGTACCATCCCTCTTGATCCTTTAATCTTTTACCATATAGCAGCCATTTCTTTAATCAATTCCACTGCCTTGCTTTCAATCCCCTCCTGTTTGTGCAAGGTTCAGGGGACATGGATGTCTGAAGCCTTTACATAATGAGTCCAAAATAGCACTGACCTTTCTTGCTAGCATATCACCTGGCACCTCAGATCTAATTTCTTGAGATACCAGTCCTCCTTGCTCTCATATTTTTATTTTCTTGATAAGAATTTTGGAGTATCTTTTGAAATCATTTATTGTTCCTTTCCCCCTCCACTCCAATCTAAAAGTTTCCATTTTCTGCTTTGAATTGCATTTGGGATTGAAATGTATTTGGAATCACACCATTTTCATCTCTCCCATCCTAAACAATGTACCCAAAGCAATCCTCGTTAAAGAAGGAGGTCCAAAGGCTTGGTGATTCCCCTTCCAGGGATGACTTTTTTGTTTCTTGTAATGGAGTATTGACCCCAGTCTTGTTCTAGCCATAGGCTTAGTGTTTTCTCAACCTTAAAGCTTTGAGCAGAGACAAGGGTTGTTTGTTTTGCTGCTTAAATCAGTAATTAACACTTTCTAGAATTGTATCCTGGGCAATGGTGAGTTGGCACAATGGAAAGTGTGCCAAACCTAGAGTCAGGAAGACTCATCTTCAAATCTGACCTTAAACACCTACTAGCGATGTGACCCTGGGCAAGTCACTTAACCCTGCCTGCCTTAGTTTCCTCCTCTGTCAAAGGAGCTGGAAAAGGAAATAGCAAACCATTCCAGTATCTTTGGCAAGAAAATTCAAATAAGATCACGAAGAGTAAGATGCAACAACATAACTAGAGTTCTGTCTTAATGAATTGGGTTAAAACTTCCAAAATTCCTTAGTTGGGTTTTTATGGATTGCATTCAAAGAATTCCCTCTATAGAATGCTTCCCATTAAGCAACAATAACAACCTCCCCCCAAAAAGTTATCTTGAGTTGATATCCTCTTTATTATTTCCAATTACTCCTCAAAATGTTGAGAAGAAGTCCGTGTAATGTTTGTACCTTAGTACTTCCATGGACTAAAGGGCCACTAGTACTCACTAGTACTCTGGATTAAAAAAGTATATATATATATAATCCTTAACATCTTTTATTTATAGTCTTTCACAGTCTTAGAGATCTATCTAGACCTTTAGAAGATTAAGTGAAATACTTCCCCATAATCAAAATTGTATCAGAGAGAGAACTTTATCCCAGATGTTCCTAATTCTTCAAGTTCTATTAGTAGGGCAATTGTTTATTTTTTATTTTTTAAATTTCAATAATCTGTATGCAATTGCATTACTGTTCCAATAGCAAAAAAATCAACAAAAAGGAGTCAATTCATATTTCTAATATTAATTTCTTACAAATATGGTAGAAAAATCACATAAGATCAGAAACACTCTCCATCACACTCTACTTTATGTATCTTTCAAGGACTAATTCGCATGCTCCTTTTTCTTCAAAGCCTTCTGTCATCTCTCTTTCTATTGTAGCAAGTTTATTTAATTTTAATACAAATCAGAGCAAAAAGGGAAAAAAAACACAGGAGAGAGAAAAAAAACAGAAAAATGAAGTGAACATAGCATGTGTTTGTTAGAATTCTTACAACGTGCTTAAGTTAGTGGAATTGATAGAGACAATGGTTGTTTAGCAGGGTGCTTAACATTAAGTTCTCTAGATGTACTTAGTACTTACTACAGTTCCACAAGATTCACACCTTTAAGAGAATATATATAAGCTAGGAGCTTATCAACCAGGATTGATTCCGGGAGATTCACAAGCCAGAGATGGCAGTCGGGCAGAAAGAAGGAAGACAGAGAAGTGGTGGCAGGCTGTCCTGTGGAGAACACTGAAACCAAGATCCGGAAGGTCTCCAGAAAAGTAGCTGAGCCCTAAGTGAAGGAGAGAAGATTTTGGAAGAGACAATAAAGGATGTGGACTTTAACTCCTGGCTGCATTTGAGGTGATTATTACTTTGAGCTGAAACTAAGGCTGCTCCCAGAAGCCTCCCCCCCCCCAAAAAAAAAAAAAACCCTGCTCCCAGAGAACATTATATTTAAGAGAAGAACATTACATGTGTTGATTTACATTCAGTCTCCTTAGATCTTTTTTCTGGAGGCAGATGGCATTTTCTGTTTAAAGTTTATTGGGAATGCTTTGGATTATTGAACCACTGAACCACCAAAAAGAATCAAATCTTTCATAGTTAATCATCTCACATTTTTGCTGTTATTGTGTACAATGTATTCCTGATTCTGCTTGTTTCTCTCTGCATCAGTTCATGTAATTCTTTCATGACTTCCTATAATCAGCTTATTCATCATTTTTAATAGAACAATAATTTTCCATTACCTTCATGTACCACAACTTGTTTAGCCATTCTCCAATTCTTTTCCAATTCTTATTAGCTTAGCCAAGTATTGAACAATAGATGTTTTTTCCAGTTGTTTAGATCTGATTTTATTTCTGTGAAAAATGTTTTGTAATTGTGTTCATATAGTTCTTGGATTTGTCATGGCAGGTAGACTCCCAAGGATTTTATTTTATCTACAGTAATTTTAATTGCTTTTGGGCTTTGTCAGTAATATATAGAAATGCTGATGATTTGTGTGGGTTTGTTTTATATGATGCAGCTTTGCTAAAGCTGTGAATTGTTTCTGGCAGGTTTTTGGATGATTTTCTAGGATTATCTAAGTATATCACCATGTCATCTGCAGAGAATGATAATTTTATTTCCTCATTGCCCATTCTAATTCCTTTAATTTATTTTTCTTTTCTTATTGCTAAAGCCAATATTTCTAATACAATGTTGAATAATAGTGGTGATAATGGGAATTCTTGTTTCAATCCTGATCTTAATGTGATTGCATCCATCTTCTCTTCATTACAAATAATGCTTGCTGTAGATTTTAAATAGATCTTGATTATTATTTAAAGGAAAACTCTCTTTATTCCTATTCTCTCTTATGTTTTTAATAGGAATGGATATTATGTTTTGTCAAAAGATTTTTCTGCATCTATTGAGATTATCATATGATTTCTGTTGGTTTTGTTATTGATGTGGTTGATTGTAATATTTTTTTCTGATACTTAACTAGCCCTGCATCCTTGTATAAATCCTATTTGGTTATAATATATTATCCTTCTGATAAGTTGTTGTAATCCCTTTGTTAATATTTTATTTAAAATTTTTGCATCAATAATTCATTAAGGAGATTCATCTATAATTTTCTTTCTCTGTTTTGGCCTTTCCTGGTTTAGGTATTAGTGACATATTTGTATCATAGAAAAAATTTGGTGGTACTCCTTCCTGATCTATTTTTCCAAATAGCTTACATAGTATTGGAATTAATTGTTTTTTAAATGTTTGGTAGAATTAATTAAGACTTTTTTTCCTTAGAGAGTTCATTAATGACTTGTTCAGTTTCTTTTTTATTAAAATGGGACTATTTATTTCCTCTTTTGTTAATCTACTAATAATAAATAAATAAAAATAATAAATAACAATTTATATTTCTGTAAATATCCATACATTTTAGTTAGATTATCAGGCTTGCTGCCATAGAATTGGGCAAAATAGCTCCTAATTATTGCTTAAATTTCTTTTTCATTGGTGGTAAGTTTACCCTTTTCATTTTTGATGTTGGTGATTTTTGTTCTTTTTTCCTTTTTCTGATAAAATTAACCAAAAGTTTATGTATTTTGTTAGTTTTTTCATATTGTTTATTAGTTCAATAGTTTTCTTAGTCTTTATTTTATTAATCTCTCTTCAAAATTTCTAATTTGATATTTAATTGAGGGTTTTCAATGTGTTCTTTTTCTAGCTTTTTTAGTTGCATTTCTAATTGATTGATCTTCTCTTTCTCAGTTTTATTTATGTAGCTATTTAGAGATATAAAATTTCCCCTAAAAACTGCTTTGGCTTCATCCCATTGGTTTTGGTTTGTTGTTCATTAACATCATTTTCTTGGATGAAATTATGAATTGTTTCTGTGATTTGTTGTTTTGACCCACTCATTCTTTAGCATTAGATATTTAATTTCCAATTAGTTTTTAGTCTTTCTTTCCCTGGCCCTTTATTGAATATAGTTTTTATTGCATTGTGGTCTTTGGTCTTTTTCCACTACTTAATGTCATTTTTTTGATGTCATCACATCAGAGTCCATTCACAACCACACCCTCAATCCATGTAATTTGGATTTGGATAACTAGGCAGATTCCCAGTAAGGATCCAAAATTTCATCAGGCAGAAATGTTAGAGGTGCAGGGAGGTCAATAAACGAGTGATTAATGATTTTTATTAGTGGGTGCATTTTATGTTGATTGGTCATTAGTTTTTGTAGTTGAATTACAACAATGGTTTTTCATGCCCCCCTATTGTCTGCCCCAGTGATTGATATTGTTTTCAAGAGTTATAAATGTTATTTTTCCGTCTAGAGATTTAAACAATTTAACCTTTAAATGTATATGTTTTCCCTGTTTATCTTCCTATGGTTCTCTTGAGTCCTGTGCTTGTAGATTAAATTTTTTGCTTAATTCTGTTTTTTTAATATAAGTTTCTTACTCCATCTCCTCCCCAGAAAGATGATGCTGTATCTCTTTGGGTATTTAATTCTTGGTTGTAACCACAGATCCTTTGCCTTCTGGAATATGGTATTTCAGGCACCCTGATCCTTAATTGTAAAAACTGCCAGATCCTGGGTAATCCTGACTGTTGCTCCTTGATATTTGAATTATTTTTATCTGTCAGCTTAAAGTATTTTCCCCCTGAGGTTATAGTTTTAAAGTTTTGCAACAATGTTCCTTGAGTTTTCCTTGTGGGATCTCTTTCTAGAGGTGACCCATGGATTCTTTCAGTGAATATTTTCTCCTCTGTTTCTAGGATATTGAGGCAATTTTCCTTAATGACCTCTTGTAGAATGTTGTCCAGGCTCTTTATCTTTTGGTCATGTCCTTAGAAAGGTCAGTAATTTTTAAATTGTTTCTTTTAGATCTATTTTCCAGATCAGCTGTTTTGCTAATGAAGTATTTCAAATTTTCTCCCATTTTTGTTCATTTTTTTTTAGTTTGCTTGACTGATTCTTGCTGTCTCACAAAGTCATTAGCTTCTATTTTTTATAGTTTTTATAAGAGTTATAGTTTTTAATGAGTGATTTTCCTCAACTATCTTTTTTATCTCTTTTTCCATTTGGTTTATTATATATTTTAAGAGTTGTTTTCTTCAAAAAATTTTTTCCTTCCTTTTCCAAACTATTGACTCTCTCATAAATACCTCTCATTTCTTTTTTCATTTTTTTTCTTCTACTTCTCTTATGTGCCTTTTGAAGTTTTTTATGAGCATTTTCAAGAAGCCTGCTTGGGTTTGAGACCAATTTATCTTACTCTTTGAGATTCTTCTGTGAACATCCTGTCCTCCTCTGAGTTTGTGTTTTGGTCTGCTCTGTTCACCATAGTAGCTTTCTGTGGTCAAGGGTCTTTTCTGTTTCTTGCTCATTTTTTCCCCTTTTCTTTGGGCATTTCTTCTTTCTTTTACTTTTAATATGGAGTTCTGCTCCTGGGTAAAGGTCATGCAGTCCCAAGCTTCCTGTGCAGCTCTTAGTCTTGGCTTTGAGTACAGAAGCCCCTTGTGTTTGCAGGGAGTAGGTAACTTTGTCTGCTCTGTTTGGGAAACATCCGGTTTCCCAGTTTGCCTTCTGAGCTGGGACTGGAAGCTGCCCCACTGATTTGCTCTTCTACTGAGCCACGACTGAGGGTCTTAGTTACTAATTTGTCATGACTTTTCCAGAGTTTATCTGACCTGTGTTCAACATCCTTTTTATCCCCGTGAGACTAATGTTTAATGAAGTTTTTCCAGTCTATCTTGAGCTGGAGAGAGGTTTCATTCCCTCAGACAGTTCACAAGCTTGGTTTCATGTAGTTTTCTAGGGAAACTGGGAGAGCTTGAGCAGCTTCCTGACTTTATTCTACCATCTTGGCTCCACCCTCAGAATTCCTTAGGGCAACTGTTTAAGAATCACTTAACCAGAATTATACATAACAATTATTTCTCATTAATTCTCCATAGTTAATAGGTATGACTTCACCCTTAGAGAAATACAAATATATTTATAGGCTTTACTCCTTTGGCGTCTTTCCTATGGTGTATTTCCAGCAATATACACTGAATGAGCTGTAATATGAGTAACTTGGAAAGAAGATACTGCTTCTTCAGGGACCAAACTAGATGAAGTGGAAGGGCCAGATCAGGTTGTATTTTTATCAGGTAGCAGTATTTCCCTTCTCCCAAGGCTTATTCTTGAAGAGTTCCTAAACCTGAACCCTACTGATTTTTCTGTGAACCCACTGAAAACATAATTCTGATATTTCTGTATCTAAGTCAAGAGAGATATTGTCAGTGTATCAGTCAATATACATTTATTAAGCATCTATTATGATCATGGTATGGCTATGTACTGTGCCAGCTACATGGCATAGTAGGTAAAGCATTGGGCTTGAAGTTAGGAAGATCTGAGTTCAAATTCAGTCTCAGTCAGTTATTAACTGTGTGATCCTGGGGAAGTCATTTAACCTGTATCTGTCTCAGATCTTTATCAATAAAATAGGGACAGCAGATGGAGCAAATCACTCCAATATCTTTGCCAAGGGACAAAGTCCAGGTGGTCCCATCGAGTTGGACACAATTGAACAACAACAAATGTATCAAATACCATGCTAAGTGTTAGTGATATAAAGAAAGGCAAAAGACAGCCTCTTCCCTTGAGAAGTTCATGATCTAATGAGGGACATGATACAAACATCTATCTACAAAGAAGCCCTGAGTTAGAAGGGATGAGGAATGGAAAACCTTGAGACAGGGCAAGAAGTGTGGGAGGAGCTGAACCCCAATGATCATCTGGGAGCTTCCAATTCAACCCAACAAGACTTTGTAAATATTTATGAAGTGTCACTCTTTTCAAGGCACCAATGTTACAAAAATGAAATGTTTCTATTTTCAAGGAATTTACACCCCCATTATCAAATCTACTATCATTTCTTAAAAAACAAACAAACAAACAAACAAACAAACTTTTATTCCTTTTATTTAGTGTTTTATTTCCCCCCAATTACTAGTAGTATATTCTACTGAGGGATACAATGTGTAAATTGAAAAATGAAAATTATAATCAAAAGAGAAAAATAGGGAAACTGTACTATGTCAGCCACATTAATTAACAATGCTTTAGACTGTTTAAAATAACTAGATAGTATAAAGTTGGAATATTGCTGTGGTATAGGAAATGAGTTGGTAGATTTAGAAAAATATAGAAAACACTTGGACTTATGAAGGATGATGCTATCATCTTCAGAGAAACAAAGGACAAATAAACATTGGATGATCTTATATAGATGTATATGAATGTATGTGTATATGATTATAAAGATCTAGGTGTATGTATATGTATATACATATGTGGATGTATATATTTGAGTATATATATATATATATATATATATATGTGTGTGTTTGTATGTATGTATGCATGTATAGACACATATATCTCTAGCTATCTGTCAGCTTAATTTTAGCCTTGGGGGATGTGGGAAGGAGGAAAGGAGAAAAAAAAAGTAAAACATACACAGCAAAGGACAAAAGAAACCTACAAGGAAACCAAAGGAAGATAGACAGCTCTGAACAGAATGTATAGTATTTATTATATAGGCTTTCTTGAATGGAAATTTGTTTTATATTTTGAATCCTCTCCTGTTCTGCTGTGCATATGGCACTGTTTTCATTTCTCTTTCTGTTCTTTTCTATTTAAAGTTTTAAACAAATTACAAAAAATTTAAGCTCGAAAAATTATTTCATCAATTTAAAGAGGGAGAGAACACTAATTAACAGAGATTAAGGGCAAAGAAGGACTTCCTGTTAGAAGCAACACAAAAGTCAAAACATTGTCAGAAACTAGGGATTTTAAAAGGCAGAGGTGAAGAGAGATCTAGGGAGCAATATGTACAAAGGCAAGGAAGTGGGAAGAAAGAATGCTGGTTGTGAAAACTAGTGTAGACTAATGTATCTGGAACATCTAGATCTGAAAAGAAATTTGAATTAAGTCCAGGAGGTAAGCTGCTGCCAAAAAGTCTTTAAATGCCAATCTGAAGAGTTTGTATTTTATCCTGTAGACAATAGAAGCCCCCAAAGGTTTTAATGTGGGAGAGTGTCATAATCAGGCTGTGTTTTTTTAAAAAAAGATTTATTTTTGGTAGCTGTAAGAGGCTCCTGGAATAATATAGATGAGAGGTAAAGAGAGTCTGAACTAATGTGATTGGAGAGAAGGGATTGATGATGGGATCATCATGAAAAACTTGGCGATGGTGGAATCAGCAAGATTTGAAATTCATTGTCAATAGCAGATGAGAGGGAAAGGTGAGGGAAGGGATTGGGTACTTCAAGGATAGCTGTGCTTTCAACAGAAATAGAGATGTTTGTTTGGATCACAGATAAAGTAAGGGAAAGGGGAGACAGTGAATTTTGTTTTGATCTCCAGGACATCCAGTTATAGCTGTCCATCACTCAATTAGTAACATGGTACAGAAGCTCAGAACAGAGGTTAGTGCTTAGTTATAGATCTGTAAGAAATTGAAAAGTTAATTGGAGGAGACTAAACAGAAACAGGAGCATGGGAAGCATTTTTTCAAAAAAAAAATTTGTTTTGATGGTGAAAGGAAGTTCAAGTACAAGGCCAATAGCTTTCTTTTAATTAATTATTCTAGATACCTAAATGTCAATATGGCATGTGTGCTCTTTTTAGTATGTTCATTTGGGAAAGGAGGTCAGATTTATTCTTTCCTACTCTTCTAACTTTATACCACCATCCATCCTACAGGGTCATTTTAGTTTCCATAGCTTTCTTCTCAAAATGATTGTGCTCAAGAATCATTCTCTAGTTCTATAATTGTAGGAGTAGGAGGAGTGGTCTACTAGACTGAATAGACACAAGGTCTCCCCCCAACCAAGTTTGTGTGTGTGTGTGTGTGTGTGTGTGTTGTGTGTGTGTGTGTTGAGTGGAGGCCAGCATGATGAGAAAATGGAAAGGGAGGTACAGAATGGAGTACATAGGACAGGGTCACATGGACCCCATGATCAATCTATCTTCTCCCCCACCTTAAATCACTTTTTGTGGGAGGTCCTTCCTGCTTTAGGTGGAGCATCCCTGTTTTGCAAATTCTTATATCCCGGCTCATAACTATGGTTGTAGGAGTGGTGGGGTGGGGCTAGGTGTGAGAGAGTACCTGCTAGGCAGGCATATTGCATGTAATCTGCTTCTGGAAACTCAACAGATATTTTAAAATTCACCTTTCAATGCCATTCTCACAGGATCTAAGTCAAATTTAGAGAGATGAACTAGTCAGAATGACACAGATAGTAACTGTTAAAGACTGGATTCAAATCCAGGTTTTCTAACTCTTAAGACCAGTTTTCTATCCACTACTTCCAAGCTGCTTCTGACCTTAAACTAATGTTCTTTTGCCTTATGCTTCTATATTGAGTTAAAGGGTATAATTTGCAAGGCCCTGTAGCTAATGTTACCAAGGGAAAGGGAGAAGAGATGTCTGGTTCTGATTTTTCCAGACCCTCATGAAGGGGCAAAACCCAAATTGTTGGTAACCCTATCTCTCTAGAGTTACCTTTTTTGATGTGATTTTGGGCTTTGAAATTGTAGTAGCACACAACTCCTTAGATAGTTCATCTGCTCCCTTGGCTGGGACTTATTCCCACCCCATCCCCACACACGTAAACACACTCATGCTTGCATGCACACATATGCATATATGCCCATGCATGCAATGCACTCAGGCATACATGCACATACAACACACACATATACACACATGACTATATACATACATACTCATGCATGCATGTACACCCCCATCAGAAACAGCAGCACAGCACTGTGCAGAGGGGTTTGTATTTGAAATTAATGGGGTCAAGTTCAAATCATGATTCTGCTATTTCTAATCTATGACTTTGGGCAAGTAATTTAACCCCTGGACTTTGCTTTCCTCACCTATAAAATGAAAGGGTTGGTTACTTCCAATTCTAAAGTCAGTATTGTGTGATCCTGATATGTCTCTGTTCAGCTCCATCTCCACTCTTTCCTACCACTTGTAGCATCTTCTTTTGAACAATTCTTATTTGTCATATTCCAGAAGGGATTCCTGTCTCAGTGGATTGAGTTAATTGAAAAATGATTAGGTCTCCAGGTAAGAAAAATAAGATTCTTCTCAAGCTTTCCTGATCCATTATCTCCTTATTATTCACATATATGCCTACATATGATTATAGCTTTAAAATTGAATTATGAAGGTCCTCTTAACTCAACTTGTTCAACTCCCCATAACCTGCATTTTAATAGAATAAATTAAAGTTCATGGGGACTTGTCCAAAGACATACAGATAGTCAACAAGTAGAGGCAAGATTTTAATTCAGTTATTTTGGTTCTAAAGCTAGTGTACTTTCCACTCTACTGTATTAATACATAATAAAGAACATATACACACATTTGACACATGTTTGCAGTAGCTTCTTGGGTTATATTCCTTCATATATCCCATCTTCCTTCTCCCATGGGTGAAGTCCTACAGATGTTGTATATCATTTTAGTCATGCCTTTGTGATCCCATTTGGGGAGTTTCTTGGCAAAGATACTGGAGTGGCTTACCATTTTCTTTTCCAGTCCTTTTGACAGAAGAGCAAACAGGGTTAGGTGAATTGTCTGGGATCATATAACTAGTAAATGTCTAAAGCCAGATTTGAACTCATGAGGATGAGTCCTCCTGATTCCAAGCCCAGTATTCTGTCCGCTGTAATCCAGCTAGGACTGGTAGTCCTACTAGAGTTTCCACTTCATAGAAGAACCCAGGACAGCCTGTCTTCATTATCCTTTCTGCTCAGTCCTATATTTCTGGACTTTAAAATCATGCAGTGTATACTGTTGACTCATCCTGACTACATTCCCTCAGTACCAGGGGCATCCTTGCCCTAGAATAGCTTACTAGCCCTTTGGCCTACTCACTTTGGAATATTCCTCCCCAAGACCCATTCCCCTTTTTTCTCTTAGTGAGTTATTCCACTTTATTGAAGGCCCAGGCTGACCTGCCTGCTTTCTCTCAGCCCTATACTACCTTCTGGCCAATGATCTGAGACAAGTAAATACCTTCTCCTCTTTATCCCATCCCATCTGGGCTCACGCTTTCCAGTTTCTTTTATGTGTCATCTTCTCTCAGTAAAATATAAACTCCTTGAGGACAATGACATTTTAATGACAGAAGAAAATACAAAGACAAAGATCTTATTGCCTGGAACACATTTAGCATAGTGGCTGGAATGGAGTAAGAGCTTAATCTAAACTTGTGTCCTCCCTTTCTTCTTATACCTATTGTTCTCTATCTAATCCTCAGCTACTGAATTCTAGGCCAACTCCCAAGGCTGAAGAAGATTTGAAGGCTCCTCTTTAGAGAAATGGGAAGAAGATGGCCAGACTCACCCAGAGCAATATGGAAACATGTCATGTCATGGAAACATGGTGAAGCTTTTAGACACTGGATTTCTAACTAGGGATACAGAGCTTACACACAAGAAATAATAGTGATATAGAGAAAGCAAAAATACAAATACCAATCCCAATGGAAAGGTCATTCTCTGAAGAGTCTTCTATAAAGCACTTATTTTCCTCTTATGCTGAGTGAAACTTTCAAAAGAAAGAGAGTGGAGAGAATTTCTTTCCTTCTGAAGATATGAGCTTGATCTTGTGAAGAAGAAGAAAATTCTGATGAAGTTTTATTTATTATCTTAAACAGAACCAGTAGGTAGAGTGGAAAGAAGACAGAGGTACACATGCAGAGAGAAGAGAGAGAGAGACAGACAGACAGAGACAGAGAGAGACAGAGGAGGGAGGGAGATAAGGAGAGAGGGAGAGAGAGAGAGAGCATGAAAACCCACTATGTGCATACAAATATGTGTACACAGTCACTCATAAACATACATATATACATCACACACAAATATGTGTATACAGTCACTCAGACATAGACATATACACATATATACATACAAATATGTGTACACAGTCACTTAAAGATATACACACATATATATATGCACATATACACATACAAATATGTGTACATAATCACTCATAGATATAGACATATACACAATATACATCCATACTCAGACTTAGCACAATACTAAGATGAAAGAAATGCTTTGAGGAGCTGTGATTTTCACAATGTGGGTTTACCAATACAGATCGGCTCCTTTCCAAATTGTGGTCTTTGAAAGTCACTGTGGCCAAGATTCCATCATCCAGTAGCCAAGCTGATTATATGCCTTTCTGAGCTTAGCTAGGCAAGTCTTTAGACAGCAGAGATTGAAGTCCATCACTGAGCCTGTGCTTAAAGACTTTCCCTCTCAGTAGAGTTTGCCAAAGTCTGTAATACTCTACTGGCATGATCATCAAAAGTCTCTACCATTATGGGATTTTAGTGGGGTGGGATTATGATGGATATGATGTCATAGGAGATATAAGATTGTTAAAGGTATCATAGAAGGTGAAAGTGGTACTAATGTTATGATGATAAGTGGTGGGGAAAAAAAAACTGGATAGAGAGGACAGACTAGTGCATATCATATACTTTTGAACTGAATTATATAAGCTTTATTTTGTTTGGATACAACAAAAGCTCAACAAACTGATAAATAATTTAAACTTTTTGGTTTATATTTCTTTATTTTTTGTTGTAGCTATGAAATCTTCTCAAAGGAGGCATCTCCTAATTTCATCCCCAGGGGACACCTTGGTTTTCTTGCTTAGTTTATAATGAAAATGTTTCCATGGTGTCTGAACTTATCTCATGCTCCTGGAATGATTCCCAGACTGCATTGGGGAATAGGGAATGGGAGAAGGATAGAAGGGAGTATGGAAAATAGATTTGACTTGTCTTCCAGTGCATGTTCTCTTGGCCTTGTTTTGGTTTCTGGGTGGCAGGTGGCTCTACTTCCAGCTCCATTGATAAGTCTCAAGCACAAGGCCCTTTTGTTCCAGCAATTTGTAGAACAATATGGCAGGTTTAGTTGGTGCTGCCTTGTTTCTTACCATAGATATTTCTCTTTCTTCCTTCTCCACTCTGCTTTCTTTCCTTTTTGTATCTTCTTCTTTCATCTTTTCATGGACTTCTTTCCCTTCTCCTAACTTTTCACCTCCTTTCTTGTTTTGATTTCAGATCTTTGCTAGCAACACCTAAAGACATTCACAAACATTGCCAACCTTGCTGTTAACTGAATCTCCTGCTCTGCTTAGCTTTGGGCCAAAAGGATGCACATTTTTTGTAGTGGCTTTCCTACAACTGAAGAGCAGTTTTCCCCTCCCTGCTTCAATCTCTAGGAAGAAGAGTTTTTTTTTTCTTCTTTTTTTCATATTCCTGTTTGGTGGTGTTCATTTTAAAATTCATTAATTAATGAAAATTAATCAATAATTAAGTGTTTTATAGCCACCCAGAGGCCATTTCACGGTGCAATGATGTATTTATTGCCTCCTTCAGGGATCAGAGTGGGAGCTATCTGATGCTACTCACAGGTTAGTTTATTGTATGATGTCTGATAGACAACCTCCAACTCAAAGCCCCGCCTGCCCTCCCTGCTCTTCTCTCATCCAGGGACCACTATTGAGCCCACAAGGCCCAGCTGTTGTCTGCACAGGGCCAGACCTTTCAATCTGTCCCTCATAGACAGTGGGCTTGAGTCCCTGGAGCTGCTCTGTACTCTAGGCTGGGGATGAGCCAGACAGATTGGGAACTGTGCCCTTCAGCAGTGAATCCTATAAGGCTGTCCTGGCAGCAGCTGGTACTTGTTGCTCAGAGCTCCATTGCCATGTGGGAGACATAACCATTAAGTCTTGAGATCTGTCCCCTGATACTAAGGGGAGGGAACTTCATAGGCCCTCTGAGGCTTACAGCAGAGCTCACAGGCCACCCAATTCTAAGAAATTCATTATCTTCCAGAAAAACCTATCTCCCCTATTTGAAAGAGAAATGAGAAAGTATGATAATACAGGCAAGGCATTGGGTTTGGAATCAGAAAAGCTGGGTTCAAATTCAGGTTCTTGTATTTAAATTACTTGTGTGATATTGGGCAATACTTATCCAAGTGGGGACTTTAATTTCCTCATCTATCAATGGGGGAAGTAGGTTGGACAGTATGACCTCTACTGTTCCATTGAGCACCAAATCAATTCTCTAAAAATCTAGAGGACCCTGTATGACTTAATAGGTTAATTTCTGGTTTTAGATCTGGAAGATAGTTTAAAGAATACTGGATTCAACCTCTACAGAGAAGGAGACTGAAGCTCAAAGTTGAAATGCCCCCATTAAAGACACACAGACAATAAAAATTAGATTTGGGACTCAAACTAAGATCTCCTGATCTGTAGTCCAGTTGCTAGGTTGGCACTGAGTACTTATTAATTGGTTGTCATAAGCTCAGAGGCTTTATAGCTGGAAAGGGTCATTTAGTACAGGCTACTTGGGCATCCAATTATGTCACTAAGTAATTTGGAACTGAAGCATTCACATTACTTCCCTGAATCTTAGTTTCCTTTTTAACTTTTGGCGGAACAGGAAAGGAGCTTTCCTCAAAAAACCTAATGTTGTGTTGAATCAACAAAGTTGTGGAGCAGACAGAATTGCTACACAGTCTTTTTTTTTTTAATCTGAGTGCATTTTGCTTTAAGGGTATCCTTTCCCTTTCTGTTCAAGCTTCTGATGTTCTTCAATTTTCTCCTCCCCTCTTCTCACAATCAAAATTCATCTCAGATTTTTCACTTGCCCTGTGATATAAATGATTGAGAACTTTAAAGTATTATTGCTCCCAGGGAGATTTATGTTTCAACAGCGATCAAAGTATGTAGCTTTAAGCTGAAAAGAATGAAGTTCTAAACAATCATACCAGTGATTCTCACCTTCAGAATCACAGAATCTCAGAGTTGAGATGAAACTCAGAGACCATCTTATTCAACTCCATACCCAAACAGAGAATCCTTTTTGTGACACTTTTAACAAGAGAACATCTAACTCCACTTTAAAGATAGCCAAATTCAGAAGAAAGAAAGAAAGAAAGAAAGAAGAAAGAAAGAAAGAAAGAAAGAAAGAAAGAAAGAAAGAAAGAAAGAAAGAAAGAAAGAAAGAAAGAAAGAAAGAAAGAAAGAAAGAAGGAAGGAAGGAAGGAAGGAAGGAAGGAAGGAAGGAAGGAAGGAAGGAAGGAGGGAAGAAGGAAGAAAGGAGGGAAGAAGGAAGAAAGGAAGGAAGAGAGAGAAGGAGGGAGGGAGAAATGGAGGAAGAAAGAGAAGGGGAGAAAGAAGGGGGGACAGAGAGAGACAGAGACAGAGACAGAAAGAGAGTCAGAGAGAGAGGGAGACGAGAGAGAGAGAGAAAGAGAGAGAGAGAGAGAGGCAGAGAGAGAGAGAAGGAAGGAAGGGAAGAGGGGAGGGAGGAAGAAAAGAAGAAAGGAAGATAAGAAACAAGGGAGAGAGAGGTAGGAAGGGGAAAAAAAGCATTAATTAAGCACTTAATATCTGCAAAGCCTTGTGCTAAGTGTTGGTGAAAGAAATAGAAAAGGAAGACATTCTCTGCTCCCAAAAAACTCACATTTTAGTGGGTGAAACAATGCAGTTTCAGCTACATGTAATGTGGATGAGTCATATGGTCTTTAGGTTATGTTGGTAAAACAGATGATAATACATTTTCTTTAATGCCATGTCCATGGATTAAACTATATCCATTTCTGATATTGAACTATTTAACAGCATCAAGAATATTGGTGGAATGATTCTGTTTTTTTCCAATATTAGTGTATGTTACTTTACATTAAATGGGGCTGTAGAATCTCCAGAAGGAGGTTGTATCTTCATAGGCTTGTTTCCTACAATGATAGTTGTGGATTCTAGATAGAATGCAGAATTGATTATCCAGGAGGGTATTGCCACTCCCAAGGTACTGGGCTTCTCTTGCCCAGTGGTAGCTAATAATTGGTGTTATTGACAAGAAAGATGCTCTTTTTACCCCTTCAATCCAGTACAGATCAAAAGCTATTTATACCTTCTTATCTTGTACAACTCATTTCTAAGTCCTCCTATAAATCTTCCTTACAGTTCCACTCACCATGTTTAGAGTCATCTTCTAGGTCTCTTGATATAAAATGTTCCAGTGTAGTAATTAGGTTGTCCTTCATGTAAGTTATCATTTACACTACATGATCAGGCTATCTCCCTGTTTTTTGGTTATATATCTCCTTGATGATTTTTTTAAACCACTTCTTTGTGCAATTTTCATTGATACTATGTTATAATCTCTGGAGATATCTTTCCATGCCTTTTTCATGACCCACAATTTTGATTCTTCAGATAATGTGCTACTGTGTAACTCTGATCCATACAATATCATCAGATGAAAATTGGCATAAAAATGATTTTATTGTTCATTGTTATTGTTATAGGAAGGAACCTGGAATCATTGAAAGCTGAGTGTACTTTCCAAATGCAATTCCAGCCCACCATCCCCTCATACAATTTTTATCTCTGAGAGAGCTAAGTATATTTTTCACAGGAATGGTGTGTGTGTGTGTGTGTGTGTGTGTGTGTGTGTGTGTGTAGAAGCTTAGACAAACTGACATCTGTTTTGTTTTTTGTTTTTGGATTCGTTTCTTTCTTTCTTTCTTTCTTTCTTTCTTTCTTTCTTTCTTTTCTTTCTTTCTTATTATAGCTTTTTAATTTACAAGTTATATGCATGGGTAATTTTACAACATTGACAATTACCAAACCTTTTGTTCCAATTTTTCCCCTCCTTCCTCCCATCGCCTTCCCCCCGATGGCAGATTGACCAATACATGTTAAATATGTTAAAGTATAAATTAAATACAATATAAGTATATATGTCCTAACAGTTATTTTGCTGTATATAAAGAATCGGACTTTGAAATAATGTACTATTAGCCTGCAAAGGAAATAAAAAATATAGGCGGACAAAAATATAGGGATTGGAAATTCTATGTAATGGTTCATAGTCATCTCCCAAAGTTCTTTCGCTGGGTGTAGTTGGTTCAGTTCATCACTGCTCCATTGGAACTGATTTTGTTCATCTCATTGCTGAAGATGGCCATGTCCATCAGAATTGATCATCATATAGTATTGTTGTTGAAGTATATAATGAATTCCTGGTCCTGCTCATTTCACTCAGCATCAGTTCACATAAGTCTCTCCAGGCCTTTACGAAATCATCCTGTTGGTCATTCCTTACTGAACAATAATATTCCATAATATTGATATACCACAATTTATTCAGCCATTCTCCAACTGATGGGCATCCACTCAGTTTCCAGTTTCTGGCCACTACAAAGAAACCTGCCACAAACATTTGTGCACATACAGGTCTCTTTCCCTTCTTTAAGGTTTCTTTAAGCAGAAACACTGCTGGATCAAAGGGTATGCATAGTTTGATAACATTTTGAGCATAACCAACTGACATCTGTAAGAGATGGTAGAGACTGTGAGAAGGAAGATATTGGTGTTAAGAAGTATTTGAAGGAGCTCTACAAACAGTGTAGACAAGATCGCCCTCTCCCTCACCCCTAAACTATTTGCATGGCTACCCTGAGATCTACTATGGGATGAAATGAGAATTCAGCTACAGAAACAGAAGCTTGGAAAGACTGAGTTCCTCTCCCCAGGAACATAGGTGTTTTGCATGCATTCATTATCTCACTCAAAAGTAAGCAATCTTCTACCCAAAAACCATGAGCATGTTTTCAGCACTCCAGGGCTTGGCCTGGGCTGAAAGCAAGTCAAGAAATAAGAACAAAATGAAAAATAAAATAAAATGAAATGAAAGATTTTCAACACAAAAATTTCAAATGGGTAAACACTATAATGATTTGATAATTTTATTCAGTGTAACATACTTGGAAATTTTGATGGACACATGACTTCACTGGTACTCCTTTCATTGGTGCAAATTACAATTTCTTTAGGCCAGCTCATCCTATATGATTCTTGTTTATGTCTTCCGTTCATCCCCCAAAATATTTTAGAAAATCTTTGTAGAACAAAAAGCTCTGCATGGAATTTAGCTCTTGATAATTCATTTGTTGACTAGCTTTCACCAGCTCCACCCTTTTTCAAAGCTGTGAAATTAAATAATCAATTTCCACTAATAAAGAAAGTCCCATGCAAATAGGTTTTGAAGCATAGGTTATTACAGCCCTCAAGGTAAGTAGCACAGATAAAAATATCTTTATTTTAGAGAAAAGGAAACTGAGTAGACAAGATGGAGAAAAAGATTTGTTTTTTCTCTTTTTTATTGAAGCTTTTTCTTTTCTTTATTATTAATTATTATTATTATTATTATTATTATAGCTTTTTATTGACAAAACAAACAAAGGCATGAGTAATTTTTCAACATTGATCCTTGTAAGCACTTCTATTCCAACTTTTCCCCTCCTTCCCTCCACTCACTCCCCTAGATGGCAGGAAGTACCATACATGTTAAACATGTTAAAATATATGTTAAATACAATATATGTATATATATTTATACAGTTATCTTGTTGCACAAGAAAAATCGGATTTATTAAGAAGGTAAAAATAACCTGGGAAGAAAAACAAAAATGCAAGCAAAGAACAACAGAAAGAGTGTAAATGCTATGTTGTAGTCCACACTCATTTCCCAGTGTTTTTCGTTGGGTTTATCTGGTTTTGTTCATCACTTATCAATTGGAACTGATTTGAATCCTCTCATCATTGAAGATAGCCACTTCCATCAAAAATGATCCTCATATAGTATGGTTGTTGAGGTATATAATGATCTCTTGGTTCTGCTCATTTCATTTAGCATCAGTTCATGTAAGTCTCACCAAGCCTCTCTGTATTCATCCTGCTGGTCATTTCTTACCAAACAATATTCCATAACATTCATGTACCATAACTTATTCAATGATTCTCCAATTGATGGGCATCCACTCAATTTCCAGTTTCTAGCAACTACAAAAAGGACTGCTACAAACATTTTTGCACATGTGGGTCTCTTTCCCTTTTTTAAGATCTCTTTGGGATATAAGCCATGTAGTAACATTTCTGGATCAAAGGGTATTCACAGTTTGATAACTTTTTGAGTATAGTTCCAAATTGCTCTCCAGAATGGTTGGTTTCATTCACAACTCCACCAACAATGCATCAGTGTCCCAGTTTTCCCGCATCCCCTCCAACATTTGTCATTATATTTTCCTGTCATCTTAGCTAATCTGACAGGTGTGTAGTGGTATCTTAGAGTTGTCTTAATTTGTGTTTCTCTGATTAATAATGACTTGGAGCACCTTTTCATACAAGTAGAAATAGTTTCAATTTCATCATCTGAAAATTGTCTGTTCATATCCTTTAATCATTTATCAATTGGAGAATGGCTTGATTTCTTATAAATTAGAGTCAATTCTCTATATATTTTGGAAATGAGGCCTTTATCAGAACCTTTAACTGTAAAACTGTTTTCCCAGTTTATTGAAGCTTTTTATTTTCAAAACACATTCAAGGATAATTATTCAATATTGACTATTGCAAAACCTTATGTTCCATTCCCTCCACCACTATATATAAATTTATATTAAACATGGTAAATATATATGTATATAAATCCAATATATACACATATATTTATATAATTATCTTGCACAAGAAAAATCTGATCAAAAAGAAAGAAAAATAAGAAAGAAAATAAAATCCAAGCAATCACAAAAAGTGAAAATGTTATGTTGTGATCCACACTAAGTTCCCACAATACTCTCTCTGTGTGTAAATGGCTCTCATCATCACAAGATCATTGGAACTGCCTCAATTTCCTCATTGTAGGAAAGAGCCATGTCCATCAAAACTGATCATCCTATAATATTGATATTGCTGTGTAAAATGATCTCCTGGTTCTATTCATTTCACTTAACATCAGTTCATGTAAGTTTCTCCAGGCTCTCTGAAATCATCCTCCTGATTGTTTCTTTGAGAAACAATATTCCATAACATTCATATACTGTAAAGAGTCGAAACTCTTGAGTTCATGCACTGAGGTTGGACAACCAAGCACTTAAGGCTAACTATCAATGGACAATACTCTATTATCATATGCTTGGAAAATGGCCCTGCCCACTATTCTGTGCTGGCTCGATAATGGGTATATACAGAGAATTGTAGAAGGGACTAGGGTGTGATGTTCTTTTCTCTTCTTTACAATAATATAAAAATGGTTCTTCTCTGGGAGAGCAGGTTTCTCAGGGAGGTTTTCTGGAGGCAACCTTAGTATCAGTTCAGATCAATAATTACCCCAAAAGCAGCCAGGTGATAAAAGTTCAGATCTTTTATTGTCTCCAATATAGCCCAGTTAGCTTAGAGGCCTCTCTCTCTGCTTAGTTCCAAGAGCTCCCTCCAAATGTCTCCAAATCCAAAGGTTTTGTCCTTCAGCCTCTGCCTCTGCTTTCTTTAGCCTCCAGCCAGCACAAAGATGGAATGAATCTTTTGTCTCCTTCACTTGGGGCTCAGCTAGCTTTCTGGTGAGTCTTTCAGACCAGCTTGGTCTCAGTGGAGGACGTGCAGGAGCCCAGCCACCACAATGGTGTGAGATGAAGATGAATCTGGTTGTGCCTCTGAGAGAGCCTTCTCAATCTTCATCTCAACTCTCCTCAAGAGCCTCTGTCTGTTTTATATGAAAGAGAGGAATTGTGGGATACGAGAGAGAGGGATTATGGGTTTTCTCTCATAGTGCTCTCTGGCCCTAAGAGCTTCAAGGTAGGTGTGAATTCACAAAGTTACATAGTTAACTTTGCGAATCTCCCATACTTGTGAACTCCAATGAGTAAAGGTGTGAACACAAGCATTGTATCAATTAGTTCTACTTAGTACCTTGTTTCAGTTTCTGGCCCAAAACAGCTTCTTGTAAGATCAGATCAATAATTTATCAACTCTAATGAGTTAGCAATTTGCAAAGATTCCAACACTAGGGGGTGGAGTAAGACTAGCCAGAAGGCAGGAGATGAAGAAGGAAGGTCATGGAGATTCTGCTTCCATCCAATTCACTCCTATATCTAAATTCCAAGAATAAAGACCAAGGACTTTTGCTTATCCTGACTCTGGCTGATTCTAAAGTATCCAGGGTGTTAATGCTGTCATCACAATATATCATAACTTATTCAGCCATTTTCCAACAGATGGGCATCCACTCAGTTTCCAGTTTCCTGCCATTATATAAAGGCCCCAAACATTTTGCACATGTGGGTCTCTTTCTCTTCTTTAAGATGTCTTTGGGATATAAGCCCAATAGAAACACTGCTGAATCAAATGGTACGCACAGTTTTATAGCACTTTGGGCATAGTTCCAAATTGCTCTCCAGAATGGTTGGATCAGTTCACAATTCCACCCACAATGTATTAATATTCCAGTTTTCCTATATCTCCTCCAACATCCATCATAATCTTTTCCTGTCATTTTATCTAATCTGATAAGTATGTAATGATACCTCAGAGTTATCTTAATTTGCAGTTTTCTGTTCAATAGTGATTTGAGCATCTTTTCATATGACTAGAGATGGTTAAAATTTCTTCATGTGAAAATTCCCTGTTCATATCCTTTGACTATTTATCAATTGGAGAATGACTTGAATTCTTATAAATTTGAGTTAATTCTCTATTTATTTTAGAAATGAGGCCTTTATCAGAACCTTTGAATGTAAAAATGTTTTCCAAATTTATAGCTTCCCTTTTAATCTTACCTGCATTAGTTTTGTTTGTACAAAAACATTTTAACAATATAATCACAATTATTTATTTTGTGTTCAATAATGAGCTCCAGTTCTTCCTTCATCATAAATTCCTTCTTTCTCCACAGATCTGAGAGGTAAACTATTCCTATGTACTTCTAATTTGCTTATAATATCACTCTTTATGTCTAAATCACGAACTCATTTTGACCTTATCTTGGTATATGGTGTTAGGTGTGGGTCAATGTCTAATTTCGGCCATGCTAGTTTCCAATTTTCCCAGAAGTTTTTGTCAAATAGTGAATTCTTATCCCAAAAAATTGAGGCCTTTGAGTGTCAAATACTAGATTATTATAGTCATTGATGATTTTGTACTATAAAGCTAACCTATTCCACTACTCTATTTCTTAGCCAATACCAAATGATTTTGATGACTACTGCTTTATACACAATATAGTTTTAACTCTGCTTTTTCTGCATCTATTGAGATAATCATATGATTTTTGTTAGTTTGGTTATTGATATAGTCAGTTATGTTAATAGTTTTCCTAATATTGAACTAGCCCACATCTGTGGTATAAATCTTACTTGGACATAGTGTATTATCCTGGGGATGACTTTCTGTAATCTCATTGCTTATATTTTATTTAAGATTTCTGCATCAATATTCATTGGAGAAACTGGCCTATAATTTTCTTTCTCTGTTTTCACTCTACCTTGTTTAGGTATCAGCACCATATCTGTGATATAAGAGGAATTTGGAGAACTCTTTCTTTCCTTATCTTTTTAAATAGTTTATGAAAGAAGAAATTTAGACAGGGAGTATTGAGAATTTTTTCAATAAAAGTAGTAAAAATATACCCAAACATGTCTTGTGTGGCCAAGAATCTTCAAGATTAATGAAAATAAAGAAGTCAGACTGTGTTCCTTGCCTTTCAAGCTAGAGAACTTTGTTTTCATAGCTGAGGAAGCCCACAGAGCAGGTTTGTGAAAAGCTAAACAACATTTTTTTTTTCCTTTGTAGCTACTCCACTGTGAAGTCAAGTCTCCCTCTTCATGATCATCTGTGAAAGAAGATTGAACACATGGGGAAAGAGAACCATATCCCTCAATAAGAAGCAAATAGTTGGGTCTAGGAAGAAAATAATAGAGAAGTACAGAGACATTTGTGAACTTTTAGAATAATTTAGAGGTCATTTGATTCAATTATGTGCTTAACAGATGAAGAATGTCCTTAAATACCAAGAAAATTAAGTGACATAAACAAGATGCCATAGTCAGAAAGGTGAAAAGCTGGGATTTAGACCAAGTCTCTGAATTTTTTTGCCCTGGGCTCTTTCCAAAGAAACAGCCCATTTTGTTATTTCCTTAATAAATACTCTTGATACATTTTACTTCTCACATATATAAATATAATTTCAAGTATTAACCCATTTGTAAAAAAAAGAGAGAGAGAGAATGATGAAAATTTTTTTTTTCATTTGAAAGGATGCAATGTTAAAAAAAAAAAAAACTTTTAAAAAGTGTGATATCATGGGTTTTATTTTTTTTTCTTGCTTTCTTAAAACAACATCACAAACTATTGCTTCCCTGTCCCTAGAATAAAATGCAAACTCCTCCATTTGGCATTTAAAGTCTTTTATAATCTGGCTCCAGGCTATCTTTCCAGATTTATTTCACATTACTCTCCTTCTCATACTCTGAGTTCTAGCCAAATTGGGGCCGCCTTGCTTTTCTGTGTCAAGATCTTTTTGGATCCTGATTGTGTTAGCTATCCCTCCCAGCTTTGTGTGATTTGCACATTTGATGAATGTGACATCTATGTCTTTATCCAAGTCATTGATGAAAATGTTAAAGAGCATGGGGCCAACCACATATTCTTGGGGTCCTCACTGGAGATCTCAATATTGACATTGAACCATCAAGTTATTCTTTGATTCTTTAATCCTTTCCTAATTCATCTAATTATAATATTGAATTGTTCACATCTCTCTATCTTTTCTGCCACAATATTAAGAGGTATACATTTTTGGACTATATTTATGATTCTGTTAATTCCTAGTAAGCCATTTCTGTACTAATTTAAATCAGCAATAGATTATACTCTTAGATTATTGTCTGCAGCACTAAGAAGTTAAATGACTTGGGCAGGATCATCCAGCTAGAATCGGAGGCAGGGTTCAAATTCAAATCTTCCTAGTTCCAAATCCAACGCTCTATTCACTATGCCATATTGCATCTTCATAAATCAATTACAGTAATGGAGTTGAAAGTAGGGGCCATAATTCATTTTCCATTTATCAATTTCTTCTTGGTCCTGCACATCACAAGTGGGACAAGTGCCAAGTAAGGAGGTGTTTTCAGGATTGGAGCACAATTAAATTTGACACTGAAAGGGTCATGATAACCTCAATCCTTTAGTTGTATTCATAAGAATGAGAGATTACAAAGGGAGAGGGAAGAAGAGAAAGGAGAGAGGAAAGGGAAGGAAGAGAGAGACAGAACAATGAGAGGAGATAGAGAAAAGAGAGAGCGAGAGACACAGAATAAAGAGAGAGACACAGAATAAAGAGAGAGACACAGAAAGAGACAAAGATTAAAAGGCAGAGAGAGAGAAGGGGATAGAGTATAAAGAAAAAAGAAGAGGAGATAGAGAAGAAGATAGATAAAATATTGATTCCTGTGTTAAAAGGCAAACAAAAAGAACAACAAAAATCATCTGTTCTAAGACTAAGTTATCGGACAAAGTTTAAGCCAAACCCCTGATATCTGCTTCCCCTCCGGACCTTATCCCTATGTAGGTCTCTATCTAAGTGTACCTCTAGTCTATTGAAGGTATTGGCTGTGACTGGAATTGTTCCAAGGTATGTTGCAAAGGGTTTGGGCAGAGGGGCAGGAAGAACACAAGTGAACTATGGGAATTCAAGCAAGTGGGAAAGTAAATAAAGGGTCAGTGCTGACTTTTAGCTCCTGACACTTTAGGGAGAGATTTTAAAGGAACAGGGGTTGCATTTCCTTAAACAAATCTCTGATTCTATGTTTCTAGCTATGCTCCAATTATAAAGCTCCATGAGTTGAAGGGGAATCTCTTCTCAGACTAGATAACTTAACTATTCCAAAAACAAATCATAATTATCTGTCATTTCTTAATGGGATGAACTGAGACTATACTCTTCCTTATTTCTTCATCTCTGGGGTTGTTTGATTCCAGGTATCCTGAGAGAGCCCTAGAATCAGGGAATCTCCCTAACTAGTTCTAATTATTATTTTAGGACAAAAACATCAAATATATGGCCCACATTATTTCCAATTAAGGCTAGACTAAAAAGTTGTTGGAAAATATTTAACAAAATTTTAAAAATAAAAACAGAATAAAGCTTAAATAATATTATATTTTAACTATGTCACTATGCAACCTAGATGGATACTTATATATGAATTAGTGGCCTCCATTTCTATTTGTGTGACCTCTCTGCTATAGAAGATAATTATAAGTACTCAGATTTAGATATTTCTTTTTAAGGATTGCAAAACATCTTCTTTACAATGATTCTTTTGAAGTCAGTCAGGAAACATTATTACCCTTATTTTACCTTTAAGGAAACTGAGGCTCAGAGAAGTTAAATTAATTATCCAAGGTGACCTAATCAATAAAAATCTGAAATTGGATTCAAATTCATGTTAGCTGACTTTAGGTTCAATTCTTACTCTATTCTGACAAATGCTGTTCAAAGGAAAAAGTCTAAGTTCTCTCAGTTCTGATTCAGATAGAGAAGAAATGGGTTTGAGGCAGAGGGGGGGATACTAACAAAATAATTGGTCCCTTACCAAATAACTACTACAATCATTGCTACCATTATCATTATCAATATCATCATCATCACTAGCAAGACCACATAATCACTTCCATTATCATCAATATTGTCATCTTCATCACTATCATCAACTCCACCATTTTTATCAATATAGCCATTACTATTATCTTCATCACCACCATTATCATAAATCTTCATTATCAAGAATGAATGAATGAATGAATGAATGAATCATTTATTAGATGCTTACTATGTGCAAAGCATTATGCTGTAAATACTGGGAAAACAAACAGAAAAGTAAAATAATTGCTTCTCTCAAGGAGTCCACAAATTAATTAGTGAAGTGATCCATATAGAAGGTTTCAACTGCAAGTGAAATGGAAAGGTCCTATGGTCCTGAGGATACAGAGGCAAAACAGAAGTAATTTCTCTTTTTAAATATTTTTTCCACTGAGAAAAAAAAATCAGTTCTGATGTGGAGACATTTGATAGTGTCAAAGGTTTTGGGGCAAAGATCTTCCTTCCTAGATCTTAGCAATTGTGTTTGCATCTCCACAAGGCTTGTTTTCCAGGATGATGGCTGAAGGCACCAGTCTGGAAGAAATTGCTGTTCTCAAGATCCTCACATTCAGAGTCCTGGGCTTTTGCCATCAGATTCCGGAAGAGATGGTCATCAATGGGGGATGTGGTTTGACTTTCCTGTGCTGCTTTCTGTCTGTTTCTCAGGATGATTTGCTTGATCTGTTTATGAATAATTGTTTGGCAATTGGTTGATATGATAGACTCCTTTTCTACAGGAGTTGTTTCTCCAAGTTTGAGGACTGGGCTGGAAACATAATTCATGGACTATAGGCTCCTATACCTACGTGTTTGTTGTTGTTGCTAATGATAGGGCTGGTAGAATACCTCTCCAATATGATTTTTTTTTTCTTCAATGATGGCTATAAAGGCTGGGCTGTTTTTTTTTGGGGGGGATGAGAGTGGGGTGGGGAAAACATTGTCATTTATAATGCTTTTGGATTCAGGGTCTTGACTTGTCTTTATCAGGGTCTAGAAAAGATGATGGCAGTTTGACTTCCTTGCACATGTTGACCTTATTTGTTACCCTCGAAGGTACCTTATTGTTTCATCTGGACTGGCTTGCCTACCATGTGAATGAATAATTGTCATTATTGTCACTAATTCCACCACTATCATCATAACTTTGATTATCACCACTATTATCACTATCTTGAATACCATCATCATTTTAACCAACATATCAACTTCTTTGTTATCACCATTTCTACCACTACCATTGTCATTACAATCAAACCATCACTATTTGTCATCATTATAATTGGGGTTGTTTTCATCATTACCACCAGATCAGCAACTATTTACAATCCAGTGTCCTAAAAACTGATGTATAAAGTAGGAGTCTTAGATACTCTGGGGAGTGTCATATTTCAAGCACTACTGGATGCTGCTCTTCCTAGCAGTTGTGCCATAGCCAAAAATCCATTCTAAACAGGTGCAGAGTCTTTTTATTCCATCTTAGTCTGTATTTAACACCACTAAGCAATTGGCAAGAAACATGTGGCTGAACTGCATATTATACCAGGAGGCTCTAGTAGAGTTCTTGGCTTGGTCTCAGCTATGGGAAGAGAAGGAACAGACCTGAGTGTACAATATGCATTACAGCTGCCTCCAACTTCTGTGAAAAACTACACCCATGGCTCAGAGGATAAAAATCATCCCAGGGGTTCAGAAATAACTTAATCTGTAGCACTATTGTAAGCTGGAGATGTGCTTTGCTATAGATCTACCAAAAGTCTCTAGTGATTGTGTTATACCTTTCTTCACCATATCTTTGTGCTTAAATAATAAAATACTCAATTTTCTCAAATTTTCAGAAAATAGAATAACCCATTTAAAGAATTTCACAGAATTTACAACATAGTATTGATAACGTACAATGATAATTCCATATATCCTTTGAAAAAACTCAGAACCTTAAATGAAAGGATATGGGCAACTGGAATATAGCAGATGGTTCCATCTATTAGCAACAATTGCATTGCTATTCAGCTATATTAGACATTGTAAGTAGATAAAAGATGGACAAGGTCTTGTTTCCAGGATCAGCCATTATATGTTCCTGATCTAATTATGATTTTTTGCAATCTTTCCCACAACAAGTTTACATATTTCTCTCTTTTATAATGGAGTTAAATGGAGAGACAAAAAAGCAGAATTAGGTTTTTTTTTTTTTAAATAATATATTGTTAAGATATCTTTTTCTTGAGAGAGCTATTTTATAAAATAAGGCATATCAAATACACACACATGTGTCTTTCTATCTATCTATCTATCTATCTATCTATCTATCTATTTATATCCATCTCCTTCCTCCCCATTTTAACCCTGTCTCTAACTTCCAGGCAGCTATTAACAATAGACAAAGATCCAGTGGAACTCCAATGATTCCTGTGCACCAGCAATCTTTTGCTGTGTTTTAACAGGAAGAATTGGATGATATAGAGGCAATTGTAAGCCCCATGAGGTCAGAGATTGAGTATCACCTAAAATCTTTATTTTTCCTAGTAATAATAGGCAAGGCCATTTTAAGCAGCAAACATTCCTTGTTGATAGTACTTTTTAATTTCACTAGGACTGAAAATTAAGCCCCAACTCTGGGCTGAGGTTCATTCATTGATGGAGTTTTGAGAAAAATGACCTTAATTCCCTGCCTTCTGGGTCCATCTTCCCCACTCCTGTCTCCCAGTGTCTTTCCTCTCTACCCCGCCCCCCCCTTTTCCTCCTAGTGCTTCTAGGAATAATGAGGCCCATAAGCTTTGGTCTGATAATGCTTTTATAATGTAAAGGAGGCAAAACCAAGCCAAGTGGATTTGTGCCTCTCTCTAATGAAAAGTTGGCCTTGTCTGGTTTTATCAGACTAATGAAGCCCCCGCCCTATTCTCTGGCCCAGGGAGAGCTTCACAATGGAGGCAATGAGCTCTCTCCACCATAGCTCTCCACAGATGCTATCTGCCTGGCTCTCTTTGCACAAGAGTTCATTTTAAAGGGATCCTGGTTTGATTAAGGCTTTGTGAGCTTCCCAGCCTCATTACAAATCAATGGAGATGAACTGAGTGCTTAATACTCAAAAGCTAGGATAATAAAAGCTGACTTATTACAAGTTATGGGTTTGGGACTCTCCTGGGTGTTTGGGTTATATTCCATTTGGGGTTTTATTTAGCTTTCTTATCCCCACTATACCCCTACCCCTATTCCTATCCATTTTTAATGTCAATGTCTAAGACAAATAGCAAAAGAATAGTCCTCGAGAGTTTATCCAAATGATAGCCCTCAAAGAACACTATTTCATACCAGATGGTAATTAGAAGAGATTTGAATTAATTTCAATCCACTTCAATAAGCATTGATTAAGGAACCTACTATGTGCAAACATTTTTTATCATAAAGTGTAAGCATCTATCATTAAAACAGAAGTTTTTGTTAATGATTTTTTTTAACTTGACGTCTGAGAACTTTTAAAGAAAAATGATATCCATGTCTCCATGTTGGTTGTTTCTGTATTCTTATGAATTTTTATGCATTTAAAAACATTTTGAGGAAGTTGCTGCCAAAGAGGGCCAGGACACAAAAGGTTAAGAGTTCCTATTTTAAAAGAATACTTTCCTGCTAATGAGTATGAAATTCAAATAAAGGACTCTAAGGAATATCATGGAGAAAAATGATTATACAACTAGAATTCACCTCTAATCAATTTTCAGATCCAATCCTCTACTACTCATGATTTCTTTCTCCCTTTAAGCATCTAATTCTTCTGTGTTTTGAAAACATGGCATCAAATCTGAGAACTTTTCCACTTGTAAACAGGGAAGTTGACTACTACATTCTCCATTCACCATAAAATACCATTTCTCCCTATGAGATCTCTAACTTGTGCCAATTTTATTGAGTCTTATTCTGAGCTATTTAGTTCCAGAAAAAAACAAACTTATAAGGTTCACCAAAAACCCGGGCCTTTATTTTCTCTCCACTATCCATGAATGGATATATTAGAAGAGACAGAATTTTCAATTCAGCCTCTGGTGACTGGGGTTTGAGTGTTGCCTCACTCTCTGATGAGCTGTAAAACTATATCATTTAATATTGCAGAGCCTCAATTACTTCACCTATAAAGTAGAATAAAAAACACTTAATATTACTTGCTCAAAAGGCTCATTCTGAGGAAAATGATTGGTTATGTTATATAGATCTCTTTCTTTGTCTCTCCCAAACCCTGATCAAGGAAAGGACTCATCAACCAAATTCTAGTAGAGTATAACTGATGGATAGAGTATATTGTAATTCCTAGGTGAAATTCTTGCTCTGAATGTAAAAGGAAAAAAAAATATCTCTCTCTTTCTCTCTCTCTCTCTCTCTCTCTCTCTCTTTTCCTCCCTTCCTCCTTCCCTCCCTCCCCCCTTCTCTCCTGCTCTTCTCTTTCTTTTCTTTGTCTTTATCTCTTCTCTCTCACATGTGCATATATATATATATATATATGTATATATATATATATATATATATATATATAGAGAGAGAGAGAGAGAGAGAGAGAGAGAGAGAAAGAACATTTCAACAAGAAACAAGAACTTAGTGGGAGGGGAAGAAAGCTGTGTGACAGGTACTTTTCTAAGACATTGTGCCCCTAAATATCATCCTAGGCAATGTTCTATTCTGCCTGTACATAAGACCTCTCATCCTTACAGGCCTTCTCATAATGGGACATAGCTTCTTCTTGGATCCACCTTTTTAGCATCACTCATTACTTGGTGCAACCATCAAATAAGAATGACTCAGCAAACATTTTATAATCTAGTTCCTTCAGACAAAACCTAATCATTTATTTATTGATTGATGACCAATCACATATATATATACATACATATATATATATATGCATATAAATATGTATGCACATATATGTATATGTGAGAGGGGAGATAAAGGCAGAGAAGAGAATGGAAGAAAGAGAAGAGAGGGAGAAAGACAAAGAGAGATAGAAAGAAAGTGAAAGAGAGAAACATATATATATACAGAGAGAGAGAGAGAGAGATTTTTTTTTCCTTTTACACTCAAAGCTGGAGGTTTTTTTTTTTTTTCCAGGTTACACGTTTTAAAAAAAGAACTATTTATTTTCTGACAAGACATGTTTTTAGAAATTGTAGCATGAGTGACTGACTGCCACCAGCTTCAGGCTCCTTCTCCAAGGGCCTTTTCTGGTATATCAGTGATGGCCCTGCCAGATGGAAGGAGACTGGACTGGATAACCTCTTTCTTACAGACTCATAAAGTTCAATTATATGATCCTTCAAGTTTCAAAGAGATTTCTCCATAAAATAATGACACTAATAATTTCTCTTTATGCTAAGAAACACTTACTATTATGGACACATTAGGAAATCAACCTCTCTTCCTTTTTACTAGGCTTATAATGGGGCCAGGGTCAGCTCTCCTGTTGATGATGTGACTTTATTTGGTATAATTTAGAGGTTTCCTCATTTTTTTCAAGAACCAAAGTGTTCTCTATCCCCTTTCCCAGTGATTAGAAATTCTGATACCTTGGGATAAAGCTTTGAAAACTCTGGAAATCCTAGATGGTCATTATTTTTCATAGCACTGTCTAGGAATCATATAAGCTCACTAGATATCAGGAGACATTCTCTCAGGCAGTGCTACCCACCACCAGGTTATTGGCTGTCTGTAGAAAACATAAGGGGATGACAGAATTAGGCACTAACATTGGCAGAGTGTGGTCTTAAATGGGTTTGAGAAAGATGTAAGAGATAAAACAACAGATTCCTAGCAATATGCAAAAGTGATCTCTCTGTTTTCATAATCTGGGTTTATTCTCCTTAGTATAAATGACGTTTTTGCCTCCCTGAGGGGCATAGTCATATTCCTTAGATTCCTAGGGAGCATGTTAACTTTTTTTTTCATGGACAATGGCAGCTTAAGGCTATTACTTTTCCTTTCTGATCAAGACTACAGTTGTCATGGAATTGGGAAGCAGATCTTAGGGAAAGAAAACTCACAGGTGATATAAAGAAAATTTTTTTCTTGGCTGTTTTGCTTCTATTAGCATACATAGATTGAGACATTCTAATTCTAAAGACAGTAACTATAACATAGACTCCTACCTCCTATCATTAGCTAATTAGCTATAGTCTAAGGAAATATGATCTGATGCTTTAGTAGGTATTGAGCACAAGGGTGTCAGACCATTGCATAATATGAGAAGTTATAGCATTTCTGGAGAGGTCAGGTCAGATTCAGGGAAATAGAGAAAGGCACTGAGTTTTGAAAAGTGTAAAGGTACATGGACACTTAGGTCTAGGATCAAGAAAAAAAAAAAAAGGTGAAAGCTATGGAAAGTATGACAAAGAAACCTTGAACACAAGTTCCATGAGTTTCAATTTGATTTAATAAAACAATATTCAGCATCCTCTCGAACTGGGCTCATATGAAATGCTTCCAATCTTAGGGACTAATCCAAAAACGATCTCTTTGGCCTATGTTGCTTTTATCCACCACTCTAGAGCATCTCACTGTTGCTTTTGTCTAGCTTTCCATGGTCATGGGAGAAAGTTTCCCATAAATCAAGTACACATGTTCATGGCAAATAATAAAAAGTATTGTGTTCAGAAAATCCTTTATTTTACCCAACAGAAAATGCAGAAAATATAAAGGACTCAGAATTCCATAAACAAATATAAAGAAAGTCATCATTGCCTGTTGTTAACTATTAACATAATTCTCCTCCCTTTCTTGTAGATCCCACTTTTTCTTTTTAATAAAGTCAATTTTAATTTGATGTTAAGTCTAGAATTAAAATAATAATAATAATCACAATAACTTTTTAAAAAAATCAAACTTAGTAGAATTTCCTATCAGCAGGTGTTGGTAAGCTGAGGAGGGAGCCACTCATTGCCTTCTCAAAGATCCACGTCCAATCAGTATGACACCTATTTCTCCTCTGATCACTTTTCCTTAAGTCAGGTTAACAAGCATATATTAACACCTGCTAAGTGACCACTAAGCACTGGAGATAAAAAGAAAACCAAAACCAGTTTCTGATCAATGAGTTCATATCTAATGGACCTAATTTTTCAGGCTCTTTCTGTCCCAATAACCCTTTCCCACCATCTCTCTCTGCCTCTGTGTCTCTGCCTATCTGTCTCTCTGTCTCTTTGTTTCTCTATTACTATCTCTGTCTGTCTCTTCTTTCTCTTTGTATCTTTCTCTCTATTACTCTCTTTCTGTCTCTGTCTCTGTCTCTAATTCTCTGCCTCCATCACTCTGTCTCTGTTTTTCTCTGCCTCTGTCTGTCTCTCTTCTCTCTGTCTTTACCTCTCTCTATATATACACGTGTATGTGTGTGTGTGTGTGTGTGTACGTATCACAACCCATAGGCTCTTTTTTCCTTAGGTTTATGTGAAAGGTTGACCTAAATAAGGGTACATGGTTAA
Source organism: Antechinus flavipes (assembly GCF_016432865.1). Classification (NCBI taxonomy): domain Eukaryota; kingdom Metazoa; phylum Chordata; class Mammalia; order Dasyuromorphia; family Dasyuridae; genus Antechinus; species Antechinus flavipes. Next base: position 433,150,760 of record NC_067401.1, on the reverse strand, counting down.
TCACTGTTCCTTCCATAACACCTTGAAGAAAGGAGAGGGTTTCCTCTATACCACACAAAGTTAGCCAATCTCGTAAGGTAGGACCTGGTGGTAATGAAATCTGGTACTGGGAGGTGCCTTGTGGTGTTACACTGAGGATTCTATCAGCCACATACATGTGTCTGTCTACCTCAGGACTCAGTGTATTAACCTCAGAGTTCAGTATAGTAAGGATCAAGGTCAAAAGCAGACATAGTAATTGGTGCTTGTTTGAAATGTTTCTACTGTGATATGGCATCACTGGAATGTTTGCTCACTGGGATATTATAGCTAGGATATATTTAAAACTGTGTAAAACAAAGAGAGGGAGATGGTGGAAGATGGCTTTTTCTTTTCTTTTCTCTTTTTTTCTCTCCTTTCTTTGTTTTCTTCCTTTTTCTTTCTCTCTCTCTTTTTCTCTCTCTCCTCTCTCTCTCCCACTCTTTCTTTCTTTCTTCCTTCTTTCTCTTCTTCCTTCCTTCCTTCCCCCCTTTCTCCCTCCCTCTCTTCCTCCCTCCCTTTCTCCCTCCCTCCCTTCCCCCTTCCTTCTTCCTTCCTTCCTTCCTTCCTTCCTTCCTTCCTTCCTTCCTTCCTTCCTTCCTTGCTTCTTTCCTTCCTTCCTTCCTTCCCTCCCATATATTCAGCTTGGGAAGCTTTATTTATGTAAAACCAAAAAAAAAAAAAAAAAGAAGGTAGGAAAAGCAAAATCAGCTCTGAGGTTTATGAAGTCACATTCACTATGGAGGAGATGGCCTGCAAACACAATAAAACACTGGACAGATGGGGCCAAAGGTGCTTTCACAAATATATTAAAAAAAGAAAGGCACACTTGAGAGAAAGTACTCAGCTTAATAAATCTGAAAAAGTACAACTATCATGATTGCTTACTTTATTGTAAGTGAGATCATTAGGAATGGATCAAAATGAGTACCTTACCAATGTGAGGTAGTCACTCATGGAAAATACTGCTGGAGAATATTTGAAAATTCAGAAGCATGAATCAGTAGTCTGGGAAGAAGTATTTCTCTGAGGCTAAAGATGCTGCCCTTCTTCTCTATATGAGAAAGACTACCTCCAATCCCTATTAAAACAAAAGGAAAATATCTGTAAATGTCATAAGAGAAGCTATGGAACCAGAAAGGGAAAAAAAAACAATCTCAGAGGAGAAGAGGGAGGCTACACAAACAATTTCAGCTAAATGAGCTTTGTTGGTTTTTCTGATGGAATTCTAAAATGATTGCATGCTGAAAATGGAGTAGGTGCAATATGTTGGAGGTAAAAATCTCAGTGAGAGTCACTCAGGTGCATAATGGGAAAAAATAGACACATATATTGGTGGCATGTACAAAGTATCCCTGAACCTTATGGGCCCACAATTCAGTGATCTTCTTCTCTTTTTAAACGTGTAACATTCTAGAACTCCACTTCCAACATTAGAAAGCATACTATGAACAAGCCCCTGAAAAACCTTTATTTAAAATCAACATTAAAGCAAAAGTAGACATGCAATATACATTTCACAGGTGAACAAAGCAAGAGATGCAATGGATAATTTACCATCAAGCAACACACTAGAGTTAGATGAGATCTCCCTATCAATTCAACTCATTCAAACTTTTTTTTTTTAAGTTCCCATAGTGTATAACACATTCTGACCAAGACTGGATCCTCTCCATCTCTCCTGTTTTTTGTTCTGCTCCCTTATCATTTCAACCATTTTAGAACAAAAAAAAATTCAAATTCATTTATTAACTAACTGCAAAACCCAAGGCAAGGCACTGGGGAAACAAAGAGAAAATATCTTCCTGAAACTTACACCTTTAGGTTTTGACTTAGCTAAAAAGTGAACAATACAAAAAGAAGAAAAATGAACTCTAACTTTCAAGATTTCTTTTATAAACCTAGATATCTCTTTCATCTTCTTTGATTGCATTTGCTTATAATCCTAATTTCCTTCCACAGACCCCAATATTACAAAACAGCTTTTAGTTAAGTCCGTTTTGTGTTATGTTTCCAATAGAATGAGAAAGCAGTCACCATCATGACTTTAGACCATGCTCCCATACTAACTTGCTTCTGATCTTCTCTATAAGGTCCCTTACACTATCTTCTGGCCTGTTAAGGTTCTTCCACTTATCTCTAAAACCTGGCCTGAAAAGCTTATTTTTAATTAGTGAGGTTGAGGTTTTCTTTCCCCTTTCCATTTCTGCTTCTGCAGACCATTTAAGAGTGAACATTTGCTCATCTCAATGAGCATCTCTGACCTTTGATTACTACTAGGTCTTCCAATCCTCATGCTATCAACATTTTAGTTGTGTTCATCTCTCTCCCCCACCTCAAAGCTTTTCTTCTAATTGTCTTCCCTTTAAACTCTTTCTACTTTGATGTTAACTCTACTGTATTCTTTTCCTTCATTCCCTCTTTCACTAGATTTAGATTTGCCCTGACCTGTATAAGCAACTCTTTAGTACAGTAGATTGAGCACTAAGCCTTGAGTCAGGAAGTTCTAAATTCAAATTGGGTCTCAAGACACTTAATAACTTTGTGACCCTGGGTGGATAGAGTTCCCACCTATAGTGAGGAAGACTCATTTGCCTGAATTAAAAAAAAATAGCCTCAGACACTTACTACCTGTGTGATCCTGGGCAAGTCACTTATCTCTGCCTCAATTTCCTTATTTGTAAAATGAATTGGAGAAGGAAATGACAAACCAATCCCAAGATTTTGCAAAGAATACCTAAATGGGATCATGAAGAGTCACACATGACCGAAAACAGCTAAAACATTAACAAGTGATCCTAAATAAAGTTATTTGCCTCATTTTCCCCAATCATAAAACAGGGATAGCAATAGCACTATATCAAAAGATTTTGGGGAGGATCCAATAAGGTAAAGTTTGTAAAGTACTTAGCACAGTGTCTGACATATAGCAGACACCTAATAAATCCTTTCTTCCTGGAAGGGTTTTGTCCCATTCTAGCCCTTTGTCCTATTTCTTAACCCCTCATCTTCCACCACTCTTCAGGGACCCTGACAAAGGGAGTGAAACTGAGGTGCAATTTGTAGTCCATTTGGAAGAAAGGACAATGTAGTATTGGTAATGGGGTCAGTTAGTGAATTTTTCTGATTACTCATATCTGTGTTTTATTTTGTTTGTCTTTGAATGTGCTTTGAGACACCCTGCAGCTATAGAGAAGAGGGCCATAAAAATAAATACAGCGAAACACGTCTATAATGTTCTCTCATATACATCACTTGTATTTGAAATTCCCAGCATGATGCCCATGTAACTAATAACCCGTGCATGATATTTTCCTATGGGACATTCCCTCTGCAAGGTTATGTTGGAGTTTCACCATATGCATATATATGTATATGCTTATTTTAAACCCTTTTCAAGCTCCCTTGTGTGTCTCTCTCTTTCCTTTCCATCATTCTGTCTGTCTGTCGCCTGCTTTCTCTTCTGCTTCCCAGTATGTTTATGCATGCAAGGAAGAGCTTGCTGGAGGAATAATGGAAGGCTTGTGATTTATCATTACACTATAATGGGTGCCCTGCTTCCGCTGGAGGAGGTCAACCTCTCCTAGAGATACCACAGTCCCTCCTTATTAACGTACTGTTCCCACTAATGGTTCAGAGTAGGGCAGGCAGGTCTTACAAGGAAGGCATTTAAGAAGAGTGCTCCTTAAGTGGAAGCTGGGGGATTTATAGGGGTAGGATTTTCAGTGTCACCCTCCCTAGAGATAGCCAACTACACATTTGCCCAAGCTGATGGGGAAACCCTTGAATAAATAGAACCATGCTCTTGATAGTGTGTCTAGAAACTTAGTAGGACACAGAGGGGAGGAAACAAAAGTTTGATATGGAGTCTTCATATCATACAAACACTATATTGGGATCCCAGGAGATTAGGAAGACATCCCCATGCCATTTTTCAAATGGGCATTGTAGTATGGCCAAGTAGATGAACATGGTCTAAAAAAGACCTGGGTTTGAATGCTACCTTATTGTCCATATGATACTAGATATGTCTTTTATCCTTTATAATAGGGATAATGAGAGCAGCAACATCATAATTTCTGAGATCAAATGAGAAATATAGATAGATGATAGATATTATAGATATAGTACATTAAATATAGAATATAGATATAGAAAATATATTATATAAGTACACGTAATATATAATCACATGCAATATATACATATGAATGAAGTATATAGATGTATAGATACATGCATATATGAATATTTACACACATGTATGTGTATATCTATGTGTGTATATACACATGCATGTGGGTATATATACATATAAATGTGTATATATATAATATGGATTTATATATATATATATATATACATATATATATATACACACAATTAATGATAGCACCACTATAATAATAAAAACTACACACATATAGCACTTTAAAATATACAAAACACTATATTGCAAACTGTTAAGTGCTAAATTTGCATAGCTTTTTATTATTATAATGGTGTTGCCATTCAGGCAACTTCTACTCTTTTCAAAATAACAGCAGCTTCTATATCAAGAATGCTATAAGATTTAGAACATGCTTTTCATTTAAAATCCTTTGACCTAAATAATACAAGTATTATATCTTTTTTTACAGGTGAGGAAACTGAGGCACAGAAGGGTGAAATTTCTTGCCCTGAGCTACACAACTAGTAACCTTGAGATTGAAACCCAGGTCTTTGAATTCCAATGATTAAAGTTATTTCTGTGTCACCACCATTACCTTCTCATAATTTAAATTCATCCTATTTATTCCCTTCTTATAAAGGTACACATTATAGCTCTAAATGGTGTGAAACTTCACACAGGGATGCTGTGATTTGACATGATTTATTACCATTTTTCAGATGGGGGTAAAGAGTCAGATACTTGCCAAGGTCACAAAACAACTGTGACTGTGTCGATAGGCAGTCAACAGATTGACCATTTTTAATCCTTTTCCCCCCAGCAGTCTTAAATGATTCAATCAATCAGATCAGCCATGCTGTTATCCAAATTGGCTGCTAAGAAGGCAGAAAACACTAGTTCACCTAGTTTTCTATCTTGAGTTTTTCAGCACTGTGTATAGATCTCCTTCAATTTTGGTGAATAATCTTTGTCCTTCCTGGCTCTCATGCAGAACTAAGGCCAACATGGGATAGATAAATAGGGCTATGTTTCAGGGGACTCACAAAGGATGGTGCTTCCCCTTCATACTTCTGCACTTTCCTCTACAATCCATTGCTAGTTTGTGCTATTATGGAGCAAAACCATGTTTTGATCATCCTCTCCTCCTTCCTTTATGGATTCCTCATATGTCTTGCTAGTCTGTCCTCCTTTAATACTAGGATGAGCAAGGATGAGACTACTCTCTCTGGCATGAAACTCCACCTATAGTAGGACTGAATATCTTTGTGGTACCATATCTTCCCCATCCTCTACCTCCCTAAATTGTCCAATGGCTTCTACCCTTGACAAAAACATTGATAGTTATGGCTCTATTCTTGTTATATTGTTTTTTATGAGATCTTTAAAGAATCAGCAGAGCGATGAGAAAAAAATTCTGCATAAGCTTGTGCAATTTTCTACCATCTACATCCCACATTTCTTAATATTTCCTCAAAATGTCTCAGCATTCACTGTCTACTTTGGCATTACTTTGTGTCATAAGTGGAAAGGATCGTATCTTCCCAGACCATCACTACTACTACCACTTCTGCATCAACACTATCACCACCATATCACCATCATCAACAGCAAAACAATGTTTTGCAGAAACTTTCTTTATAATGTAAGAAAATAGAAATGATCAATAATACACTTTAATTTATTTTATTCGGTCACCCTCCAAACTCTTCTTAGTCCTCTTGCTTGATATTTTTGGGAGTGTTTGGGAAGATAGATGGTGTTTTTTGTATTTATACTTACTTCAGTACAGTGACGGTACCATTCTCTCTGTTCTATCCAAGGACAGAGCCAACATCAAGGTGGATATTTGTCAAGAGATGCAATTGAATATGTATAACTTGAGCTCATCCATATTTAAAGAGCTAGGGTATGAGAGTAATGAAACAAAAAAGGAGAATGTTCCAAATAATAATGGAAAAGAATGAGCAGATGAAATGTGCAACTGAAAAATCTGTATGTGACAGGCATTGTCCATAGTACAAGGAACAAGATCCAAGAGAATACTAGTAAAAAACAAAGTTTTTACAGTAATAGTACAATATCACTTCAGTGTGATTACCATTCTTATTTGATTACGCCTAAGTAGTTTGGGGTATATCTGAAAGTTTGTCTGTGGATACATGAGTTTATATAAACATGAGTCTGTAGACTCATGAATAGTCAACTCTATCCTCTAGTTTCTTTATAAGTCTTACCCTAGAGGGCACTGCCTACCCTTTCCCCCAATAAAATAACTGACTTTAATTGTTATCTAAGTCAATGATAATAGAGCTACTTAACATTGAATAAAGGCTGTCAAAGTAGAAGCTGAGAATTATTTCTGGTTTAGGGTTCCTATATTTGGTCTATGGATTGGTCTCTTGTATAATTATCGCACATTACATAATAGTGACCATATTCTCATTTCTAAGTGAATCAGTAAATAACTTTTTTTTGTCTGGATTTGTGATTTTATCTGCTCATCAGAAATCTCTCCAATGATTCAAATCTGCAAGTCAATTGTAATTTATAGTCTTAGTTACCTTCAATATGAAATGTCATAGTTACAAGCCAAAATGTCTCAGTTTGGACTAAAATCTAGGTATTCCTGTCTTCAAATTAAGTCCTTTATGTCAAAGAATCAAATATTCTCTTAGGGATGCCTTACCCAAAGGAGAACAGCTCTTTCCATTCTCTCTCTCTCCTCTCCATATGCATAGTAGCATAAACCATTAAGAGATCTTAGGCTCATAGACTTAGATCTGAGATAAATGGTAACCTTTGAAGCATTAGTCTAGTTTCAGTGGAGTATAAAGTTCAGAAGATGTCACATCTTAAAAGGTGGAGATATGTGGGTATTAAGGAAGCAGAGTTAAGGACTATAGATGATTCTTTCTAGGAATTTATTACAAAAAAGAAGAAAGGTATAAGATTAACATTTCAAAGGATCTTATGATCAATAATTTTTTAAAATAACTTTTTATTGACAGAACCCATGCCTGGGTAATTTTTTACAGCATTATCCCTTGCACTCACTTCTGTTCCGATTTTTCCCCTCCCTCCCTCCACTTCCTCCCCCAGATGGCAAGCAGTCCTTTACATGTTAAATAGGTTACAGTATAGGATCAATATTTTTTTTTTAAAGAAGGAGGGAGAGAGTAGGAGTAAACCTGACCATATTTGTAGGCAATGAATAAGAGCTGGGAAATATGGGCTCAAAAATGAGAAAGAGTGAAGAAATATTGAATGGAATAAACTCTCAGAGGAAAAGGGAGAGATTTGATCTGAAAAACAAGAAGGGTCAGCCTTAGCAGGAATTTGATGCAAAGGACAGGATGAAACAAAGGAAAGATGCAAAGGAGTTTTGAGGAGAGAGAACAGAAGATATGAAAAAGCTAGGACATGGTCTCAATTTTCTCATCGAAGTATAATTGTCACCTATAGGCAGAGATAGGGTGGAGATAACACAAAAGGCTGGCAAAGATAACACATTCTAATATAATAAGGCAAGAAAGGTGATGAAGGCGGAATTTGTGAGTGAAGAAAGATTTGCAGAGCAGCAGTGAGAGCCCAAGTGAGATTAAATGGCATGAATTTTTACTGTATGTATTCAGCATGGCACCATGAAACAAGAATGAACTGGATAAAGGCAGGTAAGTGTATAAATTGGTACTTGTAAATAAGGGAAATAATTACAGTATGAAGTCTGGACAACCAAAAGGACTCTCTAGTTCTTAGGTCAGAGAACAATGAAAAGGGAATTAATCACAAGTGAGTCTGAAGGAACAAATAGCAACTAAATGCAGGTAATGTCTTTGAATCTCATTTTCAATATCTGAACAATGGAAACAATAACACGGGAATTATCTGTTTCCAAGTGACATTGGAAGAATCAGTATAGGCAAAATACATTGCATTCAATCAACAAACACTTAAGAAATACTTTTCTTATGGTAGAGAGCATTTTAGGAACTGGGAATATAAAAATAAAACAAAATATTCCTTGCCTCCCAGGGACATATATTCTGAAAAGTGCTTCATAAAGTTTGTTATTATTAGTATGGTAGTGATGGCCACCTGAGGAATGTCATCTAGACAATCCTGGTTTATATTACACAAGGCCTTTGTTGTTGTTGAATTGCTTTAGTCATGTCCATTTGGTGTTTTCTTGGCAAAGATACTGGAGTGGTTTGCCATTTCCTTTTCAATTTCATTTTACAGATAAAGTAACTGAGAAAAACAGAGTTAAATGATCTACTCAGAGTCAAATAGCTGATGTCTGAGGTCAGATTTGAACTTAGGAAGAGGAGTTTTCCATCTTCCAAGCCCAGTGTTCTATTCACTGCACCACTTAATTACCCATAGTAGGGCTTTATAAGTGACTAAACAAGAGACCCAACTAATCCTCCTAATTGTTCTCCTTGAATTATCATCCTTATTTCAATCCATTCTTTTTATGTTAGACAATGTGATTTTCCTCTGTTACTCCCCTACTTATAAACCGTGGGGGCTTTCTATTGCTTTTAGGATAAAATATGAACCATGGTATTTGGCTTTTAAATAACTTGATCCCCATTTCTTTTTCCAGCATCAGTATACACTGCATGATAAAGTATAGCTAATCTTTCTATGTGTTTGTTTTGAGATCCTTATGCCTGAAATACTCTCTCTTCACCTCCAATTTGAAGAATTCCTTATATATTTCAAGACTTATTGCAAATTCTATTTGTAGAAGCAAGGAACTAGAAATTGAGTGGATGCCCATAAATTAGGAAGTAGTTGAATAAGTTATGATATATAAAGATAATGGTATGTTATTGTTCTATAAGAAATAATGAGCAAGCTGGTTTTGGAAAAGCCTGAAATATCTCCAAAAACTGATGCTGAATGAAGTGAGCAGAACCAGGAGAACACTATACACAGTAACTACAAGATAATGTGATGATCCACCGTGATGGACTTGGCTCTTCTCAACATTGAGATGATTCAAGGCAGTTCCAATAGACTTGAGATGGAAAATGCCAACTGTATCCAAAGAGAGAACTATGGAGATTGAATGTGGTTGGAAACATAGTATTTTCATCTTTTTGTTTATTTTTTTTTCTTGTTCATGGTGTTTTTTCCCTTTTAGTCTGATTTTTTCTTGCACATGATATACATGGAACTATATTGAAAAGGATTGCACATATTTAATCTATATCAGATTGCTTGTTGTCTTGAGGAGGAAGGAAATCAAAGTGGGAGGGAAAAATTTAGAACACAAATTATACAAAAAAATGAATGCTGAAAACTATCTTTACTTGTATTTTTGGTAAAATAAAATGCTATTAAAAAAAGATGTATTACAAGTACTACCTTCTATGTTAAATTATCCTGATCCTTAAACTGTTAATACTCTTCTTCCCTAGTCTACCCTGCATTTATTCCACATAGATATATGTATATAAATGTGGTAAGCTTCTTGAGGACAGGACTGTTTCACTTTTATTTTTGTATCTCCAATACCTGACATAAGGTATGGGGTTGGGTCTTCAACTGTGATTTAATTGGTGTGGGAAATTCCTATGAGCAGAATTCCCTCAACTAATGCAATTCGGTGTCTTTTTTGCAACTTAGAGTCTTAAAGACTTGACTAGAATACTGAGAGATGAAGTGATCTGCTCAAGGTCACAAAATCAGTATGCATCAAAGGTGGGATTTGAATCCCCTCCTTCCTGGCTTCAATGACAGCTCTTGATCTTTTACACCAAACTGCTTGTGCATAACAGACATCATAGCCATTTTATAAATGCTTCTTGATTGATCAACTGTCCTTATACTACACAAAATTTCTTTGGGTTATCTTCCAAGTCATTTGAGTGCCCAAATTCTAAGGTTTGTTCCCAATAAAAATGATAATGTTGTACTTTCTAGTCTACTTTGTCATCTCTTTGTGAGACTTTCTGACTCAATAAAACTCCCTTCTCTGATCTCATTCCATCTCCTTTATCCTGTCTCAAAAGACTTGCTTCAGATTCTATTGTCTCTGAACTTAGTGGTAGCTAAGAGGTGGGACCCAAAGAAATTCAAGGGTTTCTGTGTATACAAGGAATTGTACCATGTCTACTTGCAGGATCTTGTTCTAGATTTTTCTTTGCAGCCACTGGTTTCAAATCTGCCTCTGGCCCTAAGAGAAGATGGAATATAACTCTTTGCAGGGTAGCGTCTTGTAAAAGACTACTCCTAGCATGCTCTAATTTCTACATTGTTATTCATGACAGATACATGAAAGAGATAAATGCTCGGTATTCCTAACCCCATTCAAAGGAAAGGAAGCTTGTTCTTTGGTAGATATTCCTGAGTCCATTCTATGGTAGAAGATTTGGTAGATAGAGGGAAATTGGATGGCATGAGGACATTATGATCCGCCTTTCTTGTTTATAGTGTATACTATAACCCTCACCTGGATGCCTTGAAAGTGTCTGTTAGAATTATCAAAAGAAAGTATTTTGATTTAGAAAATCATTCCCCAATGTTTCTACTATTACCAATAGGCCAAATCCTATAAATATTTCTGGTTAAACATCTCAGACAGAATATGACCATTAAGAGTTTGAAGGGATCTTAGAAATGGATGCATGGATGATTAGATGTAGAAGAGACCCCAGAGAATATCTGGTTCAGTTCCCTCATTTTTTGGATGCAGACACTAAGATATGAAATGATGATGTAATTTGATGAAGGTTAAATAGAACCAAGCCTCTTGGGTCAACAAGTTCAGTTATATCAAAATGCACTAATTTATGTCATAGTACCATGCTGATTTTTCACTACATGGGCCCTCCCAAGATTATTTTTACATTTATTTATTTATTTGGTTTTAAATTGCACTCTCTTACAAAAGTACCCTTGGGTCCAGATACAGAGAATTAACAGGCCAATTATGAACAAATAAAGCATGAAAAAAAAAACTCACAGCCATTAGCAGCTTAAATGTATAGTACATTATTATAGCAAATAGTAGCTAGAGTAGTGCATGCACATAAGCTCAAAGAAAACTCATATAAATAAGTGCACATTATTCAATAGCAAGTCAGCATCTTCAATCTTCAAATTTTCTTGTCCCAAATCCAATATAATCTAATTCATTCCTAATTCTGTTTAAGACTTTTAAATCTAGCATAGTTCCTTTGGGGGAAAAGGAAGAAGAAAGAAAGGAAATAGCAAAGGTGAGAAGGAACAAAGGTAGGTAGGTAGGAAGGAAAAAATAAACTCTATGGCAGTGGAAACAGATGTTTGAACTAGCTAGTGCTCCAGTTATTATTGGAAGAGTAGGACCTTCCAAGGGCAGGGTATATGGATATGTCAAATAGCAGATGGATTGCTGAGGGAGGAAAACTTTAAGGAAATTTTTTTCTTTTGATGTGTTTGAAGTAGTTTAACATTTGAACTCAAGGGATAGTTATTTTATACTTTTTAAATAATAGCTTTTTAATTTCAAAATATATGTAAAGATAGTTTTCAACATTTACCCTTGCTAAACTTTCTGTTCCAATTTTTTCTCCCTTCTTCTCCCTTTCCCCCTTCCCTAGACAGCAAGTAAACCAATATATGTTCAACATGTATAATTCTTCTAAACATAATTTCACAATTAATATGCTGCACAAGAAAATAAGATGAAAAAGGAAAAAAAAGAGGAAAAACACAAAGCAAACAAACAACAAAAAAGGTCAGAATATAATGTTTTGATCCACATTCAGTCCCCACAGTCTTTCTTTGGGTATAGATGGCTCTCTCCATCACAATTCTACTGGAATTGACCTGAATAACTCATTGTTGCAAAGAGTTACATTCATCAAAACTGATCATTATATAACCTTGTTGTTGCTGTGTATAACATTTTCTTGGTTCTACTCACTTCACTTAGCATCAATTCATGTAAGTCTCTCCAGGCCTCTCTGAAATCATCCTACTGAATGTTTCTTATAAAACAATAATATTCTATAACATTTATATATTATAATTTATTCAGCTATTCTCCAACTGATGGACATCTACTCAGTTTCCAATTCCTTGACACTACAGAAAGTGTTGCTACAAATATTTTTGCACATATGGGCCCTTTTCCTCAAGGAATGATTATTAATAGATTTAGTATAAGCTTGGATCATGAGTTTTAAATAGGCCTTAACAGGCTAGTTTGGGTTGAACACAAGCATATAAAATTTCTCAGGGATAAATGTAAAATCTTAAATTTGAGTTTGAAAAAATCAATGTCACCAAAATAAAATGGGGGAGTATGGCTAAACATCAGGTCATCTGAAAAAAATGGGGGAAGGATCATAAATAGATTGTAAATTCAATGTGCGTCATTAGTTGGATATGGAAGTCAAAAATGCTGATATAATCTTAAACTACATTTATTGAGGTGTAGTATCCAAGATTAGAGAGTACTGTTTCCCAGTTAGATCACATCTGGTACACAATGTTCAGCTTGAGACATCATCTTTTAGATGAAGGGCACAAAGATATTGCTGAATGTCCAGAAGAGGGCAAATGGAATTGTGGAAAGACTGAAGGTCATGCTATGTGAGGATCAGTCACAAGATATTGAGAGTTTTTTCTCAGTGAAGAGAAGATTTGGGAATAACATGGACATAACAGTGTTTCAAATACTTGAAAGTGAGTCATGTAGAAGAAAGATTAGACTTATTCTTCTCAGGCCCAGAGGAAAAAACCTGGAGCAATGGGTTGAAACTGCAGAGCAGATTTAGACTAAAATTAAGAGGGAAAAAAGAAACAAAATAAAATTTAATTGAAACTATTAAAAAATGAATTTCTTTGCTTGGAAAAGCAGTGAGTTGCCTCTCCTTTGTGGTCTTCAAGCAAAAGCAATTGGAAGATATGGTGTAGAATGTATCTTTATTTATGTATGGATTGGCCTTGTTGTTCTGCAAGATGTTTCCAATTTGGCAATCCTATGATTTTTTGAGTACTCCTCTATTCAATATTTACAACACACTTTTGGATCACAGCTCTGTTCTTCTGATAAATGATTTGGTGTAATCCTTAGCATTCACATGCTTTGACTTCCCTATCTTTGATTTTTGTTGTTGTTATTTAGTCTTTTCAATCATGTTTGACTCTTCATGACTCATTTGAGGTTGTCTGGATAAAGATACTGAAGTACTTTGCATTTCCTTCTCTAACTTATTTTACAAAGGAAGAAACTGAGGCAAACAGGTTTAAGTCACTGTCCCAGGGCCCCAAGGATGGTAAATATCAGAAGTTAGTTATATTTGAATTCTGGGAAAGATGTCTTCCTGGTTCTTGATCCAGTACTCCATCCACTGTGCCGTCTAAGCTGAATTCACTGGCAGAGACTTGGAATCCATTAACATTTCTTGTTCCACTTACGTGTTAGCTGGGTCCCAGCTCAGCCCATTTCCTGAGACTGGGTATGTCTCTAAAATCTTCCCAATATGAAACAAAGAGACCTACACCAACAGAAGCATCAATGGAAAACTCAAGCAAATTATGCAGAGACTCTCAGACAATATAGGAATCCATTTCATTAATCTGTACCTCGTTTTCACCATTAGATCACTGAGAATTATGCTTCCCTCAGACATCAGGAAATTTTGTGAAATAGCTTATTTCTCTGGAAACGGTGCTATCTCAAACACACAGAAGAGCCAAGAATCACAGAAGCAGAGATTTAGAGCCGATGAGGTCCACAGAGGGAACCAAGTCCAAACCTCTCATTTTTAAGGTGAGGAAAATGAAATTAAAGAAACCAGTCCATGGTAAAAGCACGAATATGGGTGTGTGGCAGGTGACCAGGATGCTGAAATTTAAAGGAGTTCTGATAGCTCTTTTGGTCTTTCAGAAGCAGAGAAACAGCTGACCTTAGCATCTCATTGGCAAGGATAAGGAGTTAAAATGGAAAGCTACCAAATGGTAATATCCTTCTCCGCCAAACCTCAAGGTGAGCTTCACTCCCAGCCCTATCCTGTCCTGCTCTCCCATTCCCTAGTTGCAGCCTCTTTAGCCTAAAGTTTTTGGCATCTCTCTGTCTCTGCTTTGCTTAACCCTCCTCAACTGAATAAAGGTTGTGATTCATGCCATTTGCTTTGATTTGTTTTAATTGAATTATGGCTTTACTCCATAGACTTAAACAGGGTTGGGATAATTTAGCTTCTCTCCCGCCTCCTTATCCCCTACCACTTCTGAACCAGGCAGAAAGAACAAGGGAAAAAAAAAACAGATTGAGTTTAAATGTGATATTCTTAGCAACTGCTTAAAGGTACAAAGTCTTATTCCAAATCATTTTCTTTAAGTAATTAATTTTACCAAGGTCTATTGATTTAAAACAATAAGCATGCAATTCACTACTATTCTTAGTTTAATATGGATTCTTATTCACTGGAGTATTGCTTTCTCCATGTAGAGTCTAAATTCATTCATTGCTTTTCAATCAATTATCATTTTATCACTGAATATAACACAATTAATTGTACATTGTTAAATAATTTATTTGATCATTGTAGTTGCCAAAAAACAATAAACTATTCATTTTCTCTATGTAATTAATAATTGTATGCAACAGAAAATAATCTGTCATTATTAAAGCAATTATCATTTAATTATTTCAGTTAGCAAAATCCATTAAATACCATTTAGTCAATTTTCTTACAATTATGTTATTTAGTAAATTATATTTAATTTACTCTTAAATCAATGCAAAACTTCTTAAAAATCAGTTTCCCAGAAAATTTCAGGAGCAAATTGAATAATAGAACATATGAAAGACACAGAAAGAATAGGGCCATTTAAGGGGAAAAAAGGAAAAATATATAATTGTCCCTAAAATTCAGATTTCCAAAAGAGTAATCATTTTTCAGATCTCAAATTATTTTCCATGCTATGATTATTAAGGCATCTTTAAGGCACTGGGTAGTGGCTGCACATTTTAAGGATGAGTAAATTGAGCCAATAAGAGGCTACGTGCTTTGAAGCATTGCCAACATTGATCTCTTCCCTTTCTGACCACCCATAGAACTTGCTGTCTGTACTATCCATTTTAGCAATTGATTACATTCAGCCTAGCACTTCATTACACCCTGTCTTCTATTGTTCTCTCATTGTTTCATGCACATAAATCCTCTCTTTCCAATAACATTTTAAGTTCCTGGAGAGCTTAGACTGTAAGATATACTTTTGTCTGTACTCTCTCTCCACACCCCCAGCACAAAACACAGTCCTGGGCACATAGTGGAGAGTGACGTGAGTCTAAATGAATTAAAGAAATTGAAGGCTCTATAAAGTCCTATCAGAGAAAGTCAAGAATATTTTATGACCATAAATGACAATGTCACCATTATCTACATGGCCAAGCAGAACTTGGAGTTCTTTTTGGGAAGTTGTTTGCTATATAAATAAGATTATGAATCTTGAGAGTCAGGTATGTTGCAGAATGCTGTCACTAAAGGAGTTTCTTTGTCCAGCATACATACCATCTCTTGTACCTTGCAATTGAGCTGCCCTCCATAAATGTTTTCAATATTTTTTCAAATTTTTTTCCCTAAATTTTTTGAAAGTTGTTTTTGGAATATTTCCCCCAAGAAATTATTGCTTTACAGATAATAAGCATAGGGATGGGAGCATACTTTTATTAATATAGAAAGCTTCTATGTTAGTAAATTCTATTGATGCAGGTTAGTGCTAGAAACAACCACATACACTTATGCAACATACATACATATAGACACACATACATATTTTAAATCCTCATTGCAAAAATTTACCTCGTGTAGACCATAAGCATTTCATTTTTATTTTTACATATTTTCCAACAGACCTGAAACCTAGGCCACTACATTGGGTCTTTTAGAATCCAGCCTCCAGATCCTAGGTAATAAATTAATTCATACTGAGGCTCTTACTATAAAATCCAATCTATTTGGTAGCTGAGTATGTGTACAGCAGCTTACTTAGTCCATTAAGTCTTCATTTTTTCTAGCCATCCCCTCAATCTCATTCTGTCAGTGATTTTGAAAACTACTCCCCTCCCCTATATCTTTCCATAACAAAATACCCATCTCTTCTCTATATTCCCTTACTCCTATTCCTTTTCCTATTCAAAAGTAAGCCCCTTGAAAACAAGAAGGGGATACCTCCTCCAACTAGTTGTAGTAGGTACAGTGCCTAGTATATAATAAGTGCTTAATAAACCTTTTTTATTCATTCATTCATTTCTAGATAGGTACTATTGGATCTGGAATCAGGAAGAGCTGAGTTCAATTCCAGCCTCAGACACTAACTGTGTAACAAATTATTTAATTTGTTTCTGCCTTAGTTTCGACATTTGATAAATAAGGATAAAAATAGCACCTACCTACCAGGTATTTGTAAGTAATTTGCAGACCTTAAAGCTTTTTATAAATGCTACTACTAGCATTTATAAATGTTGCTGCTGCTACTACTACTACTACTACTGCTACCATTACTACCACTACCACTACTACTACTACTATACTATAACTACTACTACTACTGCTATTGTGCTACTACTACTATACTACTAATACTACTTCTACTACTATCACTGCTACTACTACTATACTACTAATACTACTTTTACTATTATCACTACTACTACTACTACTACTATACTACTACTACTACTACTACTACTGCTATTGTACTACTACTACTATACTACTACTACTATTACTTCTACTACTATTACTATATTTATAATTATTATTATGCTATCAGAATTATTAACTAATAAGTAATTGTTATCAATCCTCAGATTGTCATTGCTCCCAAACAGCTCTGAAGTTCCAGATTTTTAAAACCGTTGGAAATTTCCTCCTCTCTTAGGTTAGATCCCTTTTTTCCATTAATTCTAAATTTCTTCTTCTCTTCAACTGAACCCCTCTTCTTGCCCTTTGGCCCCTCCCCCACACAGCTTGATTCTTAATTTGCTCTAGGTGTAGGTATGAAGGGGTGTGTGTGTGTGTGTGTGTGTGTGTGTGTGTGCATGCCATGTGCTGTGGATTTAAACTGGGCCAACTTTCCACCCCATAAAACTGAAAGAGTTTTAAAAATACATGTGTTGACTTGTCATCATTGGTGATGCTGGTTTGCTTCCTGCCTTTCAGTTAGCGAGTGAAGAGCCAACATTGAGCTGTCAACTTCTGGCCAGTTTTGCTTGCAACTTCCCAGACTTTGCTAATATACCGTCATTGGAACTCAAGTTAAAACTCAGGGTTCATTAAAATCCTCTCCATCTCATCTGCTTTTTCATTGCCATATCTGGTTTTTTTTAAAAAAATGTCATCAACACATTTGCATTTTAAGCTCCAAATCTGTATTTAAAGCACTGAGCAGAGTCCCTTCCACGTTGACAGCTTCCTTTTTAACTTACCCCAGGCTGGGCTATGCAGTGTGTGGTGTCTTAATTTGCAGGATATGTGCACTGGCATCATGTTTAATTAGGCTTCGATGTCAACTTTCAATCTCACACAAACCACATCTAATGAAATATCCACAGCACTTGGCTTGGGCCTGACAGATCTCCTGCTTAAAATCTGCTCCCTTTCACTGAGTCAAGAACATGGGGGCCTAATTTCATATTCTGGACAGGTCTATGACCATAACCACAAAGCACAGCCAAGTGAGGTAAGGAAGAAATTGTCCAGGAGACCAGGTGTACCTCATTTTTAAAAAATTGCTTCTGAACAGTTCAATTCAATTAAAATCAACAAATATTTATTAAACACTTACTATGTACAAGGGACTATATTAGATACTTGGAGGACAAAAGCAAATGATGGAGGAGGTGACAGGTAAGTGAACCACAAACTGCTTCTTCCTATAATACTATGAAGAGCCTCTGGTACCAGATTAAAATGTAATTGTGAAATATGTAGCAAAATAAATAAAATATAATAAAACACATAACAATAAAATTTAAAACTAAGTCAATAAGTGTTTTTTTTTTCTTTTTTGCTGAGGCAATAGGGGTTAAGTGACTTGCCCAGGGTCATTTGAACTTAGTTCATCCTGACTTCAGGGATGGTGCTCTATTTACTGCACCACTTAGCTGCCCCATCAATATGTATTTCTATTCAATTTTGGTACCAGTGACATAGACCCCCCCCCATTAAGGCAATTCTCCCATGTAAATCAAATCCTATTCTCCATCAATAAACTTTATCATTTTTCCTTTTTCTTTTATTATTACTTTTAATTCTATTAAACTGTGCAGTGTCTATACTGAACCTGAATCCCAAAGAGATCATACAAAGGGAAAAATATCCATATGGGCAAAAATGTTTGTAGTAGTAAGGAACTAGAAAATGAATGGATGCCTATCAGTTGGAGAATGGCTGAATAAGTTATGGTATATCAATGCTATGAAATATTATTGAGCTGTAAGAAATGATTAGCAGGATGATTTCTGAGAGACCTAAAGAGACTTTTATTACTGATGCTAAGTGAAATGAGCAGAACCAGGAGAACATTATACACAACAGCAAGATTATATGATGATCAATTCTGATGAATGTGGCTCTTTTCATTAGTAAGGTGACTCAGGCCAGTTCCAATGGTCTTGTGATGGAGAGAGCCAGCACCCAGAGAAAGGACTCTAGGGGCTGAATATGGATCACAACATAGTATTTTTACTTTTTTGTTGTAGTTTTCTTGCATTTGATTTTCTTTCTCATTTTTTTTTCTTTTGAATCTGTGTTTTATTGTACAGAATAATTGTGGAAACATGTATAAAAGAAGTACACATCTTTAATATAGATTACTTGCCATCTAGGAGAGGCCTTGGGGGAGGGGAGAAGAAGGGAGAAAAAAATTTGGAACACAAGGTTTTGGAAGGGTGAATGTTGAAAATTATCTATGCATATGTTTTAAAAATAAAAAGCTTTAATAAAAATAATAATTAGGGGGAAAAAAGATTTCTCCTGTTTTGGTAAGGACCACTAGATATTACAGTAGATAAAACTCCAGGAAGAGAATCAGGAAGACTGCTTTTTCTGAGTTCAAATCCAGCCTCTGACATTCATAGCTATGTGATCCTGGGCATCATTTAACCCTGTTTATCTGTTTCTCTATCTGCAAAATAAGTGTAGAAGAAAATAGCAAACCACTTTACTACCTTGCCAAGAAAACTGGGCAGCTAAATAGGTGGCAGAGTAGATAGAACACAAGAAGGCTTAGATTTGTAAATTTAAATTTAGCTTCAGACATTTGCTAACTGTGTGAGTCTAGGAAAATCACTTAACCATATTTACCTCAGTTTGCTCATCTGTAAAATGACTTGGGGAAGAAAATGACAAACCATTCCAGTAGCTTTGCCAAAAAAATTCAAAATGGAATCATCAGTCAGACATGATTGAAAAATGATTGAACAACCTGTTTTAGAAAGATCTGGAAGATCATGTCTCTGTTATTGGGAAAGATTGAAGATAAAAAGAGATGAGCAAAAGCATGAGATGGATAGAAACAATGAGCATGACTTTGCACAGATTTCATGAGATGGTAGAAGATAGAGGACTTGATGTATTGTGGTTCATGGGGTCATGGGAGTCAGACAAAATTGAATGACAAAACCGTCAATCTAGATGAGGTATTCAGGATAGACTGAGAAGAACTTGAAGGAGGGAAGATGAAAAATCTGTTTCAACAGTCCAGATGTGAAATGATGAAGACTTGTAGTAGGATGGTGGCCATGGGGATGGAAAGAGGAATACAAATTCAAAAGACTTTTCCAAGGAAAAAACAGAAACATTTTTATGGTTGATAAATGCTATGACTCAACAAGATTCCAGTATATCTAATTTAAATGGATGTTAGGATCGTCTATAAGAGTTGGAAGAGGTAGCTAATGTGTGGAAAATAAAAGCCCAAGTCACTATTGGTCACATGTAGCTGTAATTCCTTCTGCAATTCTAAGCACCAGGAAAGAATAATTTAATTTGGGCAGAATATCATTGTTGTTTGGGGAAGGGGTAAGAGATGTATGACAAGAGATGTAATAGTTAGCTAGTAACACACAAAAGTTAACCAGTAGAATTAAAAGGGAACAAAGCCATGTTCCAGTCTCTCCCCACTTGGTCTTGGGCTAAAGTCTCTTTTGATAATATCTGACTGGGGAATGTTCCCAAAGTACATATGTATCTACTTTGCAGATGTATGGATTATCTTTATGTACCTGGAGGAATTCCTGGAACAGCAATCAAGACTGGACCAACTTTTGCCAGCTGATATAATAGATTTCTGCCTGTGAAAACTGACGTGAAAGTTTTCTATCCTCAGTTCTGAGATTCCTCCTTACTAGTAGGGACTCTTTGGAACCTCAGCCCAATGTTCTTACAGATAATTCTTAATATTGACCACATCACTCAAGGAAAGATGCTATTCTCATGATTTTCTAATTAGATGCATCAAATCTAAAATACATCAGAACCCTCAAGATTGGAATTGTTCAAATAAAATAAAAACAGAACAATCCAGCCCAAATTTTGGGGGATACATGTGAGTATGGAGAGACAGAAAGTGGCTTCTGACAATTTTGCTCCTTTAAAGAGCATAAGAGGGTGTGGCTGACTCATGACTGAACCACTCTTTTTTTTTTTTCAGAGAACAAATTAGAACATTACTCAATGTAAGACGAGATGAATGTTGCTTAATTTCTCTGAATTTTTTTTAAATTCCTTATTACAATCGTTGTCTTTCTAGATGGAGGAGAAAAGCAGGAATACATTTGGAAGAGAAAGTAATTTTTTTAATTCATAAAATATATGTTTTTAAAAAAATTTCTCAGTTCTGCAAGCTATTGTTTAGTAAAAACTCTGAATTTCTGACTTAATTTGGATTTCCTGTGGTCATGATCTCTGGGGCTTATCCACATTTTTTCTTAATCCATCATCCCAGCTGCATTTTCTGACTCCTACCTTCTGACTCAATACCCTGGCTTCACTTTTCCCTGCCTCTGTTAGTGTTGAAATTTAGTGTCTAATTCACATAATTTTAGGAATATCAGATTTCAAAGCTTGAAAGGCTCTCAGGGAACTGACCCATAATTTTTTTTATAATTTTTATAAGAGGAATCTTTTTAATAATATATAGTTCATGTGGCTATCCAGCTTTTGCTTGAAAACCTCAAAGTTAAATATTTGTATTTTTGCAACCAATTCTTAAATTCCCTAATGTTGACACTTTCTGCCACCTTGTTTGCCTACCTCTAAATGTTCTACTGCTCTTACAAAGGTTTGTGGGCTGTATGGGATGCATCCAATACATTATAACTCTTTCACCTAGAGGTAGGGACTTACTTTCCGGATTGGCTCACTCATTCTAGCCTACTCTCACACTAACAGCTCTAGATTCCTGGAGAATGATAGTTTGCCATGTGATTAGACTCTAATTCTCTGAGAATCTTAAGAATAATCCTCTTGGAGTGTATTTTTATTTATCCAGCTTTTCTGATTTATTCTGCTTTATTCTGATTTATCCAGCTATCTCTAATAATAATTTTGATCATAAACATAACAAATAACTTAGAAATATGGCACAGAGAATAATAATAACATACATCCTCAAAGCCAAAGTGTAAATAATAAAATACATCACAATGCCTACATAAACCTGGGTCAACTTCTCCCATCAATGTACTTATTGTCTGTGGAGGAAGAGTGGACTACCTTTCTAGGAAACTGACAGGGAAGTACACGAAAAAGAAAAATCCAGGTAATTGGGGGAAATTCATGGGTCTGGATTGAACATTTAGAGACCATTGGTTCATTCAGAAATACTTGGATGATATGAAAGTGCTCTTTACAAGCGGCTATTCACTGATCTAATCTACATTTTGAATTGATACACCATTTACAAGTTCTTTCAATGTACCATCCAATATCCTAAAAGTTTGTTGAAGAACTTCTTAATAGTGGTTCCCATAAAGCCACAGAACTACTTCATTTGACCTCTGATGAAAGCAAACTAAACTAGAAAACTTTTCAAATGTAAAGATTCTTCATTGTCCAATTAAAACTCAGCTTTTCTTCCCATGTAGCATCTTCAAAATTTGTCTTTTCTCTTTCTCTTTTTTTCCCTCTCAAGCCAAAGCACTTCTGATACATTTTACCTCTCTTTAGCAATTAAGAGGCAATCAAGAGCAGTAATTGTAATGAAGTTCTGATCCATTGAGGTTGAGTGTCCTCCAATCATTCAGGAACAAAGGTCCAGAAATATTCTGTCAGCTCATGGCTTCAGTTAATTTTATTCATCTTTGACAGTTAACTTTGTTCATCTTTGACAGAGTTGCTTTTCTTGTCCCATGATGTTTTTTTTTTCCTAATCTTCACTTTCACATTCTTTTCTCTATATTTTCAGCATCATATGTCTATAGCCTAACTCTTATACTCTTATCAGCGGTTTAAGTCAGCTTCCTGTCATTTAGTGACTCACCTTTCACTTAAAAAGGGAACAACTCACCATATTTCCCTTAAGAAACTTACAGTACTTCTTCAATCATTCCTTAGTCTCAAAAGCTATGATTTCTCCTATTTTAGTTTTACTATCTTAAATCTTGAAGTAATTATATGCAAATAAACTGAAGCACCTTAATATCCTGCAGCACTATGTTTTCAAGACAGCCTTTTTATTTTATATCTTTGAAACTTTTTTCTAGGTTTTTGTTAAATAAAAGTTATTTTTTTCTGTTCCTTTAAGCCATCAAACTTCATATACAAACAAACCATCGTCCTACATCTTTTCCAAAGCAATAGAAACTTTTATATTTATTCTACAGTTCATTTTCACTCCAAATTATTTAAATATCTTCTGGAAAATCTTAATACAGATATTTTACCAGCTTTTATTAAACTAAAGTTTTTTTCTTATTTCTTACAGGTATCAAAATGCTTATCTAACACAAAAGCATTATCTAGCATCCTTTACTCCCTGAAACAATCAATTGTCTTTACACAAAAGAACCTTTCCTTCTCTTTTTTTTTTAAATTTTTATTTAATAATTACTTTATATTGACACTCGTTTCTGTTCCGATTTTTTTTTCCCTCCCTCCCTCCACCCCCTCCCCTAGATGGCAAGCAGTCCTTTATATGTTGGATATGTTGCAGTATATCCTAGATACAATATATGTTTGCAGAACCGAACAGTTCTCTTGTTGCATAGGGAGAATTGGATTCAGAAGGTATAAATAACCCGGGAAGAAAAACAAAAATGCAGATAGTTCACATTCGTTTCCCAGTGTTCTTTCTTTGGGTGTAGCTGCTTTTGTCCGTCATTTATCAATTGAAACTCAGGTCTCTTTGTCAAAGAAATCCACTTCCATCAAAATATGTCCTCATACAATATCATTGTCGAAGTGTATAATGATCTCCTGGTTCTGCTCATTTCACTTAGCATCAGTTCATGTAAGTCACGCCAGTCCTCTCTGTATTCATCCTGCTGGTCATTTCTTACAGAGCAATAATATTCCATAACATTCATATACCACAATTTACCCAGCCATTCTCCAATTGATGGGCATCCATTCATTTTCCAGTTTCTAGCCACTACAAACAGGGCTGCTACAAACATTTTGGCACATACAGGTCCCTTTCCCTTCTTTAGTATTTCTTTGGGATATAAGCCCAATAGAAACACTGCTGGATCAAAGGGTATGCACAATTTGATAATTTTTGGGGCATAATTCCAGATTGCTCTCCAGAATGGTTGGATTCGTTCACAACTCCACCAACAATGTATTAGTCTCCCAGTTTTCCCGCATCCCCTCCAACATTCATCATTATTTTTTCCTGTCATCTTAGCCAATCTGACAGGTATGTAGTGGTATCTCAGAGTTGTCTTAATTTGCATTTCTCTGATCAATAATGATTTGGAACACTCTTTCATATGAGTGGTAATAGTTTCAATTTCATCCTCTGAAAATTGTCTGTTCATATCCTTTGACCATTTATCAATTGGAGAATGGCTTGATTTCTTATAAATTTGAGTCAGTTCTCTATATATTTTGGAAATGAGGCCTTTATCAGAACTTTAACTGTGAAAATGTTTTCCCAGTTTGTTGCTTCCCTTCTAATCTTGTTTGCATTAGTTTTATTTGTACAAAGGCTTTTTAATTTGATGTAATCAAAATTTTCTATTTTGTGATCAGTAATGGTCTCTAGTTCATCTTTGGTCACAAATTTCTTTCTCCTCCACAAGTCTGAGAGATAAACTATTCTATAGAACCTTTCCTTCTCTTTGAGCACTACCTAGAATGCACAGTATCTTACAGAAAAATGTGGTACTCAGAACTGAAAGAACACAATGAATGTGAAAGTAGACATACACTCCCTTATTTTGAACAAAATAGCTTAAAAAATCCAACAAAAACCAAGCTCTAAACTAAAATTACCATGTTCTTTCTGTTTCTGATTGTGACCCCAAATCTTTGCTCTGTTTACATACAGATACTTCCAAGTGCCTCATCTATTTAACCTTCCCTGACTGATGAAAGCAGCTGATTGGTTTGACAATGAGTAATACATTTTCTGTGTAACCTAGGGGAGACAATGTGTAGAAGCAAGAAGTCAACATGTAGAGTGACTCGGTATCCTGCATCTACTGAGTCAATGCTGATTTTTTATTCTGTCCTTGGAAATTTCCCAAGACAGGCTCTGATATCTATAGGATTCCTGTGTTCTTATAAGCAAATTATGAAGTTAATGACTTTTTCTGTCAATGACCACATCTAAGATTTATTTGCTGTTATGATATTTCACAAAATAATATGATTATCAAAGTTTTTCTAAAGCTTGGAACCAAAATTCCTGTCCTATAACAAAGCTTCTTAAACTGTGGATAGTGACTCTATGTGAGGGCATATAACTAAATGTGGAGGTCATGAAATTATGACTTATTATCAGTAAATGTTTAATTTGTATAACTATTTTCTATACCTTTACACCTTGGGTCACATAAAATTTTCTTAGGCAAAAAAGGGGTCATGAGTGGAAAAAGTTTAAGTCCTATCCTAAAACACAATTCTGGCCTTGTAAGAGATTCCTATCAATCCCTTAGTCACAAAATCTTTTTGTCAGGCATATAGCTAATGGGGGCAGTTCAGTGGCACAGTGGATAGAGTGCTGAGCCTGAAGTCAGGAAAATTCATCTTTTTGAGTTCAGATCTGGCTTCAGACTATCAGTGTCACCTCAGGCAAGTCACTGAACCCTGCTTGCCTCAGTTTCCTTATTTCTCAAATTAACCACAGAAGGAAATGATAAAACACCCCAATATTTCTGACAAGAAAACCCTAAATGGGGCCACAAAGCGTTGGACTTAAAAATGGCTGAACAACAACAAAGGACCCAAAGCTTGGTGACATATCCTCTGGCCAGAATTTCCCAATGTCCTGTCTAGCCTTACATCCTAGAACATAATCTAAAGAAATCATCACCCCTATGTCTATTTAATTTGAGTATGTATAAATAATGGGGCTAAAATTCAACCATCTTTGTCTTCCTTTTTTTTTTTAAACTTACTCAAAGATCTGAGGTAGTTTGGTAAGCTGAGATGACATGGATGACTGCTGAAATTTTTCTCTCTCTACCAACTTTTCCTCTTATATAGCCTTATTTTGGTAAAATCACAAAACAGGAAAATTTAAGACTTGAGGAGGTGTTGGCCAAAATATACTTTATTTCTAATCATTACAAGGACATTCTATTCCCAACAAATAGACAGGTCTTCTCATTGTTCTATGACCACTCCATTCTCATTATTGCCTTCAAGGTTTTATTAATATAATTTTTCCTGGAATCATTTCTCATTTCTACTTTTGCAGGTCCTATTCCTTCTTCAAGGTCCTCAGTAATACCTCCTTCATCCTGTATTATTGAACTATGTGCATTCATAGAAGTCTCTCTTTTTATAAAATTCTGTAGCATTCATTATTTGCTTTTCTAATGAGATGTGATACA
Organism: Antechinus flavipes; assembly: GCF_016432865.1. Lineage (NCBI taxonomy): Eukaryota > Metazoa > Chordata > Mammalia > Dasyuromorphia > Dasyuridae > Antechinus > Antechinus flavipes. Next base: position 433,124,562 of record NC_067401.1, on the reverse strand, counting down.
CACATATACACATATATATGTATAAAAGTATAAATGAGTATATATGTATATGTATATATGTATATGTGTATATATATGTATATATATACATATATATATTACTATATATTGTTGCCATTTCTTGTTACCAACCTTTTCATGAGTGTCTCCTCTCCTTTACTAGACTGTAAGTGACTTGAAGGCAGGAACCACATATTCATGGACTTTGTGTCCTAAATAGCACACATGTAGAATAGAACACACTAGTCATTAGTTGGATCCATGCAAGTGTCATACCATGGAGGTACATAGTATGAGAAAATGGGTATGATTGAATAGGAGTGTGCTAGAGAGATTTTCAGTGTAAGAAAGTATACTTGGGGCAGCTAGGTGGTGAGATGGCTAGAGCACCAGCCCTGAAGTCAGGAGGACCTGAGTTCAAATCTGATGTCAGACACTTGACACTTTCCAGCTATGTGACCCTGGACAAGTCACTTAACCCCAATTGCTTCAGTAATTAAAAAAAAAAGAAAGAAAGAAAGAAAGAAAGAAAAAAAGAACCTATAGTGATAGGAAAGATAAGAGATCCTACTAGTCAGGTTATATATAGAAAGAAATAATTTCTTATTTCTACCTGAACATTAATTTCTATCTGAAGTCCTTTTCCCTTTCCCCTAGCCTTTGCTCCTTCCAGAATTCTACACATCCTTCATCCCTCTTCCTTGTGAGACCTGAAGCCTGCCCAAAGCTTGGATCAGGTACTGCTGGGGAATGAATCCCACCTAACGGACTGGGCAATGGGGGGCCCCAGGTGATGAATAAATGCCTGGAGAGCAAGGTAATAAACGGGAGCCCCAGTCATGTATTCTTCCATTAAAATGAAATGCATACCAGGCACATGGCATTTCTGCAGCTCGTACCCTCTCCCACAGAAGATCATGAATAAAAGAGGGAAGTGTACTGCTGACAGATGCCAGCATGCATAAAGGACACTTCCTATAAAGGCAAAGCTCCGGCTAACAGATGGACTAAAGATGTGAGATGCAGGAAGATTTACCAGTCTAAATAATTCAAGGGAATGTCGTATGGCAAGCCAGCACTTTTCGAAGGGAGCCAGCAGAAGGTACAGATGGAAAGGCAGGCCAGGCCTTTCCCACAAACCCATTAAGAACGATACTTGTCTGAGAGGCAGTATGTCGAGGAAGGCACCAGGAGAGACTGGCAAATGGGAAATTTGCCTCTAGAGCTTGTCCCGCAAGGTCAAAAGCAGAGTTAATGGTGAAGAGGGGCTTTTGGTGAGATAGGAGGGGCTTGTTTCTACTTTGTCTTCCTGGACACCTTCAAAAAGGTTCCCCCCCCCCCAATGTAGCCTGACCTGCCTAAGCTTCTTCCCATCCCCCTCTTATGTGAAGAGATGCCACTGGGTGTTTCTGGAGCCAGACAATGCCCTAGTGATTGTGCTGGCAAGATTTCAGTCCGTTGATGTCTTCCATTCCAAATGAGACACTGTCAGGATTGTAGAAAAAGTTTGAATTCTAGGTCCCCAAGAGAAATTTTACAAAGGATCCCTGCCTTCCCAGGCCACTGCCTATCAGAATATATTCTCATTCTTTGCTAAATTTCAAAGATCCTTATTCCCTATTCCAATAAATCATAAACTTTGTAAACCTTAAAAAAAGTGTTTTATGTAAAAACTAAAGGAGAGACTTATGATTTCATTGTTATAAGAAATTCCGACATGAGGAAACTCTTTACCAATGTAGATCAGCATCTTCTCCATAAGCTATAGTAAATAAATAACTGCCTAAAGCACCAAGAAGTTAGATATTTTTTCTATAGTCATATATAACTAGCATGTGTCAGAGGCAGAATTTAAATTCAGATCTTTCTGACTTTGAGATCAACTCTCTATGTACTATATCATACCTCTCCTCTCTCTCTCTCTCTCTCTCTCTCTCTCTCTCTCTCTCTCTCTCCCTCTCCTTTCTTTCTCTCTCTTCTCTCTCTTTCTCTTTCCTCTCTTTCTCTCTCTCTCTTCTCTCTCTCTCTCTCTCTCTCTCTCTCTCTCTCTCTCTCTCCCTCTCTCTCTCTCTCCCCTTCTCTTCCCTCTCTTTCTCTCTCTTCTCTCTCTCTGTCTCTTTGTCTTTCTCTGTCTCTCTGTCTCTCTCTTTTTAGGTCTCTCTGTTCCTCAAAATTGATTTATAACTAGATTTGTATTTCTATTGTTATAGATATCTATACTATATATATATATATATATATAGCTTTAAATAGATATCTATATATGTATATATATAAAAATTAAAATAGCACCATATAAATACAAATGCTTAGTATTATCATCATCACCATTATCATTATCATCACCATTATTACCTTATATTGTTAATTTTATTTTGTTATGTGAAAGTCTTGTCTTCTCAACTTGTTTGGAAGTTCCCCATAGACAATACTATGTTTCATACTTATTTTATAAAGCTCCTTTATCCCCAAACTCAAACTGTACCTAGGATGGCACTTTGCCCAGAGAAGTCTTTTAAATGGTCTCCATGCTTCTAGCCATCTCTCCCCACCCCAGTCTCAATATTACCTGGGTAATTTTTCTAATGTACATCTCATATCATTTTATTTTTTGTACCCCAATAGTATTTCTTCATTGTGTATAAATAAAATTAATTCTCCGAGCTTGGCTTTCAAGGCCTTCCATAATTAAAATATTCCCAGACTTATCTCAAACTAGTGCTCTTTAGAATTCCCTTATCACCGCCAAACCCACTCACCAAAAATAAATTTTCGTATTTTTCTGCTTTAGTTCAAGCTGTTCCTTCCACCTGGGATTCTGAACCTATAAACATCTCTGTTTAAATCCTAACCATCCTTCAAGATCAGTTCACATTCCACATTAATCATGAAGTCCTCCTTAACTTCATTCTTTTTTCCATTAGCTAAGAATGTTATTTTCCAATTTTGAAATTGCACCATCTTTTTTTCTAATCAGTTGATCAAGGTACCTTTTATATGCTGGTCATCATTGTGTCAAAAATACAAAGCTTCAGGCAGCTTTCTTTTTAAGGAGATGATATCCTATAGTTACTATAACTATTTTTCCATTAAGAAATTATAAAACCATAGATTTATAGACCTTATCAACTAGGCTTTCTATATCAACTACCTCTTTTTAAAGATGAGGACACTGAGGCATGGTGAATTGAAATGAGTTATCCAAAGTCACCTAAATATCGATCGCAGTCATTAAGTCTATCATGACTAGATTAGTAGCTCAAAATATAAAGAATATATGTGAAAAGTCAATCACTATCCTCAAAGATCATATATTCTGATAAAAGTAAGTAACATATATATTAATTAGTGACATAAAATTGTAATTCTTCATTCTAACATAAAAGTGACCTAAGAAACTCAAAAGCCAACAGAGTAAAAGTTGACCTTGTGTTTATTGAAGACAATATGATACCAGAATTATGGCTATGAATTCTTGCTTCTAGGGGTAATTCAGTCAGGAATTGGAACATGAAGAATATAATATGAATTCTCATCAGGTCCACATTGATGAGGTTATTCCTTAACTTACTTGTCCTATGGACAAGTAAATGCACATTATAGTTTATAAAGTACAAAATAATTTCTGAGGGGAAAGCATTAGCAATTGGAGAATCATGTTAGACCTTATTTAGGAGGTGAAATTTGAATTCAGTGTAAAAGGAAATTAGGTGTTTTCCTCATAGCCACATAGCTAGTAAGTGGTTAAGCTAATATTTCTTTTGACTTGTATCTTCTGACTCCAAGATTACTGCTCACTTTTACTATTCCATGCTATCCAAAGTTGTTCTCATTATTGCTATATTACCAAAATAATTCCAAAATATTGATTTATTTCCATTAGCTGCAGCTGCCATGAGGTAAGTAACTTGGTGAGATTCAGGAAAATCAATTCTTCATATACAATTTCTTAAATAGCATCAGGACATGCAATGCCCTTTGATATATTTGATTTTTCTCTGTTCGTAAAATCACTCAGAATACAATGGAGAAGACAAGTGTGCTAGGTAAGAAGAAGCTAGTTTCTGTGTCATACTGTCTCATTCCCATCATGGACTGGTGACAGAAGCACATGAACTTGCCTATATAGCCTGAGAGGAGATATTTTGAGAAATGGACTCCTCTAGCCCAAATAATGAAAACAAATAAAGCACTGATAGATTTTCTCTTAAAAGCACATGGAGTTTGTGCTGGTACCTAAACCAGTTAGGGACAAAACAGAGAAAGAAAATCATAGATCAATTTCCCTAATGAATATTGATGCAAAAATCTTAAATAAAATATTAGCAAAAAGTTTACAGCAAGTTATGATCAGGGTAATACATTATGACTAAGTAGATTATACCAAGAATTCAGGGCCAATTCAGTGTTAGGAAAACTATTAGCAAACTAATAAAAATAATATGATTATCCCAAAAGTTGCAGAAAAAGCATTTGACAAAATCCAATACCCATTCCTATTAAAAACATTAGCGAGCATAGGAATAAATGGAGTTTTTTCTTTAAACTACCAGTAGCATCTATTTAAAATCATGGGGGCAAATTAGATCCACCAATAAGATCAGGGATGAAACAAGGTTATTCACTATCACCATTACTATTCAACATTGTATTAAAAATGTTAGTTTCAGCAATAAGAGAAGAAAAAGAAATTAGAGTAGGTAATGAGGAAATAAAATTTTCATCTTTATAGATTATGTGATGGTATACTTAGAGAATCCTAGAGAATCACCTAAATAAGTCCTAGGAATAAATAACAACTTTAGCAAAGTTGCAGGATACAAAACAAATCATCAACATTTCCTTATGTTACCAATAAAATCCCACAGCAAGAGATACAAAGAGAAATTCCATTTAAAATACTTGTAAATAATATAAAACATTCGCCAAGACAAAGTCAGAAACTCTATGAACACATTTATAAAACACTTTCCACACAAATAAAGTCAATTCTAAACAATTGCAAGAATATCAAGTGCTCATGGGTAGACCAAGCTAATATAATAAAAATGACAATTCTACATAAATTAATTTACTTATTCAGAGCCATATCAAATTGCCAAGAAATTACTTTATGGAGCTAGAAAAAAAGAATAACAAACTTCATCTCAAAGAGCAAAAGGTTAAAAATTTTAAGGGAATTAATGAAAAAAATTCAAATGAAAGTGGCCTAAACCTAAAACTATATTATAAAGCAGTAATCATCAAAACCATTTGATATTGGCTAAGAAATAGATTAGTTGATTAATGGAATATATTAGGTTTGCAAGAATCTATATTAATTTAGTCTTTAATAAACTGAAAGACCTTAGCTTCTGGGATAGAAACTCACTACTTGATAAACATTTCTGGGAAAATTATGGCAAAAACTAGATATTGACCGACATCCATCTCCCTATACCAAAATAAGGTCAAAATAGGTTCATGAATTAAACATAAAGAATGATATTATTAAGCAAACTAGAAGAATTAAGGATAACTTACCTATCAGATCTGTGGAGAATGAAGGAATTTGCAGCCAAAGAAGAACTAGAGTACATTAAAAAATGCAAAATGGATAATTTTGATTGTATTAAGTTAAAATCTTTTGTACAAACAAAACCAATGCAAACAAGATTAGAAGGCAAAGAAGAAAATGTATATATATATATATATATACACACACACACACACACACACACACACACACATATATATCCTGATAAAAGCTCATTTCTAAAATATATTGAAAATTAATTCAAATTTATAAGAATACAATTCATTCTTCAATTAAGAAATAGTCAAAGGATATGAATAGACAGCATTCAGATGAAGAAATTAAAATCATTTCTAAAACACTCCAAGACACTATTAATTAGAGAAATGCAAATTAAGTACTACTACATATCTCTCACATTGATTAAGATGACAGGAAAAGATAATGATAAAGTTGGAGGAGAGAGAAGTGATCCATTTTAAAGAACAAAATGGAACTATGCCCAAAGGGCTATAAAACTGAGCATATCCTTTGTTCCAGCAATGTCTTTACTGGACCTGTATACCAAAGAGATCATAAAAAAGGGAAAAGGACCCACATGGACAAAAATATTTATAGCAGCCCTTTTTGTAGTAGTAAAGAACTGGAAAATGAATGAATGCCCATCAGTTGGGGAATAGTTGAATAAGTTATGGTATAGAATATTATTGTTCTATAAGAAATGATCAGCAGGATAGTTTCAGAAAGGCCTAGAGATGCTGAATGAAGTGAATAGAACCAAGAGAACATTGTACAAAGCAACAAGGATATGCATGGATCAATTCTGACAGACATGGCTCTTTTCAACAATGAGGTGATTCAGGTCAGTCTCATGATGGAGGGAGCCATTTGCACCCAGAGAGAGGACTGAATGTGGATTGCAACATTGTCTTTTCACATTTTTCTAAATTTATTTTTATTTTATTTTATTATTGTAGCTTTTTATTTACAAAACATATGCATGGGTAATTTTTCAGCATTGACCCTTGCAAAACCTTCTGTTTAACTTTTCCCCACTTTCCCCTCACCACCTCCCTAGATGGCAGGTAGTCCAATACATGTTAAAGCATATGTTAAATCCAATATATGTATACATACTTATACAGTTATCTTGCTGCTCAAGAAAAATAAGACCTAGAAAGAAAGGAAAAAAAAACCTGAGAATGAAAATAAAAATGCAAGCAAAGAATAACAGAAAGAGTAGAAATACTATGTTGTGTTTCACACTCATTTCCCATAGTTCTCTCTCTAGTTGTAGCTGATTATCTTCTTTACTGAACTATTGAAACTGCTATGAATCATCTCATTTTTGAAGAGAGCCACTTCCATCAGAGTTGATCATCATATAATCTTGTTGTTGCCATGTATAGTGATCTCCTTGTTCTGCTTATTTCACTTAGCATCAATTCATGTAAGTCTCTCTGAAATCATCCTGCTGGTCATTTCTTACAGAACAATAATATTCCATAGCATTTTTACCACAATTTATTCAGCCATTCTCTATGGATGGGCATCCATTCAATTTCCAGTTTCTAGCCACTACAAAAAGGGCTACCACAAACATTTTTGCACACATGGGTCCCTTTCCCTTCATTAAGATCTCTTTGGAGTTTTTTCTTAAAACTACCAGTAGCATCTATTTAAAATCATGGGAGCAAATTAGATCCACCAATAAGATCAGGGATGAAACAAGGTTATTCACTATCACCATTACTATTCAACATTGTATTAAAAATGTTAGTTTCAGCAATAAGAGAAGAAAAAGAAATTAGAGTAGGTAATGAGGAAATAAAATTTTCATCTTTATAGATTATGTGATGGTATACTTAGAGAATCCTAGAGAATCACCTAAAAAAGTCCTAGGAATAAATAACAACTTTAGCAAAGTTGCAGGATACAAAACAAATCATCAACATTTCCTTATGTTACCAATAAAATCCCACAGCAAGAGATACAAAGAGAAATTCCATTTAAAATACTTGTAAATAATATAAAACATTCGCCAAGACAAAGTCAGAAACTCTATGAACACATTTATAAAACACTTTCCACACAAATAAAGTCAATTCTAAACAATTGCAAGAATATCAAGTGCTCATGGGTAGACCAAGCTAATATAATAAAAATGACAATTCTACATAAATTAATCTACTTATTCAGAGCCATATCAAATTGCCAAGAAATTACTTTATGGAGCTAGAAAAAAAGAATAACAAACTTCATCTCAAAGAGCAAAAGGTTAAAAATTTTAAGGGAATTAATGAAAAAAATTCAAATGAAAGTGGCCTAAACCTAAAACTATATTATAAAGCAGTAATCATCAAAACCATTTGATATTGGCTAAGAAATAGATTAGTTGATTAATGGAATATATTAGGTTTGCAAGAATCTATATTAATTTAGTCTTTAATAAACTGAAAGACCTTAGCTTCTGGGATAGAAACTCACTACTTGATAAACATTTCTGGGAAAATTATGGCAAAAACTAGATATTGACCAACATCCATCTCCCTATACCAAAATAAGGTCAAAATAGGTTCATGAATTAAACATAAAGAATGATATTATTAAGCAAACTAGAAGAATTAAGGATAACTTACCTATCAGATCTGTGGAGAATGAAGGAATTTGCAGCCAAAGAAGAACTAGAGTACATCAAAAAATGCAAAATGGATAATTTTGATTGTATTAAGTTAAAATCTTTTGTACAAACAAAACCAATGCAAACAAGATTAGAAGGCAAAGAAGAAAATGTAAATATATATATATATATATATATATATATATATATACACACACACACACACACACACATATATATATATATCCTGATAAAAGCTCATTTCTAAAATATATTGAAAATTAATTCAAATTTATAAGAATACAATTCATTCTTCAATTAAGAAATAGTCAAAGGATATGAATAGACAGCATTCAGATGAAGAAATTAAAATCATTTCTAAAACACTCCAAGACACTATTAATTAGAGAAATGCAAATTAAGTACTACTACATATCTCTCACATTGATTAAGATGACAGGAAAAGATAATGATAAAGTTGGAGGAGAGAGAAGTGATCCATTTTAAAGAACAAAATGGAACTATGCCCAAAGGGCTATAAAACTGAGCATATCCTTTGTTCCAGCAATGTCTTTACTGGACCTGTATACCAAAGAGATCATAAAAAAGGGAAAAGGACCCACATGGACAAAAATATTTATAGCAGCCCTTTTTGTAGTAGTAAAGAACTGGAAAATGAATGAATGCCCATCAGTTGGGGAATAGTTGAATAAGTTATGGTATGGAATATTATTGTTCTATAAGAAATGATCAGCAGGATAGTTTCAGAAAGGCCTAGAGATGCTGAATGAAGTGAATAGAACCAAGAGAACATTGTACAAAGCAACAAGGATATGCATGGATCAATTCTGACAGACATGGCTCTTTTCAACAATGAGGTGATTCAGGTCAGTCTCATGATGGAGGGAGCCATTTGCACCCAGAGAGAGGACTGAATGTGGATTGCAACATTGTCTTTTCACATTTTTCTAAATTTATTTTTATTTTATTTTATTATTGTAGCTTTTTATTTACAAAACATATGCATGGGTAATTTTTCAGCATTGATCCTTGCAAAACCTTCTGTTTTAACTTTTCCCCACTTTCCCCTCACCACCTCCCTAGATGGCAGGTAGTCCAATACATGTTAAAGCATATGTTAAATCCAATATATGCATACATACTTATACAGTTATCTTGCTGCTCAAGAAAAATAAGACCTAGAAAGAAAGGAAAAAAAAACCTGAGAATGAAAATAAAAATGCAAGCAAAGAATAACAGAAAGAGTAGAAATACTATGTTGTGTTTCACACTCATTTCCCATAGTTCTCTCTCTAGTTGTAGCTGATTATCTTCTTTACTGAACTATTGAAACTGCTATGAATCATCTCATTTTTGAAGAGAGCCACTTCCATCAGAGTTGATCATCATATAATCTTGTTGTTGCCATGTATAGTGATCTCCTTGTTCTGCTTATTTCACTTAGCATCAATTCATGTAAGTCTCTCTGAAATCATCCTGCTGGTCATTTCTTACAGAACAATAATATTCCATAGCATTTTTACCACAATTTATTCAGCCATTCTCTATGGATGGGCATCCATTCATTTTCCAGTTTCTAGCCACTACAAACAGGGCTGCTACAAACATTTTGGCACATACAGGTCCCTTTCCCTTCTTTAGTATTTCTTTGGGATATAAGCCCAATAGAAACACTGCTGGATCAAAGGGTATGCACAGTTTGATAACTTTTTGGGCATAATTCCAGATTGCTCTCCATAATGGTTGGATTCGTTCACAACTCCACCAACAATGCATCAGTGTCCCAGTTTTCCCGCATCCCTTCCAACATTCATCATTATTTTTTCCTGTCGTCATAGCCAATCTGACAGGTGTGTAGTGGTATCTCAGAGTTGTCTTAATTTGCATTTCTCTGATCAATAGTGATTTGGAACACTCTTTCATATGAGTGGTAATAGTTTCAATTTCATCATCTGAAAATTGTCTGTTCTTATCTTTTGACCATTCATCACTTGGAGAATGGCTTGATTTCTTATAAATTTAAGTCAATTCTCTATATATTTTGGAAATGAGGCCTTTATCAGAACCTTTAGCTGTGAAGATGTTTTCCCAGTTTGTTGCTTCCCTTCTAATCTTGTTTGCATTAGTTTTGTTTATACAAAGGTTTTTTTAATTTGATATAATCAAAATTTTCTATTTTGTGATCAGTAATGGTCTCTAGTTCATCTTTGGTCACAGATTTCTTTCTCCTCCACAATGAGAGATAAACTATCCTATGTTCCTCTAATTTATTTATAATCTTGTTCTTTATGCCTAGATCATGGACCCATTTTGATCTTATCTTGGTATACAGTGTTAAGTGTGGATCCATGCCTAATTTCTGCCATACTAATTTCCAGTTATCCCAGCAGTTTTTATCAAATAATGAATTCTTATCCCAAAAGTTAGGATCTTTGGGTTTGTCAAACACTAGATTGCTATAGTTGACTATTCTGTCTTGTGACCCTAACTTATTCCACTGATCTACTAATCTATTTCTTAGCCAATACCAAATGGTTTTGGTGACTGCTGCTTTATAATATAATTTTATATCAGGTACAGCTAGGCCACCTTCATTTGATTTTTTTTTCATTAATTCCCTTGAGATTCTCGACTTTTTATTGTTCCATATGAATTTTGTTGTTATTTTTTCTAGATCATTAAAATATTTTCTTGGAAGTCTGATTGGTATAGCACTAAATAAATAGATTAGTTTCAGGAGTATTGTCATCTTTATTATATTCACTCAGCCTATCCAAGAGCACTTAATATTTTTTTCCAATTATTTTAGTCTGACTTTATTTATGTGGAAAGTTTTTTGTAATTTTGCTCATATAATTCCTAACTTTCCTTTGGTAGATAGATTCCCAAATATTTTATGCTGTCAAAAGTTATTTTGAATGTAATTTCTCTTTGTATCTCTTGCTGTTGGATTTTGTTGGTGATGTATAAAAATGCTGAGGATTTATGGGGATTTATTTTGTATCCTGCTACTTTGCTAAAGTTATGAATTATTTCTAATAGCTTTTTAGTAGAATCTCTGGGGTTCTCTAGATATACCATCATATCATCTGCAAAGAGTGATAGTTTGGTTTCCTCATTGCCTACTCTAATTCCTTTAATCTCTTTCTTGACTCTTATTGCAGAGGCTAGTGTTTCTAATACAATATTGAATAATAATGGGGATAGTGGGCAACCTTGCTTCACTCCAGATCTTACTGGGAAAGGTTCCAGTTTTTCCCCATTGCATATGATGCTTACTGACGGTTTTAAATATATGCTCCTGACTATTTTAAGGAAAAGTCCATTTATTCCTATGCTCTCAAGTATTTTTATTAGGAATGGATGTTGGATTTTATCAAATGCTTTTTCTGCATCTATTGAGATGATCATATGGTTTTTGTTTGGTTGATTATTGATATAATTAATTATGCTAATAGTTTTCCTAATATTGAACCAGCCCTGCATTCCAGGATGATGTTAATATCAGAGCCGAGAAGGGGGTGTATTCAAGAGAGGGTATATTCAAGGGAACTTAGTATGTGGGAGGAACAGAATGACAGTCAAAGATGGCACTCTACATTTTGAACCTAGACGGCTGGGAGAATGGTTATACCCTCAAAAATAAAAGAAAAGTTAAAAGGGAGGAATTTTAGGGGAATGATAATGAGTTCAGTTTTGGACCAGGTGTCTGTGGGCTATCTCTTGAACTGATAAGCAATTAGTGACATGAAACTGGAAATAAAGACAGGTTAAGACTGCACAAGTAGCTCCAGGAATCATCTACATAGAGAGGATAATTGAATCTGCAGATCTGATCAGATCATCAAGTGAAGTAGTATAGGAAAGGAGAATGGATCTAGTGTAGAAGCCTGAAGTATACTCATGATTAGTGTGTATGACTTGGATGAAGATCCAGAAAAGGAGATTTACTGAGCACCATTGCTCAGTAAATTATCTGTGTGGATCTGGTAGTGAAAGAAGGAATAAAGGGGACCTGTGACTTGGGGAAACAAGAAATCTGATCCTTGTCACATCCTGCCATTTCAGTGCCTGATTCAAACAGTGCAGGTCCAACATAATGGGGTGTTGCTTGTTCAGCAGCCCCCAAATATGATTGCCTTTTAAGGGAAGATTAGAGGCTATTTGAATGCTTTATGTGTTTTCTGTATCTCCTTATGAGCTCCTGAGAGTTTTTTGTGTGTCTTATATATTTGCTATATCTGTTTATGGGCCCCTATGCATCCTTTGCATCGTCTGCATTTTCTGTGGAATAAAATAAAGGTTGCCCCATACCCAATATTCCTATTGTTTCCTTAAGTGTTTATGTGGGAGATTGGGACTTCTTTTATCCACATCTGTGGAAAGCTAGACATGAGCTATACATACCTCAGCTATATTTGTAGATTTCTCCAAGTAAATTCTATGTAGGGACACAGTAAGTGCATTTGAAAAAGATTCTTTTTGAGTTGGTCTTTAAGATTCGATCTTTTGTACAATCTGTACATTCCCATTATTTCATGGGGCTTTGGACCACAGGATATACTTTATTTTGTGTTCTATTTATTCATCAGAAGGAGGCTAAAATATGAACACTTGATTTTCTTAGATAAACAAAAAAACAATAACAACAAACACATTTATAAAATGATTTATTAAATTACATACATTTATAATTTACAAAATCTTCCATACGTTATCTCCTATTCTCACAGCAATAGCGTGAGGGTACTATAGATTTCACTATTATCCCCATTTTAGAGATGAAGAAACTGAGACTTAGAGAGTATATCTGACTTAATCTGACTCCAGAACCAATGCAGGGGTCCTCAAACTTTTTAAACAATGGACCAGTTCACTGTCCCTCAGACTGTTGGAGGGCCAGGCTATAGTAAAAAGAAAAACTTTATTTTGTGGGCCTTTAAATAAAGAAACTTCGTAGCCCTGGGTGAGGGGGATAAACATCCTCAGCTGCTACATCTGGTCTGCGGGCCATAGTTTGAGGACCCCTGCATGCCAAGTACTCTGCTGGCTACTCAGGTTGTAAGGACAAAATTAATAACATTGCCTGCCCTAAGGAAGATTATGTTCTATTTAAGGAAATCCTGAACCCTTTTGTAACATGAATCATCTGCCATTAATTTTTAATTCCATTTATTGGTCTGTTCCATGTTCTATACTAAGGTAAAACTGGAAGATTAGAGAGAGGAGTGGCTCATTCTTCCTGTGTGTTTGACCAAGTTTATCACATGGAATATGTACTGCAATTTCAAGAGCAGAAGTTCATATAGGGGGAGTGTTTTCCCAGGTTTCTTGACTCCTTTTTCACTTTGACCAATTTATAGTCCCCTAAGAGACTATAAATCTTGTAGTCTTATAGATTACATAAGGTGGGGCAGGTAGTTGAGGTTTACTGCTGTGTAGTAGTGCTTCATTTTAGTCTAATGGGTCTTACTTCCAATGGTAAGGAATGACTCTTACCCCATATGTATCTTAACCAGTTACCACTGACCTGACTTTCTACCTTATGAGGTGATTTTCATGATGGACCTCTTATTGTCACTCATTTTCCCCACCAAAAGACATTTTCCTTTCTAGCAATGATGTCCCGGAGTCCTATTTTTTTAATTTAATTAAACAAAACCAATACTGTCAGATCCTAATATTGTATAACTTTATTTCTAAGAGCATCAAATCCTTTACTGACTCTCATTACCTGAAAGCCTTGTAAAAAGTTGATGTTAGGGAATGGGGGAGGAGAGGTCACAGTTCTTCATAGGGCAGATGCTAGGGGTAAGAAAAGAGTTCATTGGTCTTTTTTTTTTCCTAAAAGGACACTCTTTTTTGAGGTTGGGAGAGTAAGTAAATTACTAGGATGAGAACTCTCAATGTTCTTAATTCCAGAAATCCAGTATACATAAGGGAATTTTTCTTCTCTGTTATTAACTAGAGCCTGGATGGAGGTGTTGTGTGTAAGTGGGAAAGAGATGAGTTTATATCCCCTAAAACCTGGTGCTGCCTTTAAATAGCCATTTGAATGTGAAATTAGGGGATTCCATATAAATTAATGAACTAGATAGGAAGACTCAAGATGTCCATGCTATTTGAAAGGACTTCAAGTTTGGTGGGTTTTTCCCCATAAGATTCTATACCCCCTTCAATTCAACAAGCATTTATTATCTTCCAGATGCAAAGTTCTTTGCTAAGTATTAGGGAGACAAAAGAAGAAAATGGCAGAGCCCTTGAATTCAAAGAATATAAAAAAGAGTTGTAGGCAAGGATGCTGAGACATTGTGCTTATTCTATGTAACTGATGAAGATTTTGCTCCCTCTACAATTGAGTAGATTATAGTCATGGATGTGACCTGCAATGAATTATCTTATGAGCTTCTTTGACTTATCCAAGGTCAATACCTGGGTCACGGAAATATATCTTTGTCACTATGCCCATAGTCAAAAATTTTCCAACTTAGTAAGACCTGCCAAAGCTTAGATCTATTGAAATAGTCTTTAAGAATTCAGATTCACTTTCATGTCACAATGAGGACATGTAGTGAGAAATCATTATAATATAAATTGAAATGTGTTTGCTATAAAGTAATGTAAAAGCAGAGACATGAAACAAAGAGGTAAATATAGGTTTGACTTAAGGAAAAGCTCACTAACCATTGTCTTTCATCCTTAGTTTTGGAAGAAGACTGATGACATCACAGTATAATATTGTAATCCATGGGTGAATTGGATTTAAATGATGCAGAATTGTGTAAAACAATCAGCCTCACTCTCTCTTCCAGAATCATCAAGGACCTGTGGCAAGACAAAGTCAAGATGGCTATCTTGATATCTTTGATGTCTGACACACTCTAAGCACTTCATAACACCTGCTTCAGCCACCTTCACAGAAATGGATCAAATTGTTCTCATTTGCCTATTCTGTTGGAGGAAGTCTTCACATCCTTGGAGTAGACAACCCTTTAATTAAGACTACATTGTGACCTGTTAGTTACCCTCAACCTGGTTTAGCCCATTCACCAAGATCTAGAGAAAAATAGAATGAGCTGCCTTGCAAGGTAATCAATTTCCCTTCATTGTGAGTTTTTAAACAAAGTCTGTATAATAACCACTTTTCAGGGAAATTGTTGAGTGGATTCTCAGTAGGGCTATGTTGGACTAAATAATAATTTAACTTCATAGGATTATAGCTTCCAAGTAGAAAAAATACTATTTCTCTTCTAGTCGAATCCCTTTGTTTTATATGAAGAACTGAGGCTCAAAGAGGCTTGTGTTCTTGTGACTTGCATGGGGTCTCTTTGGTAGAATTCTGAGGTCTTCTGACTTCAAATTCACTTTATTCTACCACAGATTACATCATACAGTACTTCTGAATTGCTGGGAATACTCACCTTTAGCCAATTGTGCAAGAAAATTTATTTTAGGGTATGACATTTTAGTTAGACCTTGAAGTGAGGGGAAAAAAAATCTGATAATCAGAGACCTATGGAAGATTGTTTTATTTTGTTTTTTTTTTTTCATTTCAGTCATCATGTACTGTAGATTGGTGACATAGGTGGGAGGGAGAAAACATATATCAATTCATGGAGGCAGGGCAGCATGGAAAAAAAAAACCCTGTGAATAGTTCAGCAAGAATAAAAAAGAGGAATGGAGTTGTGGGAAGGAGAGTTTGAGAAGTATGTTGGAGAAAAACTGTAGAGTGTTCCAAATGCCTTGTAGATGGAGTAAAAAAGAAACAGAGGGAGAATCATATTTATGGGGCTTTATGCCAGTGGCATCTTATAAATAGTTATGAGACACATACAAATATAACTAACTGGCAGGTAGAAACATTTTCATAGAGTCTGGGTGTTTCCTGATGGAATACCTCTGCTTTAAATGAATGCATGAGGATCTTGAGTAGAGAACTGAGGAAATTCAATCATTTATAGACAACTATTCTGTCTCCTCTTAATTCTCCCATATTGATAAAATACAATGTAATTATTTCTTCATATTAACTATGAAGTTAACATTATTATCATATGGAATTCATATTTTATGTAGGAATTGAACCAAAATTTTTTAGCTTTTTTTTGTTTTGATTTTCAAAGTTTCTCTACCTTTCTCCATCTTCTCCCTTCCTGAGACAGTATGTGATCTGATATAGATTTTACATGTACAATCATACAAAAGGTATCCATATCAGACTAAATGACTTCTAAAAATATTTTAATCAGGCTTTTTATTGTTAATACCAACCAAGTTTACTTGAAAGAGAACCTTTGTGATAAACAGTTTAGCAGAAACAACCAATATGGCCAAAATGTCTATCAGTATAGTTAACATAATATGCCCATAGTTTGACAATTCTTCTCAAAGAGTAGAGAATTTGATACTTCATTTGGTCTTATAGAACCAAGATTAATCATTAAATAGAACCAGATTAATAATGTCTTTTAATACTACCTGTCAGTCAACACTAAGTACCATAGGAAATGCTAAGGAAACAAAAAGAAAGGAAAAAAGACAATCCTTATCCTCAAGGAACTCAAAATCTCATTGTATTAATTTACATTATTATAGTCATTATGTGTATATTGCTTTCCTGGTTTTGATTACTTTAGTCTACATTAATTTATCCAAGTATTCCCATGTTTCTCTGAATTCTATGAATTTACCATTTCTTGGGTTTCTTGTTTCAAAATTCTAGGGATGTCTACATTTCTGAGATAAGGAAGGCTAAGTGATGAACCTGCTGCTGAATGGGCTAGATCAGTATTATTACTTAAGAAATCAAATGGTAAAATTACTACAGCAACTTCCATTTGGGAGAGTTCTTTTCCTAAACTGAAACATTTCCATTAAGCATGATATCCCTTTATGCTTGTGTTTTAAGTGTTAATATTTTTGTTAAGTACACTTATCTCTCAGCTTTTAACTCTACACTTTTTACCTTTTGTGAAGAAACCTTATCAAGTTCTGCTTCCCATCCTATCCCATCCCATCCCATCTGTCCAAACACTCCCTCTGTCTAAGATGTTAGTAGCTTCTGACTATATCACCATCATTATGATTATTAGCATCTTTTCTGGTTAAGGGACAAAACTATAGGATAATAGATATTTCTAAAGGTTATTGAATGCATGCTTTTGCCTGGTACACATTATCCATGCAGATATCTAGAGATATTGAAATATATTTATATATACCAACTTGTTCAGTTTCTGTCCTGGACTCTGTGATGGGTCCTAAACTTTTCCCTCTATCCATCCTATCTCTCATCAACACCCATGGGTTCAGTTATTATCTCTATATAAATGATTCCCAAACCTATAGATCTATGCCTACTTTCTTTCCCAAGTTCCTGCACTAAATAGCAACTGCTCAATAGTTGTTTCAAATTGAATGTTTTGTAAGTATTTCAAATTCAATCTGTCCAAAATTGTACTCACTTTACTTTCCCCAAAAACACCCTCTCTCCTTTTCTAAACTTCCTTATTAATATCAAGGGTACAACCATCCTTTTAGTCACCTAGGTTTCTAAATCTTGGTATCATCCTTGACTTCTCACTTTCCCTCACCCCACATATCAAATCAATTGCCAAATCTTGTCATTTCTGCCTTCACAATATCTCTCCTATATATCCTTCTCACCTGTATTATTGCCACCATTTTCAAATTGGTCTCCCTGCTGCTCTAAGTATCTCCCCACTCCAATTTATCCTCCACACAGTTGCCAAAATGATGTTCCTAAAGTGTGGGTGGAACCAAGTCATCCCACCTACTCAATTATTTTCAATGGTTCCATATTACTTCCAGAAAAGAATATCAAATTCTTTATTTGGCATTTAATGCACACAGCCTGGCCTCTTCCTAACTTTCTAGTTTTCATGAATGTTATTTTCCTCTTTATACTCTAAAATCAAGCTATACTGGCGTACTTGTTATTTCTCCCATATAAGGCTCCATTTTCCATCTTCTATCTATATACCTTTTCCTTGGTTGGCCCCATGCCTGAAATACTGAAATAGTTTGCTTCTTTACTTCAATTCTTAGAATCCTTGGCATTATTTATACATATATAACACACAAATATAAATGTATGTATTACAGGCATGTATATATGCATCTGTGTATATATTTATATATAATATGTGCGTATGTACACATTCACTATTTATTTTTTAATTTTAAACAGAAAGTTAGGTGGTATAGTGGATAAAGTGCCAAGCCCAAAGACAGGAAAATGCATCTTAAAATTCAAATCTGGCTTCAGACACTTACTTGCTATTTGATTCTTTAAAAGTCATTTAACTCAGTTAGCCTCAGTTTCTGTGTTTGTCAAATGAGCTGGAGAAGGGAACCACTCCAATATCTTTGCCAAGGAAACCCCAAATGGAATCACAAATAATTGACTGAAAAAAATATTTTAGCCTTCTTTTCTTTATAAATTTTGGCTTCTCTTCACCCCCTTTCCAGCCACGGCAATCGCAAACAATATATCAATTATAATGTGAAATTATGCAAACTATATTTCCGTATTATTCATACCTCAATTAAAAAAGAAATTAAGAAAATGGTACTTTAACTTGTATTCAAAATTAATCAGTTCTTTCTGTGGAAGTAGATAGCCTTTTTTCAAATCATGGTTCATTTGAAACTGTTTCAGATCATTGTACTGATCAGAGTAGTCAAGACTTGCAAAGTTGGTCATCATTATAACATTGCTGTTATTGTGCACAATGACTTTCCAGTTCTTCTCACTTCACTTGACAAAAAATAGCCTATTTTCCACTTTCTAAAAAAAGTCTTTCCTGATTCTCCCTTGTTCTTCTTCTACCCCTTTCTTTGTAAGGTTACCCTGTACTTTATATGCATCTTAGATTTATCTAATTATGTTGTCTTCAGGAGTATATTTGAGCCAGCTTGACTGATGAAAGATGATATTAAAGTTTTAAAGTGAACATTTACACCTTGGAAATTGGCAAAAGCCACAAATCAGGGCTTAAGTTATTTATTTATTGTTCATCTAAGCTTAATATGTTAAAAATAAAATAAAACAATATGACAAATAATGTTAATATTAAAGATTAAACTTAAACTATTTGGGTTATATATGTGAATATATGTATGTATGTGTGTGTGCATATATATATATATGTGTGTGTGTGTGCATATATATATGTGTGTGTGTGTGTGTGTGTGTGTATTACATTCACAATAGTCATATGTCAAAATTCTTAGCAGTACATCCCTTCTTATAGGAGAGTCTTAAAAATGTATCTTCATTATTAGCATTTCTCAATCATTACTTTAAGTCTAGACCATAGGTTAAGACCCACTTTGTCATATTTGTGATGTAAGTTCTTATCTAAGTCCATTTTTTCAAATTTTCTTAGTAGCTCTTACCAAATGTGGAATATTTTTCAAAATACATTGTCTTGAATTCATCAAACTCTTTGTAACTGATATTTTGTTGTGTGCGGTCTTATTTCTTTGGTCTAGTCTACTGATCCACTTTCTATTTTTAATTTTAACTGTTAGATTTGATGAGAGATCTACAAAAACCAGGCCTTCATTTCTGTATTTTAAACATTTTTTCTTTAAAATTCTATAAATTAATTTAAGTAGCTTTGTCATTTTTATTATACTTCCATGACTTACCCACAAAATTGAATATCTCTTCAATTATTTGTCTGCCTTTATTGATAAGAAAAGAGCTTCATAGCTATATTAAGTAGATATTATTAGGTCACCTCCCTGGCATTTAAAGCAATTTGTAGTTAGTTTGAATGGAATTTCATGTCACTAGATAGCTTTTAAGATGCAATATTATCTCTAAAATTCCATGTTTGCTTAATAATTTCTAAATTCTTATTTTTCTTCCTCTTCTTTACAAAGTAAACATAACTAAGATAGACTGCATCTAGAAATTCAAAATGGATTGAGAGTAGAAAAGTCTGATTTTAACAATTTTTTTAAATTAAAGCTTTTTATTTTCAAATATATGAATAATATTAAACACTCACCCTTATAAAAATTGTGTACTAATTTTTCTCTCCCTTCCCCCCACTCTCTTCCCTAGATAGCAAGTGATCCAATATGTTTTAAATATGTGCAGTTCTTCTATACATATTTCCACAGTATCATGCTGCACAAGAAAAATTAGATTAAAAAGGAAAAAAATGGGAAAGAAAACAAAATGCAAGCAAACAACAACATACAGAATGAAAATACTATCAGTTACCACAGTCCTCTCTCTGGTGCAAATGGCTTTCTTCATCACAAGATCATTGGAACTGGTCTGAATCACCTCATTGTTGACAAGAGCCATGTCCATCAGAATTAGCATCATATAATCTTGCTGTTGCCATGTATAATGATTTCCTGGTTCTGCTAATTTCACTCAACATCAGTTCCTGTAAGTCTCTCTAGGCCCCTTTGAAATCATCCTGCTGATCATTTTTTATAGAACAATAATATTCCATAATGTTCATATACCATAACTTTTTCAGCCATTCTCCAACTGAGAGACATTCACTCAGTTTCCATTTTCTTGCCATTACACAAAGAGCTGCCACAAACATTTTTGCACATATGGGTCCCTTTCTCTCTTTATAATACAAGCCCAGTAGAAACACTGCTGGATCAAAGAAAGAATATATTCAGTTTGATAGCCTTTGGGTATGGTTCCAAATTTCTCTCCAGAATGATTGAATAAGTTCACAACTCTACCAACTATGTACAGTTTTCCCACACCCCCTCCAACATTCGTCATTATCTTTTCCTGTCATTTTAGCCAATCTGAGAGGTATTTAGTGGTATCTCAGATTTGTCTTAATTTGCATTAATCTGATCAATAGTATTTTAGAGCACATTTTCATATGACCAGAAATGATTTTAATTTCTTCATCTGAAAATTGAAGGTTCACATCATATCTTTTGACCATTTATCAATTGGAGAATGGCTTGAATCCTTTTAAATTTGAGTCAATTGTCTATATATTTTAGAAATGAGGCTCCTATCAGAACCCTTAAATGTAAAAAATCTCCCCCAGTTTATTGCTTCCCTTATACTCTTGTCTGCATTGGTATTGTTTGTACAAAAACTTTTTAAGTTAATATAATTGAAATTGTCCATTTTCCATTCAACAATGGACTTGAGTTCTTTTTGGAGCCACAAAATTCCTTCTTTCTCAGAGAAGTAAACTATTCTTTATTTTTCTGATTTGCTTATATCATTCTTTTTGTCTAAATCATGAATGCATTTAGATCTTATCTTGGTATAGGGTGTTAGGTGTGGGTCAGTGCCTAATTTCTGCCATACTAATTTCCAATTTTCCCAGCAGTTTTTGTCAAAAAAGTTCTTACCCCCAAAGCTGGGATCTTTGAGTTTGTCAAAGACTAGTAATACAGTCTTTGACTATATTTTACTATAGTCATTAACTATTTTGTCCTGTGAACCTAACCTATTCCACTGATCGACTACTCTATTTCTTAGCCAGTACAAAATTATTTTGATGATCGCTGCTTTATGTTAACAATTATTTTTTTAAAAATCATTAGTAACTAGTTTCACTGGAATCAACATTTTTTTTTCTTCAAAATTCATTTGGTTGTGAGCAATCTGTGGTACTATCATTTATGAATAACAAAAGTCAAACAGATAGTGTACTGGAGATTTTGAATCAAGAAGCACTGTATTCTAATACCAATTCTATGACCAGAGGCAAGTAACAAATTCTCAGAGCCTTAGTTTTATCATTTGTAAAATGGGTGTAATAATTGCATTTGCCTTATGGAGTTGTATGCAAATTTGTTTGCAAAAATTGAACTGCTTTGTAATGTTAATTTTCCCTCTCTTCCTCCTCCTTGATTCTCTGTTCTTCTGGATTTACATATAAAGTCATAGTTTCTCTCCCCACCACCAATCTCATAGCACCAATTGCATATTGGATGTTTTAAAATGGATGCCCCATAGATAGCTCAAATTCAACGTATTTAAAACTAAACTCATTTTTACCACTTCCTTCATCCTCCTCCCAAGCCTTTTCCTCTTCTCAACTTGCCTATTGGGAAAGACACCACTTTTGATTTTTTTTAATCACATAGGCTCAAAACCTGGAAGTCATCCATCACATTTTGCTCTCCCACTTCTCACTTCATAACATCCAAACTGTGGTCAGTCTTGTTGATTTTGATTCCAAAACATTTCCCCAATCTTTTCTGCCATCTTTCCATATCCAGGGAAACTGAGCTGGTTCAGGCCATTGTCCCTTTTTACTTCTATATTTCCAGTAGCCTAATAATGTGTCTCCCAGCATAAAGTTTTTCCTTTTTTCAATTTATCCAGCAACAACTTCCGAAGTGATATTTTTAAAGCATAATCTGACCATACCATCTTTCTTTTCAATAAAATCTAAGGGCTATCTATTTCCTCAAAGATAAAGTTATTTCCTCTAACTCCTTTGATTGATATTCAAAACCTTAATTGTCCCAACTCCTTCTCTTCACTGATTCCATGTTTGAGCCAAAGAGATCTGTTTTATAATTGCTTGTACATATACCCTGTGCCTTTGAATGGATAATATACTCCTCCATCATTTAATATATTCTACAATCTAGTTTCTTTTAAAACTGCCCATGTTCCATCCTACATGAGACCTTTCCCCATCCCCTCCTCCCCTACCCCATCTCCCTAACTGCCGATGATTTCCCTTAAAATTATTCTGTATCTACTTCAGATAAGGAAACATTTATTTAAGGAGATATGTACATGTAGTTTTCTGCTGACTCCCTTTTTCCCACACCTGCTCTCATTCTAGCAGAATGGAAGCTCCTTGAAGGCAGGACTTTTTATGTCCTACAACCAACCCTACAACACAGTGCTACTCCATAAAGATTGTTTGATAAATATGTATTGAGTGAGTGAGCAGGGGGACTGGACCCCACAGTGGGAAACCAGGAATGGTTACTCAGATTAGTTTTGAATAAAGTATCATTTTTGCAAGTTAGCAAATATTTTGGATCACTGCTTTCTTTAAGCATAGTTCTGTTGCTTGTTCAGGTAAACAGAACAGATTCCAGATGTGCAGCAGCCCTGGGAGGTGGTATAGGGGAATACTATCTTTGCCTTCCCCTTGCACAATTACTTTAAAATCTGTATAAATCTATGAAATTATGTTGGGTATTTAAATGCAAACATTATTAAATACTGGAAGTTTCTTTTCTTCAGATAAGCTTACTTTTAAAACAAAAACCCACTAGGGAAATTATATGCAAAAAGCTGTTAATATAGCACTCAGGTATAAATTTATGCCCCTATTCTCTACCACTCCCCTGGGGCAAAAGGCAGGAGATACAAAACCTGAAAGCCTCCTAGTAATGTACCATCAACCGTATTTCACATCAGCTATATAAAGCTACTTTAAAAGCCTAATGAGTAATGTAAAATATTATATGTAGTGCAAGTGAATTAATGTTACTGGAAAAAAATCTTAAACTTGAATATTTGCTAAGTTTTTTCATGTTTCCATTTATTAAGACATGAAAGTTCTGCTTTTTACCTCAAATATATTATGGCAATCACCTCTCCCCATTTACACTAAAACTTATTTCCTCCTCAAAGCAAAATGTCTCCTTCTTTCTTCTTAGGGTTATCCACAGAATGATACTCCAAATATAATGGAATAGGTTAGGGGTAGGATGACAACAGAGTCTTTCTGTTTTGTAATTTAAGCATCTTCATTTCATTCAATTCAATTCTGTTCAATAAATACTTGCTATATGAAAAAGAAATATGCTAGAAACAAGGATCACAAAGATAAAAGAGAAAGTTTCTGCCCTCAAAGAATTTACATTCTAATGGATGAAAATATGTATGGAGATGAGTAAATAAAATAATACGTAATGTAAATAAAAAATAGTTTTTGGGTAGGAAAGTGCTAATAACTGGGAGGACAAGGAAAGGCTAGATTCATGCAGGAAGGGAAGCCTCAGCTGATCCTTGAAGGAAACTGGGATGCTATGGAGCAGAAGTGAGGAAGAATGCATTTTAGACAAAGAAGGCTTTCTTGTACAAAGACATGGGAATGGGAGAGAAAATTGTTGGAAAGGCTAGTTGGCCAATTTGGTTATAATGGCGAGTGCATGGATCTGAGTAATATGAGTCAGTTTTTGAAAAGAAACCTTATTGTATTTGTAAATGCCAAAAAGAGAAACGTGCATTTAATCTTGGAAGTAAAAGAACCATAGCAACTTCTTGAATTGTATTTCTCGAAGGGTATATGAAATTATGACCTTAGAACTACCATAGGTAACTCAGGACAGTTAGGTAGTACAGTAGAGCACTGAGCTTGAAGGCAGGGAGACTCAATTTCCTATATTCAAATTTAGCTTCAGACACTAGCTATGTGATCCAAGTCATTTAACAATGTTTGCCTTAGTTTCACCATCTGTAAAATGATCTGCAGAAGGAAATGGCAAATCATCTTAGTATCTTTGTCAAGAAAAACACAAATAAGGTCATGAGGAGTAGGACATAACTGAAATGAATGAACCATAATAAACCTTGGGAGAACGATAACTTGAAGCTACTATTCTCACCTTGGTGTGAATGACATATATGAAAATGTTTTTTCAAATAAGAGATTAAAAGTCATTGGCCATTTTTTGGATAAAAGGGTTGGTGAATGTAGGACATGAAAAGAAGGGTACAGAAAGGTGAGGGGGGAAGTGAAGCAAGAACACCAATTTAACAATGCATAATTTTCCTCCAAGATTGGCCCTATTCCAATAGTCCTAAAAATTCAATGAATATTATAATGATCTTCAGTTTTAGGTTTTATATTCAGCCTTATATTCAAAGCCCTTTTTCTGAGCTTGTTCTACTCAGCATAACTGATCTGGGGCTTTTGGAGTTATGTTCTGGGGTGCAAAAATTATCATATGCACTTAATTAGCAGGAGTGAAGAAGCATATAAGATATACTGGTTTTCCAGTGGCTGAGGAGACAATAGACTGTAGCTTATATTCTCCCTCTCTCTCTCAAATCATAAAAACTCCCCATATCCTACATCATCTCCTCACAATATCCTCTCCATCTCTTTTCCAAAAGAACAATTTCCATTCTCTACTCCCACCATAAATACTTCCACCTGGGAAGGGTAAACAAAAATAAAAAATAGCCCCCAGTTCTGAGAGAGAGGAAGGGATCATTCTGAGGGCTCCCTAATGGAATAGAAAAAAACAAACAAACATGGAAGCCTATATCCTGTAGGTGGGCTCTGATAATCTTTAAGGTTCCTTTCAACTTTGAGATTTTATCCCTAAACTCTTCCTACCACTTAACTAAATTTGCCTTAATTGCTTCTTGTATTATTTTCACAGGGCAAATTACAAAGTTGATTTGAAGGCACATTTCATCTTGTTTGCCCCAGTTGGCATGGCTTATTCTGGCCAGTTGTTTCCCAAGGCACTGGAGTTGCTCATTCTAGCTTTGGTCCCAATGTTTCTAAATTGTGAATGCATACGAATCTAAATTAGTGTGCCTTTTTGGGACCATAGTGTGATGGTATGCTGGTGGGGAGGGTATACTTCCCTCGTCTGAAATCTGCTCTATAGGATGAAAGTAATTTGTAGGAGAAATTGGTGTCTCATATAAAATGGGCATGATACATTCCAGTCTGCTTGTCCCGGCTAAGGGTCATAGAAAAGGGTTTATTATTTTAAGATTCTATAAACATAGAGTTTCTATAAACAGTTTTCCAAAGAATAAAACAAAATAAGCAAACAAGAAAGACAGAGACATTGTTCTGAAACCAAATCACATGGATCCAACTTTCAGGAACCCAGGATGAAATGTTCTCTTACAAATTTACTCCCAAGGAAAGAGAAACACTTGAAATTACCAACCTTATTGAGGAACCTGGAAAGGCAAAACCTACTCCTGCTCTTGTTTTTCTGTACTGGTGTGTGTGTGTGTGTGTGTGTGTGTGTGTGTGTGTGAGGTCCATGCTTGCACACATGTAATTCTGTGTTTACTTTGCACATCAGTGTACTAAGCTGCTCTTTCAGTTACTTTTCCATAAATCCATCAGTCAAGCATTTAAAAGCCATCTTGTACTGTCTTTTCTAGTAGTAGAATTCTTATCTCCTTCATAGAGTTGCTTGTATGAGCCCTAATCAAAACAGAAATTATTTTGAGTACATGGTGAATTTGTAAAATGACCAATAAAGAAGTCACAAGTTCTGAGTTTTAGTTCTAGCTCTCCTATTAACTGGAAGAACTTTTGGCATATCCCTTCCTGTCTCTTGAAGACTCAGTTGTTTCAAATGTAAAATGAAGGGATGCTATTAGATAAATTCTGAAGTCCCTTCCATTTCTTACTATCAATCTCAGTGTCTCTCCACTCTCCTACCTGTAGTCCCTTCCCTTCAGAGAATGGCTCAATAAATGAAAAGTCTGATTAACAACAACACATTTTTAAAAAGACAAAAAATTGTTGACAACAAAAAAGGAGCTGAAATTGGCAAAGAGAAAGGAAAGAACTGAAAGAAGGAAATAGAGTGGGAGAGAGGGAGAAAAGAATTAAGAAACTCTAGCAAAGATTGGTGTGCCGAGTATGGGACTCACAAAACCAGCAGCTGTTTGGAATTGATTGCGTGCACCCTCCATTCTGAGTGGACTCTTTCCTGTGTTCGTCAGACGTCTGCAATGTGGTGATTAATCATTCATGTCAGAATCTCTAATCCTATTCAATGGAAAACAAATGCTATGGCACACAGCCCCTGGCTTATCCCATGCACTTAGCATGTTCAAGTGAACTAAGATGTCTGGGACAAAGATGGTTTACCAGGGACCCTGAATGGGAGTGCTGGGCAGCCTCACATGTTGGAGATGCCCTATGATCTCAAGAACCTGGCCTTTTACTGGCTAAAAAAATTTGCCAGCAATGAAAGGTCAGGCTATGGTAGTTAACCAAACAGCCAACATGCATTAGAATCTCTGTTGAAGAAAAGGAGCCTGAGTTATTTATATAAGTACTTTTTCAAAGGAGTCAAATGATGCATGTGAGGTTTTTCAGCAGGCCTCCCCATATCTTTGGGTAGCAGAACAGGTAGGGTCTTCTGCTATCTCAGATGAAAAGGAAATGTTGATTATAGAGAAACAGAGGCTATAGAGAATACCCAAGGCCATAAGGACAGACATGTTCTCAAGAAATGACATGTTCCCCAAATGATTAGTTCTAAATAAGGGTTTCATATCCCTGCCAAAAGCCATTCATCTCCAAGAGACAACTCTACTTGAGTGATTGTAAAGCATGGGGAGTCATTTCATGACCTGTAAGTGAAGTAAGGTGAAAGAGAGGGGGAGCATTGCTGGGAGAGGATCAATAATTAAAATCATATATAGGGCTGGAAAGGAATTTGGAGCCCACTCATTTTACAGATGAGGATACTAAGAGATACTAATAACATCTAGCATTAATGTAGCATTTTAAGGATATATAAATGTAAGCATTTATATATGTTAACATATGTGATCCTAATGACAGCTCTGCAGATAGGTACAATTATTATCCCATTTTACAGATCAGGAAAGAGCAAGGTCATTTGCCCCTGCTCACATAGCTAGAAACTTTTGGGGGACTTGATTTAAGCTCTGTTTTTTCTGACAGAGTCCACATTTACCTACCTGGATGTAGGTAGATAGGCTTGGCTAGTTAGCTGCTGGTGCCTTGTTCATGGTCACATAAATAATAAGTGATAGAGTCAAGATTTAAATCCAGATGTTCTGATTCAAAATCCACAAAGGCAGATTTACTAAGTCATATACAATTTCCCTAGGACAGATGCAGAAACACTTTTTTTGCCTCTTAACTTTGTTCTCAAAAAAATTAAACAGCCCTAAACACTATAAACTTACCTGGATTAAATTTCAACTCTTAACACTAAACCCAGTAGTATAACCTAGAGTTCCACAAATTAAGTTGGCCATTGAAAACTTTGGGGCTTGATGAAACTCATAATTGGTTTATTATTTTATGATTTTATTTATTTATGATAATAATTATTATCACAAATGATAATATGAAGGATCTGCCAATATAGAATGCTTCCTCTAGGATAAAAAAGACCTAAGGGAACTTCAGGGCATAATCTATGTAATTAAGCCTATTTTCATGCATAAAATTTGTGCTTTTATATATCTTTAAATTTTAAATATTTTAAAATGTAAAACTGACTACTACTGAACTAGTATTGCTCAGGGAGGTATTTGACACCATAGACTGGAGTATGCAAATGGCAACTAAGCTCAGACAACATCAGGAACTATAATGATCTCGATCCATGAGAAGAGATTAACAAACCATTAAGGTTTATTTTATTATTATTATTATTTCGGAGGCAACTGAGGTTAAGTGAGTTGGGTTACATAGCTAGGAAGTGTTAAGTATCTGAGGGTCAGATTTGAACTCAAGTCCTCCTGACTTTAGAGCTGGTGCTCTAATCCACTGCACCACCTAGCTTCCCCAACCATTAAAGTTTAAACATTAATAAATGCTTTGGGGAGGAATAAGTGTTTATCAAATGCTGTATATTTCTTTTTACTGAAATCTTGGCTTTTCCTCTATTCTCAGGCTATCCAATTTCCTATCTCAGCCATTCTTTCTGTGAGGCCCTTCTCCCAAATTCATCTTCAGACCAATCCTTGACCTCTCCTGAATTTTTGAACAAAGAATGTGCCATGTGTGGATCTTAACATATATTAAGATATGTAAAGATTTCCATCTTGTAAAAATGTACATAAATCACATCTTTTATGTAATATATTTTACTTTTTTGCGATTAAACATGCACATTGTGATAATAATATATTAAGAAGGTCACCTTATATAGTTTAAGTAATCATATGTATGGGAAATGAATGATAGTAGCAATGGACACTAATTTGAGTTCAAAATTGAAATGGAGCAGGATAGTAGGCTGCAATACATTTTGGATACTGAAATCAATTTTTTACTGACCCCAGACTCACTATAAAAATGAAGACCTATTTTTTCAATGCTAACGTTTTCGTAACATGCTACATTGAAAAACTAAATGGTGAAGCTCTTTAAGAATGTGTCATATGAGGACTGGATGAAAGCATTGAGATGTTTAGTTTCAAAAGTAGAAAGAATGGGAGAAAATAGGAGCTTCTTTCAATATTTGAAGAATTAAAATGTGGAAGAGAAAAGAGAATAAAACTAGTTGAAAATTTGCAGACAGGTAGTTTTTAGCTTCATATAAGGGAAAACAAAATAAACAAACACAAAAACCAACAACTTCAAACAATTATATATCCATGAGCAGAATGGAATTATATGTATTTATTCTATTTATCTTTACTCAGTACACACTTATAAATATCTTTGCAGCCTCCCCTATTAGACTGTAAACTCTCCTTGAGTAAGAATTGTTTCATTCACTATATTTCTATTCCCAGCTTCCTGGCAAATAATAGCTGTTTAATGCATGTTTATTGATAGATGATTAATTGATTTATTGATTGCTTAGCAAGGTCATGAAAGACTTCTCATCAAAGAATGATTCGATCACTTGTCAGAGATGTTGCCCACAGGATTTTTGTTTATGGACCTCGGAAGTGTCTTCCAACTCTGAGGTTCTGTAATTCTAACAAATCCACAGGATTGTTGTGAAGATCTAATGAGATATTGTATTGGAAGATTCCTTAAGGTTAATTCATTCAAATCACACCATCATTGATTGGTTAAGTACCCAGAGTGGGTGGCTGTTATTAATATCAGGGTGCATAGGGAAAATCTTTGAATGCTTGTCCTTCCAAACACTAGCTGATGCCATTAATATGCTTCACTTTGGTAACTGTCCAATAGACTCAAATATTTAGAACTTTACTCAACTTTACTCAATTTAAATAATTCTTCCCTAACATCAAGAATATACTTTTTTTTTCCAAATGTACTTAAGAGTCTAGGAGTCAGGGAAAAATGGAGAGAAACCCAAAGTATGATGCATTGAGACACGTGCTTGGGTGATAAAATGGCTTAGACATCTCACAACTCAGGAATTATGTCCTTGATGTTGCTTATCCTTTACTGTTTAGCCAGGTACTTCTACTGGGTTATAATGTCTTGGCCAGAAAGCTAACTCGGAAAATCTGCTGATCTCCATGGTGTAATTCTTTAATGAACAGTTATAATCTCTTTCTACCAGAAGTTATTTCTTGGAGTGAGAAATGACTATGGTTTCCTAAGGTGAGATATTACAAAAATTCCCAGTGACCATTCAGATAGGATAGGATTATAGACCTTCAGTTTATAATAAAATCTCCCTTAAACACTCCCCTTACAAAAGTAAACTGACTTGTAATCCATGGGGAACTATATACATGTTTTCTTGAGTTTAGTGAAGAAGTCTAGAGGCTTAAGCTAGCCTTTGGAAAATACTGATTCTACAAAAATGATGAGAAATTGGGGCCTGTTACTGAGTGAGAGTACAAACTCATGTTTTTCTGGGGGTTTTAATCAATAATTTCAGTTAGATTGAATAGGGTCCTAGTGAACTGGAAGAGTCACAAAGGTATTATTTATCTCTGTTTGACAGACCGAGTCTATTATAAAATGACTAAATCAGAAACAAATGAAGGATCTGATGATGTCACAAAAGAATATGAGTAACAATAGGTCATGTCCTGTATAATATTCCATAAAAAGAGATATTTGTAAAGCACTTTCCAAACTTTAAAATGGTATATAAATGCTAGTGAAGATGATCACAATGACAATGATAATGATGATGATGATGATGTTCAAGAAAGCCCAGTACCCTTTATTTCAAAGGGTGGCTCTAAAAGATAGAATCTGTGTTAAGAAAGATGTCAAGTTGTACTCTGTTGTCAACTAAGCTAAAAGGAGGAGCAAGACTATAGGTCTAAACAGACAGAGTCCAGAGTATTGGAAGTCAGGGTTCCTATTATTGGCAAACAGGAGACAACAGTGACTATGATCCCAGAGTCAGGCTATGTGTTTCCTGTCATATTTTCTGCTGACTGTTGAGTATGTGAATCTGTGATTGAGGACCCACCGATATTCATTTTAGCCAAAAAGAAGTTTGACTGCTTCAGTTGAGCCCTGCATGTGGTTGAATTTAGAAGGGTGTTATCAGTAGGAAGTTATCAGAAATGAGCTTAGATAAGATATAGGTGATCAATACAACCTCATGAATAGCAAAACTAGTTTTGCTTTGGCATTAGAAGTTTATCTTTTAAATATATGTATTTTATATATTATACACATATACCTACATAGATAAATGCATACACATGTTTTATATAGTGTAGTATAAATATATACATATATACACATGTACATATATATTATATTCATGTATATAAACACATTGGCATGTAATATAAAATATGTTTTATATATATATGCACACATATATCCCCATATTTATGTATATACATATTTAAATATATATATATACATATACATATATATGTATATACACATATGTATAATATGTTGTTATTCAGGTATTTCAGTCATATTAACTCTTAGTGGCCCCATTTGCCAATATCTTAGCAAGGATACTGGAGTAATTTACATTTTCTTTTCTAGCTCATTTTACAGATGATAAATTTGAGACAAACAGGGTTAAGTAACTTGCCCAGAATCATAGAGCTAGTAAGTGTCTGAGGTCAAATTTGAACTCAGGTCTTCTTAGATATTATGTCATGTAGTTGCCTTATGCATAAATATACATATGTGTTACTCTCTGGGTATGCAAACATACATATACATGTATATAAACACACATGTATGTATTTACAAACATATCTATATCTAATATATATATGTATATAAAGAGAGACATAGAGAAAAAGACACAGAGAAGCAGAGAGACAGAGATAAAAAGAGAGATACAGAGAGAGAGACAGACAGAGACAGACAAAGATAGAGAGACTGAAGCAAAAATGACAGAAACAGAGATAGAGATGGAGAAACTTAATTTGGAACAAACTTTTTCCACTTCTGAATCTGAAACAGCCACTGATCCCTAGTCTAAGACTGATCCTGCTAACCAGAATGCTTATAGTATCCCATGCCATGCTTACCAATGAAGTATAGAAACAAATTGCTTTCACTGGAGCAATAAAGATGCTCTCAGTAGTCCTTCTGGAACATCATTATTACTTCTACGGGTTATAGGACTTTTAACCCATATCTGAAGTATGTCACTCATCTTTTTTAATGACAGTCTTCAATATGATCTATCAACAAGAGCTTCTCTCCACACAAACTGCTACTAAAAAAGGTGGAATCTATTAGAATTTTGAGCCCTACTCAAATGCAGGAAAAACATTAGAGGTCCTATGTCAGAGATTTAGAGCTGGAAAGCACTAGAGTTCATAACCTGCAATGTTCTACCATTTCAAAAGGGGGGCTATTAGTCATGGAAATATCAAGTCATTTTCCTTGGTGACGAGGATAGATCATCTAAACAAAGAAATCAATTAAGCATAGACACTTATGAGATATTCAGATTTTGACACTTTGGCTTTAGAAGGCTCAGAAAAACAGATATGTGTTGAGATGTATAGTGTGGTCAGAATGAACCCTAAATCTTCTGAGAAGACGTAAGTATTTCTCAGAATTTTGACTGGTGGCGTTTTGGCAGATGGACCAGTTTCCATGCTGGGGTCATAGCATATTTATAAACCTATTTTCTGAGAGGTAAGAAGAAGCTAAAACCTACTTCTATTACATATTGTTTTTCAATTAAAAGAAAAACCACAAATTTAAAACAGTTTAGGGGAAAGAATTGGAGAGCAGTTCCTTATTCCTTTACCGCTAAGGCAGAGTTCCACCAGGGAGTAACAGGACACCCCATTAGTACGGAGAAGGTTTCATTTGTTCATTCTTCCATGGGAGGACATTTTAAGCAAGTAACCACGCCCTCTGAGACACCGGAGTGAATTAAAAGTGGATTTAGAGCATATCCAGCAATGACAAACTGTAGCTCTGAAAGAATAAATCCAAAGCACACCTAGCCTTTGGGGTTACTAAGGGAGGGACTGGGAGAAGGGAGCAGAATTCACTTTGCACTTGCAAAAAAACAGACAAATAAGCAGGTAAGAAATATTCCTTTTACTCCACCAGCAATATAAAATCTTCAGGGGAAAGAACTGACTTCTTGTTTACATACTTGGAAGACTTATGGCAAGAAATTGGGTAGAATTTCGACATTGCCTGAAAAAATAAAATCAAAGGAAAAAAGACATTATCAAAATATCTTAGGTCTAATCCACTGAAATATGTAAAAAGACAGACATTGAATGATAATAATCATAATAACAACAATGATATATAGCACCTATTATGTGCTAAATATTTTACAGATAGTATCTCATTTGATTTTCACAATAATCTGGGGAGGTGGTGTATTATGTATTTTACAGATGAGGAAACTGAGGCAAATAGTGGTGAAGAGACTTGCCCAACATCATGGAATCACTAAGTGTCTTAGTCTTAATTTGAACTCAGATCTATTTCTGAGTCCAGTCCCACTAAACAGTACTTCTATGTTAGGTAAATGAATTTTAAAAATGAAAAGCATTAAATTGTTACCCTAAGCTTAAAAAGACATTGAGTTGTGGATCCAAACAGAAAAGCAAAAGTTGCTGCCCTCTGAAAGTCAACATTTTTATGGAATGATGGCTGGGGAAGAATATTTTCATGTGATGAGTTTTAAGGATGCTAAATAGTACTCTTGGGGAAATGACTGCCACACCCTTTTCAGAAATTACAACATGTTCATTGATTATTTTTCCCAGAGCTAGGAGTGACAAGGGAAGAGAAGTTTTTCTTCAGAACTCACTACAAAGACTCATCTAAGACCTACCTAGAATCTACCTAGACTTTGCCTTGTAGCATTGCTTCCAATACTTTTCCAATGCTTTTTTATTGCTATTGCATGGAATTTATGAGAGCAGAAGAAGGAGTTCCATGACAAGTCACACTCATGGTCTATAGTCCTGGGGTCCTCAAAATTTTTAAATAGGGGGCCAGTTCACTGTCCCTCAGACTGTTGGAGGACCAGAGTATAGTAAAAACAAAAACTTTGTTTTGTGGGCCTTTAAATAAAGAAACTTCATAGTCCTGGGTGAGAGTGATAAATGTCCTCAGCTGCTGCATCTG
Source organism: Antechinus flavipes (assembly GCF_016432865.1). Lineage (NCBI taxonomy): Eukaryota > Metazoa > Chordata > Mammalia > Dasyuromorphia > Dasyuridae > Antechinus > Antechinus flavipes. The sequence goes on along the minus strand of NC_067401.1, from coordinate 433,090,165 downwards.
GCCCGCAGACCATAGTTTGAGGACCCCTGGATACATTCTAGTCTCTTCATTTGACATTAATATATAAAGACATGTTCAATAAGAAAGGATAGAAGTTGCCATTCATGGTGACATCCATAGAGGCAGCATAATTACCACTCCTAAGTTCCCTTAAATCATTACCTTATAGATCATTATTCATGAATTCACTTTTACCACTTTATAAAGCTATTTTTATTTTTAGTCTGTGTTAACAATCAAGTAATAAATCCCCTAAGTCTATTACCAGCTATATAAAATAATACTTGTTTTTATTTGGCTTAAATCAATCTTTTCTCAATTTTTTAGAAGCTCTGTAAGTTGCAATGTTACCCTTCTAGAAAAAATAATGACATTAAAAGGAAGTCTAGGTATGTAGTATCCAATGAACAGCTAAGTAGTACAGTGGATGGATTGCCAGGCCTGGAGTCAAAAAGACCCATCTTTCTGAGTTCAAGTTTATCCTAACTATGTGAGCCTGGGTAACCCACTTAATCCCATTTCCTTCAATTTCCTATTATGTAAAATGAGCTGGAGAAGGAAATAGAAAACTACTCTAGTATCTTTGCTAAGACAACTGCAAATGTGGTCATAAGAGTCAGACATGACTGAAATAACTAAAGAACAACATATAGTAACTCCAACAAATCTTCTCTATATTAATATTAGGTGGTGCTATAACACTTTTTAACTTTTTAAATTGCTTGCTGAATCTTTCAGCATTTTGGGGGGTGCTGTGGTTAGTAGACTTCAAAATCATTTGTTTGACATGACTGTCAAAAGAACTGAGGTGATTTGGGATCACATTAATGGAAGCACAGATACCTTACAAGAATAAGGGTCTACATTTCTAGTCATATGAAAAAATGCTCTAAATCATTATTGATCAGAGAAATGCAAATTAAGACAACTCTGAGATACCACTACACACCTGTCAGATTGGTGGTGGTGACAGGAATAGATAATGATGAATGTTGGAGGGGATGTGGGAAAATTGGGACACTAATACATAGTTGGTGGAGTTGTGAATGGATCCAACTATTCTGGAGATCAGTTTGGAACTGTTCATCCCCTTTGATCCAGCAGTGTTCTACTGGGCCTGTATCCCAAAGAGATATTCAAGGAGGGAAAAAGACCCACATGTACAAAAATGTTTGTGGCAGTCCTTTTGTAGTAGCTAGAAACTGGAAATTGAATGGATGCCCATCAGTTGGAGAATGGCTAACTAAATTATAGTATATGAGTGTTATGGAATATTATTATTCTAAAAGAAATGATCAGCAGGATGATTTTAGAGAAGCCTGGGGAGACTTACATGAACTGATGTGAAGTGAAATGAGCAGAACCAGGAGATCATTGTGCTCGGCAACATCAACATTATATGATGATCAATTCTGATGGACATGGCTCTTTCCTATAATGAGGTTATTGATGCCAATTCCAATGATCTTGTGATGAAAAGAAATATCTGTAACCAGAGAGAGGACTGTGAGAACTGAATGTGGATCACAACATAACATTCTCAGTCTTTTTGATGTTGTTTGCTTGTGTTTTATTTTCTTACTCATTTTCTTTCCTTTTTGTTCTGATTTTCTTGTGCAATAAGAGAATTGTACAAATATATTTATACATATTGGATTTAACATATATTTTAACATGTATAACATATATTGGATTGCTTACCATCTAGGGGAGAAGGTTGGGGGAAGGAGGGGAAAATCTGAAACACAAGGCTATGCAAGGGTCAATATTGAAAAATTATCTATGCATATGTTTTGAAAATTAAAAAAAAAACTTAAAAAAAATAAGAGTCTAGTCCTTCCATTCTACTCTCCCTAGTCAAACCACTAGAGAACTAGAGGACTAAATGGTCTGGATCATCTTGTGTAATATACAAGAAATGTTCAATTTTGTTCCCTAAACACATTCACCTTCTAAACGTAGAAAACCTTTTTTCCCCCATCAATACTTCTCCTTCCTCTCTCCTACTTCACCCCCCTACACTTGGAAAGTACATATGTCTTAATATTAAGACAGGCCACACTAGACTTGGAAAGACATTTAATAGCTGTAATCCTTTTTATATGAATCATTACATACCTACTATGTTTTTGGACTATTGAACAATTGTATTTTCATCACAGAAAAGACATTTTAGAGTGATCTGTATATTTGTTGTTGAGCTGATAATTTAACATAGTCCATGTGCTGAACAATATGTTCACTATTGATTTAGGAATTCCCCAGCTACTATGTGTACAGCATGAGCCCCATTAAAGGTCTTTCTTCCTTGAGCAAAACTGTATATTTATTCCGTGGAGTTTTGCGTTATTGGTACTCTATGTCCAATGTCTGAAAGATCCCAGGAGTCCTAGCCTACAACAGATTTGGGGTGGAGCAAGCTTGTTAGCACTACCTTAAAGAGCTTCCCTGAGAAAAAGAAGTCAGTGTTAAAAGGGAGAAAAAAAAAAAAGAATGACTGCTTAGTCTGTTTCCAGAAGAATCAGGATGACAGTATGGAGTCCTGGAAAGCAAGAGAGAAGAGGTTCAACTCGCTCATTTCCAGATGGTGGATGGTCAAATTTATGAAGTGTTACAGAGAGAAAAAAGTCGTGTGGGAATCACAAATTTGTATTTATAAACAAATTTCATTTAAAATGCACCTGGAGTGGGTGAAAATTTTATTTAAAGGAGCTTCATTAAACTTTTACTGAAAAAAGTAATGAATCATTAACGAATCATTTTCTAGTATATTTTCCTTTTAAGGTCAAATTTTCATAAGACAGATTTTCTTAAAGTAGGGCATATCTATACTATTAAATGTTCCCTATAGGTTTCCTGGTTCTAGAATGAGTAAGTGTAGTGTATTTATACTTTCCTCATAATAATTGGATCTACTTTTCCAAGAAAGTGAAATCTATAGCAGTAGAAACCTAAGACTAGATTAGGACTTTCTTCCTAGTACTCAAAAAAAAAATTACAGCATGCAAACAACAGTGCTCAATATCTTACCCATAAAATGATCAATATTTAAGCTTGGCGTATGAGAGGCAGAGGGGTGTCATGGAAAAAATTGTCCTCAAAATCCGGAAAACCTGAATTCAAGCCTCACCCCTGACCTGGACTAACTATGAGGCTCTGATCAAGAAATTCTGTGTCTTCTGATGCATTGTTGGTGGAGTTGTGAACAAATCCAGCCATTCTGGAGAGCAATCTGGAATTATGCCCAAAAAGTTATCAAACTGTGCATACCCTTTGATCCAGCAGTGTTTCTATTGGGCTTATACCCCAAAGAGATACTAAAAAAGGGAAAGGGACCTGTATGTGCCAAAATGTTTGTAGCAGCCCTGTTTGTAGTGGCTAGAAACTAGAAAATGAATGGATGCCCATCAATTGGAGAATGGCTGGGTAAATTGTGGTATATGAATGTTATGGAATATTATTGCTCTGTAAGGAATGACCAGGAGGATGAATACAGAGAGGTTTGGAGAGACCTACATGGACTGATGCTAAGTGAGATGAGCAGAACCAGGAGATCATTATACACTTCGACAACGATATTGTATGAGGATGTATTCTGATGGAAGTGGATTTCTATGACAAAGAGACTTAACTGAGTTTCAATGGATAAATGATGGACAGAAACAGCTACACCCAAAGAAGGAACACTGGGAAATGAATGTGAACTATTTGCATTTTTTATTTTCTTCCCGAGTTATTTTTACCTTCTGAATCCAATTCTCCCTGTGCAGTGGGAGAACTGTTCGGTTCTGCAAATATGTATTGTATCTAGGATATACTGCAACATATTTAACATATATAGGACTGCTTGCCATCTTGGGGGGGGGTGGATGGAGGGAGGGGAAAAAACAAAACATAAGCGAGTGCAAGGGATAATGTTGTAAAAAAATTATCCTGGCATGGATTCTGTCAATACAAAGTTATTATTAAATAAAATAAAATTAAAAAAAAAAAGAAATTCTGTGTCTTGGTGCTCTAGGCAAGTCTCATAGACATTATTCATCAGAGAAGGTGTTGACTTTGTTCATTAGAAAGATAGATCTCTTCCCTATCCTTTTAAAGAAAGACTTCCTAGAAATTATAATTGTTCCATAGTAAAAGAATTGGAAATATAAACTAGCAATTTCCTATTTTTATGATAACTAATGTTGGGGTCATCTTGAAAATGATTAATGCTTCAGATATGAGATAAGTCAAATGACCTCTGAGGACTCATTCCTTCTTAGAGTTTATTATTCTATGATTTCTGGTTTCCTTATTCCTGTGAATATTATTAGCTAGGTAGTGCAGTAGATAGAGCATTGGTCTTGAGTTCAAATCCTGCCACTTCCCAATTGTGTCACCCTGGATAAATCACTTACCCTCTGATTGCAATGGTTTCTTCATCTGTGAGATGTGAATAATATTAGCACATGGTTCCCAGGGTTACAGTGAGAATCTAATGAAATCATAATTGTAAAGCACTTAGCCCAGTGCATCACAATATAGTAAGCTTTATACAAAAGTTATTGTAATTATTATCATTATTATTAATCCTTTTTCCTAGTCATCCAACTCTGAAACATAAGAAAGCTGTGTATCTCTCTTGATTTTCACATATAATCAGTCATCAAATCCTATTGATTTTTCATGGTAATATCTCTCATATCTATCTCTTCCTTTTAACTGTTTCATTTCCAATGTCTATCCACACATCATCTCACACTGGATTATTTTGCATTATTACAACAGCTTCCTATGTGGTCTTCATCTACCCGGTTTTTGTCCCCTTCAATTGATTTTATACTTGACAGTTAGGATATATTTTTAAAGCACTATTCCACTACTATCTTGTTCAAGAAACGTCAATGAATCTCAAATATCAATAATATAGAGCCCAAATTCATTACCGTGACAAATAAGACCTTCCACAATTTCTGTCTACTTCTGACCTACTTTTAAATCACATCTCCCACTAATCATTCTTGAAAAATCTCTATTACAGAATTGTTTACTCTCTGCCCTGCAACATACCATACTTATGTCTATTTGTGCCGTTGTTTACTTTGCTCCCTTTGACTAAAATTTCCTTTCCTTCCCTCCCAGTGTATCCAAATCTAACCTACCCTTTATTGTTCTGCTCAGTTTCTATGTCTCCCATGAAGACTTTCCCATTCTTTCCTGTTCAGTGTTTCCTCCCTTCCCCAAACTCATGGTGCATTGCTTCCATCACTCATTATTTCCATCTCTCGGATAGCTATTATATTCTTCTTTATCTTTTATTTTATTTTCTCCAGCAAAACAATAATGTCTTCAAGAAAAACAGTCATGTAATATGTTTTTTTTTTTTCCTAATGCTTCAGTAGATACTGTGGGTATTGAAATCTCAACATATCAAATGTAGAATTCATTATCTTTCACTGTCCTTTCTTTTTAATTTCCCTTTTTCTGTTAAGGTCATCACTATCCTTCCAGTCTTCCAACTTTCCTTTCACTTTCTTCCATCCCTTGCCAAGTCTTGTTCCTTCTTGTTTGATGACATCATTTGTATCTGCAGCCTTTGCTCATGTTGCTATTACCTCTGTCCTGATCCTCATCATCTCTCATTTGGACTATTACAATCGCTGTTATTCAGTGATTTCAATTGCTTTTGACTCCTTATGAACCCATTTGAGATTTTCTTGGCAAAGTTACTGGAGTGATTTGACATTTCTTTCTCCAGCTTCTTTTACAGATGAAGAAACTGAGGTAAACAGGGTTAAGTGACTTGTCCAGTTGCATGCAGCTACTAAAAGTTTAAGACCTCATTTGAACTCAAGTCTTCCCGATTCATCCTTGCCTCTGCTTTTTCTTTCTCCAATTTATCCTCCACAGAGCTGGCAAATTAATATTCCTAAAGTTCAGGTCTGACCATATCATTCCCTTCCTTAAGAAGCTTCAGTGGTTGTCTGTCATCTATAGGAAGAAACGCAAACTCATGTTTTTGGCATTTAATGTTTGTAAATATCTGTCTTCAGACTATCTTTTTATATTGCTTTCATATTACTCCCTATTAAACTTGGTGTCTACCTGTTACCCACCACTTATCGGTGGTTCCAAGAAGCTGTAGCATGTGCAGTGACCATACCCTGTACCACAGCAAAGCCATCTTGGTAGATGTTCTAAACCAGATTGAAAGTAACTGACAGACTTCAAACCCATAGTGACTTGGGGTGTGCATATGTATGTATGTACCCCAAGAATGAGAAAACTTTGTCCATTGTCCTTGAAAGCAATGAAGCAGCTGTTGTGGAGTGCTTAGAGCTTGGTAAGACATCAGAGATGTTAAGATCATCCACTTCATCCTATTGTCATCTTACCTTATCATTGAACTTTAATGACTCTAGAAGAGAAAGTGAGGCTGACAACTTTATGCAATTCTGCTTCAGTGAAATCCAATTCATTTTCAAGTCAAGACATCACCTCATGATGTCATTAATCCTCATCAAAAATGGGGAAAAATAAATCCAATTATTATAAGGAAAGAATAACAACATTCCAATCAAAGAGGTCTATTAGCTGTTCTTTGAACATGATACCCCATATCCTGCATCTGTACAGACTGTCTCCAAAATCTAAAATACACTTTTTCCTTCTCTGTGACTCCGAGAATACCTAGGTTCTTTTGAATCTCAGCTAAAGTGCTACCTTCTAAATAAGCTCTTTCCTAATCACAAAATTAGAAAATATTTAGTCCAGCCCATATATGAAAAGACTCCCAGATAGGCTCTATTTGACATTTGGTCATCTAGCCTTTGTAGGAAAGGGAACTCTCCAGTTAGTCATTTAATCAACGTTTATTAAGTGTTTCCTATATGCCAGGTATTGTACTAAGTTCCATTATCTCTTAAGACAGCCTAATCTACTTTTGCATAGATCCTATTAATAGAAAGTTTTTCAGCATATCAAGACCCTTTTATTCACTGTTCCTAGTCTGCCCTTGAGGCCAGATGGAATCATTTTAGCTGGGAGTGATTCCCTGAAATAGTTCTGCATTTAATTTGCATTAGATGGATAGATATCTATCTATATATCCTTGACATGCTTCTATACACACACATATACATGTATGAATACATATGCATATATGTGTAAATACATATTATATATTGCATGAATGTGTGAATGAACTTTCTAACAATAGTGTATACATGCTATTTCCCTAGATAGAATGTAATGTAACTTGAGGGTAGGAATTACTTTATTTTTGCCTTTCTATTCCTGTAAAACTACTTGGTGCCCAACACATAACAGATAGCTAATCAAAACTGTTGGTTGATAGTATATCCCTCATATTACTCGTAGGAACTTATGCTTATTAACATACTTAATAAATATTTGTGGGAAAATGAATGAATGGATGTATCATTTAGTCTTACTTTTATTTCCTTTAATGCTTCTTCACTTATTTTAATAACCGATATGGTTATTGCTTTGAAAAATTGTAGAAAAACTTGCTATCCAAGATGCTTGTATCTACTGAAAATTTTCTCTTCCAGGGCAAGTTGCTTCTGGGAAATGTCATTCTATAGAGCTGCAAGACTTGGAACTGTTATAAAGAGAAATCCTATTCAGGAACATGTTGTATGTGCTGACTTTTGAGAAACCTTCCAACACTAAGATTCTAAAGCCCTGATCTACTATTCTCAAGGAATATATTCTAAACTGACTTTTCTGGTTGATATCTTCTGAAGTCAATTGTGGTTGACTTCCCCTCACTTTAATTGGCACAGATAAAAGAGATAATGATTGGGAGAGGGAGGAGGAAATAGCATAACTTTCCCAAATCTACCTCCTAGGAGTTCCTGGTATAGATTGTTAAGTTTATACTTTGCCAAGGGCAGAATAAAATGAAATGCCCAATAAGTGGCACGACAATAAATGCGAGTGGGATTGAAAGGGTGCCATATGTATTTCCCCCAAACTAATGGTAAAATCCTAGAAGGACTGAGCACCTGTTAAAAAAATGGAAAGAACTTAACCAAAGGGGAAAAATAAAAGTCTGGAATCAAGAGGAAGGGAAATAAAATGTAGAAAATGGAGATGCTTAAAACCAAATAGGATTCTAGTGATCGCAAGTGATATATAATTTTGTTTCTGACAATTATGTACTTTTGCTACACATATCAAAATTCTATTTTTATGAAATTTTATGAAAATGAAGGATTTTGTTTTATTTATCCACACACTAATGTTGGTATTCTTAGCCTATTCTTAATCTTAACCTAACAAGTAAATTTTAGTGGGGCTGTGAACTAGGATGCAAATAATAAAATTACATCTTTATTTTCACCATCCTGAGATTTCCTTTAAAATGTTATGTATTTTATATACTTAAAACATAATTCTGAAAATATTTATTTACTTGACCCAAGAGATCCATGACACAAAATGAGTTAGATGGACCTCAGATGTGATCTACCTTGACTCCATATGAGAACTGATGAAATTAGTTATACCTTACACTTTATATCTCCTACAGCACTAAGCATGGAGCTAGGTACATTCTCAACAAATGCTAGCATGGAATTGAATTTGGATTGAATTTGTCTTTGTTCAAAATTTGCATGTGTTAGATGGATATCCAATATAATGCTCGATTTTTCTCTTTCTCATCCACCTGCAGTATTCCTTCAAGTATTCACATAGACTTCCCCCAAGCAGGCCCATATGGCTCTGACTGAATGAGAGCAGGCCTGCTGTTCTATTCAGCCGAGCATAGCTTTGTGCTGCTTGCCTGAAGCAAGTCCTGCTGCTGCTACTTCCCAATGGGTCAAGGCCTCCTACAGGAACCCAGGTGCCTTCATTGGTCACCTGCCCTACCTTGCCTTGGAATGGTCCACAGATTTGGGATGCATCCATGTGTTCTACCCAACTTCCACTTACCCAACTATCCACTTTTTTAGCCTAGCCACAACTTCTGAGATATAGTCTATTAGAAAGAATATTTTCCTGGAACTTAGAAGGCCTGGATTCTAGAACCAACTTTGCCATTAACTTTATACTTAAACAGGTAAGGGCCTAAATTTTGAAGTGCCTAAGTTTCCTCAAGTGATCCGTGAGGATAGGTACTATATGTAAGGAGAGTACTGGGTGTGGTGAGGACCTATTTTTAAATGACGATTATTCAGTATAGCAGGATGGAATTATTGCAAAACTCAAAAGGGAGGCAGAATAGTCACCCCTAGCTTCTTTTCTTCTTTCCTCTAAGGGAGACTAATTCCTGCCAGGAGGAGGAACAGGAAATCAGGGCCAGAGAGTACCATGCACTCCTCAAAGATGAGGGATACCATGGTTCTCTTAAATAATATTAGTGCAGGTTCAGGCTAGTTTTAACTTGCCATTTCTCATTATTTGGGGAAAGGGGAGTTCCAAGGTCTGTATCCATTGACCTCTTTCCACCAAATACCAATTTTACAGAAAACACACATGGGGAATATCAAAGAAATTCATGTTTCCAAATTAGGGAGAAACAGAAATCAGAGAAAATATGCACAGGAGAATATGTAGCAGATAATACAGGGAAAAGAAGCTCTCAATGGAAATGAGATGACAGTTTAACTGAGAGAAGGAGTTCTAGATCTCACTTAAGGGAAAACCTCCAAGAGTCTCTGGTATAGTAAGCCAGAACAGAAACATAATGCTGACTGCCACTTGCTCAAATGTCTTCCCAGAGTGTTTTTCCCTTTAGCAACTTGAAACAAAATTGACCTCTTTCCCACAAAATCTGCAAAGGGTTCATTGGGACCTTGCTCTATTTTTGTGAAGGCTTAATCTCCATCTTTCTCTGGGAGAGGATCCCAAGCTTTTGTTGCAGCAGCAGCAATCTGTTCATAAGTTGTTGTGGGGTAATTAATTTGTTCTGAATTCTCTTCATACTGACCTTCACCTGCTAGTTGGTCAAAAGTGATTTGTACATTAACTCCTGTTTGTCTATTGCATCTGGCTTGAATCCTACATAATTCATGATACTCTGAAAGCCACGAGTTTTGTCCAGGTTCTAAACATGTCTTTACTATGAATTTCCAATCACTAGGGATTAGGATTTCAAAAGCCAAACTATCTAGTAACATCTTAACATAAGATGATGTAGCCCCATAAAAAATGCAACCCTTTTTCAATCCTTAATTTTTTCCAGATCAAAAGAAATGTATCTTCTCCTTTTTTGACCTAAAGAGTCAATCTCTTCAATCACAGGGTATGCATGTATTAAATCAGATACATCCTGTCCTTCATTTTTTGCCTTTGTAATGCTTTTTTTTTGTAATCTTGTCATAGGCTGCTAAATAGGTGGTTCTGTTTGTGTCATTGCCTCTCCCCCTCCTCCTTTTCCCTCCACCCATGAAGGGTTAATTGAGGGAACTAGGTCAGGGGATGTGGAATGACCTAATTTCTCCTGCTGTGAAGTATCACACTCAAAACTGTACTTAACTCCATTCTTATCTGATTCTTCATCCTTTTCACCTAGTTTAGTTGGCTCCTCCTCCTCCTCACTTTCATCTTTTCCTTTATTTTATAACTTATATAATCTCCTAAAGCCAGTTGTATTGAATTATATATATTAAGTGTCTCTTTGGAAATTGAGTCAGGTCCATTTTTATTGTAGAATTGAAATAGTTGCTCTCCTGCTAATTACCATTCCTCTATATCCAATTCTTTTTCCATAGAGCACCAAGGAGATATGTACTGTACAGTTTCTAAAAGTTCAGTGATCTGCTCCCAAATTATAATCAAACCTTTGCTTTTCATAACCCTGACAATACTCTCTACACATTTTCCTTGAAGAGAAACAGAAGGCTGTTTTCTAAACATCTGTCCCATTTTAGATGAAATACTATTTTAGCCTTTTAATAAAGTTTCCTTGTTGTATTCACTCTAATTTCTGGGTCACAGATGAAGATTCTTGGTCCCACGTTTGGGCGCCAAAGTGTAACGTTCTTTTCTAAAACGAAATGTTCTCTGGGAGCAAGTTTCTTGCGGGGCTTCTGGAGGCAGGCTTCCTTTCAGTTCTGAGTAATAATCACCTCAAATGCAGCCAGGAGTTAAAGTCCAAATCCTTTATTGTCTCTTCCAAAATCTTATCTTCTTTACTTGGGGCTTGGCTAGTTTTCTGGAGGCCTTCTGGATCATGGTTTCAGTGTTCTCCACAGGACAGCCTGCCACCACTTCTCTGTCTTCCTTTCTTCTGCCCGACTGCTGTCTCTGGCTTGTGAATCTCCCAGAGTCAATCCTGGTTGAGGCTCCTACCTTATATGTTCTCTCTTACAAGTGTGAATCTTGTGGAACTGTAGTAAGTACTAAGTATATCTAGAAAACTGTTAAACATCCTGCTAAACAACCATTGTCTCTATCAATTCCACTGACTTAGTACCTTGTAAGAATTCTAACAAAAGAGTCAGTGATTAATGTTTTTACAACATTAAAAATCAATTAGATTGGTATATATTATGAGATAGCATTATATGGAATCTTTTTATTAAGCTTTTTATTTTCACAACACATGCATAGTTTTAAACATTCACACTTGTGTTCCAACTTTTTTTCACCCTTCTCCCTACTGCTCACCTAGATGGAAAATAATCCAATTTATATTAAGCATGTGCAATTCTTCTATATATTGTTAAATATTAATAAGAAAAATAATATTTTAAATTTTGTAATAATAAACACCTTGTATTTATTAAAATTTTTCAGCTGAAATTATTAAGGCTTAAAGCTTTGTTAAGACTCTTGGGACATCTTGTAGTTATGAAAGATTTTTGAAAAAGTCAAAAAGGATTTATAGAGCATTAGTTTTCAGCTCAGGAAGTAGACATAATGAAGAACTTTCTAGCAAAGTTGTTTTCAAAAGAATAGGATTACTTCATTATGTAGTGAGTCCTCTGTCACTAGAAAGACTCAAGTAGAAGCTAAGTGACTACTTGACAGTAGATTGGATTCATGTTTCGAAGAAGAGACTGGATGATCCATCGCATTTCCCAGAATGAATGATTCTTTATTTTGATATATTACCTGTCTATATAGCAAAAAGAAGTTACCTTTTTGCAATAGGGACAAAATCAAAAGAACAATTGGAGAGGTAGGTGCAGGAGACTGTGACCCATTGCAAACAAAAATTTATGCAGGAGAAAAAGTATCTATGATGTAACCTGAGAAATGTGGCAGTGGATTAAAAGATGGATCAGTCAAGAATAAACAGGAATAAGAGATAACTGAAGGAAAGTTTGTGCATTTGATTGGGGTTCACACAAGAGAAGGGTTGTAGAATATTGGGTGTATCCTCATGGCAAATTTTAAGATATTGTACAAGAGTCCCAGAAGTGATGATAATTTGCATCAGTGAGATAGTTGATATAAAAGATAAAATTGACAACCTTTATCAACAGATTAACTATGGAAGGTAAGGAAGAGTGAGGAATTCAGCATGACTCATAATAACCTAGTGAGGTAAGTGCCATTTTTCTCCTCATTTGACAGTTGAGGAAACTTAATTTGCAATTAAGTGATTTGACCAGGGTCACACACTTGTGATAAATGTCAGAATCTATATTTGAACTTAGGTTTTCTTGATTTGAGGTCCAGCGTTCTTTTCACTGCATAATCTAGCTGACTCTAATGGGTGAAGGGGGGTCAACATGACAGAAGGATATTCCAGGGTAGAAAACTCCAGCTACTGAGGGAAGTTACCTTACACTATAAAGAGAAATAAAAGGATGTCATTAAAGGATCTTCCCAACAGGATGGTGGTGATAATGGTGATGATGATGATGATGATGATGATGATGGTGGTGGTGGTGGTGGTGATGATGATGATGATGATGATGATGATGATATGTGTGCATGCATGTGTGTGTGTGTGTGTGTGTGTGTTGAGAAAAAAAGTTTTAGTGGATTTCATTGGGGAAATGGGAACGACAGAAAAAAAAATTCAAGAATTGTGCTTCCAAGATCTGCCCCTACTCTTCACTTTAGAAGTGATCATCACTGGATCAGGACAGAATAGACCTCATGATTCAGAGTGTAGGAGAATACCCATTATACCATATTGTCTTCTTTGTGAATAATATTTCTGAAAGTAAAGTCCAATACAAAGTTCTTTCAAAATAAATTAATACATTTATTCTAATGATTAATTAATTAATACAAATGATGATAATAAAATAATAATGATGTGCATTTATAGAGTACTTTAAGGGTTGGAAAGCACTTCACATACATTATCTTATTTGATCATCACCAAACAAATTTTTTAAAGTCCTTTGGAGTAGATTTTGTGTTATCCTTATAGTTACAAATCTGAATACGAAAGGTTGAGTGATTTGCTTGGGTATATACAAGTAATAAATGCCAAAGTGAGATTAAAATATAGATCTTTCTAACTATAAATTTAAATATATACTAAAAATCATGCAGCCATATATACACATCATAAGGAAGGAAAAGGTGAGATCTACAAAGACTATAACATAGAAATGCGATAAAAATTAGAGCTCAACCAGAAGTAGAAGTTGTACCTGTCAACATAAATGTAGAGGAAATAAAAAAGGAGCACTAGGCATCTACCTCATCAAGAATTCAAAATACATTAGCGACAGAAATAAAGAGGTCAATGTAAATGAAAACTTCTTAAAAGAGCTAAGCCTTCTTAAAAGGCAAAGCTTTCTGTCCTTGCAACTAAGAAAAGAGAAAAGGGCAGAAAATATGGGATGGAATGGGAAAAGCCTTGAAAATATTTCTAAGTAGCTCAGAGTAATATTTTTTTAAATCTTAGAGACTAGTTACCTATTTAAAAGAGGAATGATTTAAAATTGATACAAAGGAAATAAATGGAGGAAATCACAAACTTAATAATCTTATCAATAAATGTGTATTATATAAGCAATCCAATAAAACAAACAAGAGAATGATAGAATGAATAAGAACTATCCTCTGTCCCCCCAAAATAATTTGGTGCATGCAAGAAAATTGTAAAATGACATATGACCTGATGTAAGGTGAAGCAGGAAACTCATATACAATGCATATAACAATGTTAAAATAAAGAACCAAAACAAAGCAATCAATACTGAATGCTGAGAAATTAGAATGTACTCTTTGTTTAAAAAATGACACAGGGAAGGTTGTCTAGGCAGAATTGAGAGGGGAGGATATATTTGTTATTGAATTGCTATAAAAACAAAAAAGCATCATCAAAAATTTAAAAAAAATATATTAATTCTTTATCTTAGTGTAGACCCTACAGTGATTTCAGTGATATGGCTATAAGGTTATAATGGCAGCACAATCCTAAAGGAAAGCTCAGGATTAGGATGGTCATCCTGAGTTAGAGTCAGTCAGCTCCTCACAGGTAGCTGCTCTATGTTTAATTCTTGGTATATACAGAACAACCCTATGCCATGACTTGCTTTATGCCTCTGTCAGGCAGGGGAACATGACATACATCCTGGAATTGGATTGGTTTGGATAAATGACAGTTCCAGGCTGACTTCTGAACTACTCAAAAGTGAAACCTAACATCCATTTTATAGGACTCTGATACATAATGTCTATTTACATTTCAAGAGTTTCTAGCTAACAAATTAGCAGATGATCTTTCAGTTATCTCTACTTCCCCTACCTCTTTTGAATAAACCTATTATAAGGTAGGTCAACAGAGAAGCCTGAAATCCTGGACTGTATTCCTTTAAGTGAAATGACATTTCTAGGTAAAGAGCCTCCCTGTATCCCTTGCAGAAATATATCTGATTTCAGAAAAGGATTGATTCAAATAAAAATGTGTTTGTATAAGAAAAATTATTTTCTACTGAGAAAACACATAGTTTGGGGTAAATTTATAGTTGTGGCCAGGTCATTAATATCTGGTTGTCAAAAAGTATTGGTTTGAACAAAAATATGTTGTAATAAAAATGCATTGTTTTGAAGAAATTTATTGGCCCCATGAAAACCTATTCGATTCAGAAAGATATGTTGATTTCAATGAAAAATCTATTTGTTTTAAGGGAGATAGTGCTGGGCTCTGGACTTTTTGATGGGAAATCCTCTCTATGACATTGATGTTCACTTTAGAAAAAATGAAACATGGGCATAATTAGTGGAAGGGTTGTGAAGTTAGAGCAAAAGGCTAGCGTAATCAATGGTGGTTAACAGTGATATGACAAGCTTCATCTCCCAAGTACGATGACAAACATTG
Source organism: Antechinus flavipes (assembly GCF_016432865.1). Classification (NCBI taxonomy): domain Eukaryota; kingdom Metazoa; phylum Chordata; class Mammalia; order Dasyuromorphia; family Dasyuridae; genus Antechinus; species Antechinus flavipes. Next base: position 433,074,918 of record NC_067401.1, on the reverse strand, counting down.
GCTAATGAATCCTTACAATGATCCCAGACAGGCATATTACTGGCCATGCTTTTAGCTAACATGGAGAAGGTGAGTCAGGGACTTTGGGGATCACACATTTACAGAAATTAGAGCTGGTCTGCAAATCTCTATCATTGTCTCTCATTCTGTTCTCTGGCATCAAGTCAAACAAATCTTCAATGCAGAGACATGAAGATAACAATTGAGAAAAACATTGTGAGAGTTGTCATATGTAGAAATAATCTTTGCTTAATTAATGTTTATTAGCTTTTCTCTTTCATATAAAGGCATATGCAATGAGAATACCAGGAATATAGAATATTGTAACGACTCTGGAGAAAAGAATTAGGAACAACTGAGTAAAAGTTAAGTGTAAGTGTTGAGTGTAAGTTTGCAAAGAGGTGAATCTAAGCTTGACTAAAGGAAAAAAATAATATTTAGAATTATCCCAAAGTGGGATTGCTGTCTTACAAAGAAGTGTTTCCCATTTTAAGACAACTACAACAACATGCTGGATGGCCATTGGTTGGTTGATTGTTGTCCATTTTTGAAGAGGATCAAAATGACATCACTATGTTGACCATTAGTTACATAAATTGTAAAAGAGATTTTTTTTCAGGTAAGGATTAAATGGATTTTGGGATACTTCTGAACTCTGAAATTCTGTGATCCTAAGTTTTCATCATGTCTGTGTAAGTAGAAGTGAAAAGGCAGCTGTTAGATTAGAAAATACTTATGGAGAGCCAGATGTAAATATTAAACAGGGTGTCGTGGTGGTGATGGGAGTATGGATTTATATATGGCATCATCTTATTTTCATACAATTAGTATCCTGTATGTAGAATGAATTTTTACTCTCTCCTTCTGCCTAACCCTTTATCCTATAGATCTTGGAAACCAAATTTAAAAAGAAGAAGAAAATCATCTGATGTTTATAAAAACCTCACTAGAAAATTTGGATCATTTCTAGAGTTGGTTGAATCAATTGTGTAGGAATAAGTCTCTAAGACTAAGCTGAAATCAAAATACAAAGATAGAAAATTGTAGACATACACAGATACTGTTCCTCAGAAATGTTGACAGTTTAATTATGAGGTGGGCACAGGACAATTCTGAGGAGGCTGAGATACTGCTATGTGGTATTCAAAGTAATGGCAAAGAAAGAGAACCAGTCTTCCATTGTAGATGACAGCTCCCTTGTTGATCTTTCTTCCAGAAAGAAAAAAGGCAATCTTACAACTGAAATCCTGCATCTGGAACTTTTTCTATATGATAACTAAGGAAAGGATTGGGGGTTTGAATTAACTGGAGTACTGAATAGTACAGACAGAAGAAGAAGATAGAAGGAGATTGAAAGGGGAAGAGAGATAGAAAGGCAGAAAGTGAAAGAAAGAAAAAAAAAGAAAAAGAGTAAGAATAAAAACAAAAACAGAGAGAGAGAGAGACAGAGAAGATAGAGATACAGACATAGGAGACAGAGACAGAGACACACATACAGAGACAGAAAGAGAGAAAGAGAGACTTAGAAACAGAGAGAGATAGAGACAGAGAAAGAGAAAATAGAGATACAGAGATAGAGATCCTGAGAGACAGAGATAGAGAGAGAGACAGAGAGAAATAAAGACAGACAGAGAGAAATAGAGACAGATAGAGAGACAGAGATGGGGATAGAGAGGCACAGATACAGAGAGCAACAGAGACAGAGAGAAACAGAGACAGACAGAGACTGACAGAGACAGAGAAACAGAGACAGACACAGATAGAGACAGAGGATAGAAATAGAGAGACAGAGATAATGAGAGGCAGAGATAGACAGAGACAGAGAGAAATAGAGACAGATAGAGAGACATAACCAGAGAGAGGCACAGAGAGACATCGAGAGAGACACACACACAGAGACAGAGACACAGAAACAGACAATCAGCCATACACAGAGAAAGAATTGAGTGAGAGAAATATACTTTTGTTTTGACAGTTTAAAACTTAAGTATTTCTTGGTAAAATTTGTCAAAGCAGTGCTTTTACCAAAAAAGCAAAATAATGGTTGGTACTGGGCCTAATGAATCTAAACTCAGTAAATAAATCTTAGAGAGACTTAAAGCTCCAATAAGATAACCCATGGTCACCTAACCAATAGGTAAGGCAAGATTGCACCCAAGTCTTCTCTCCCACTGTTGCGGTCTATATACCACCTTTTTATATACCCTCTTTTTACAATAAAAAATATTGTTAATTACCCATCACCATTAGGTTTGTGGTTTAAATTGTTTGTTTTCCAAATACTGGTGATAGAAGAAGTCATAATCTTCCCATCTGTCCTTTGTGACCAATGAGTGAGATTCACATTTAGATGCCAAATGAACTGGGAACAAATAGGTTGCACAATGGATACAACACTGATCTGGAGTCAGGAACTACTCATTTTCATGAATTCAAATCTGGCCAAGACACTTTTTAAATATGTGATCCTGGGCAAGTCACTTAACCTTTTTTTTTTTTTTTTTTTTTTTTTTTGCTTCAGTTTCTTTATCTGTTAAATGATCTAGAGAAGGAAATGTCAAACCACTTTAGTATTCCTGCCAAGAAAACTCCAAATGGGCTTACAAAGTACTGGACACGACTGAATAAAATGGTGAGCAAGAGGCTGGGGCAGTTATTTTTTTTTATGAGCCTGGGCAGATGGAAGGAAACTAGTCCAATCTTTACTTCACCAGTATTGTTTTCATTACTTGAACTAATGGGTCACATAGAATATCTTCAGCAGCAGAGTTTATTGATATCCTTTTCTAATATGTGTATATGGAATATATGCTAGGACTTTTCATATTCTGTGATAGTATTAATAATCTGGTGAGGAAATTTGTTTGGGATCTAGCTTCCAGGAGAATTAGCTAATTCAGTGGAGAGACAAAAGGAACCAGGAGCCAGAACCCTATCAGAAGGGAGTTGAGAGTTTAAGAAGATGTGTGGGAGATATAAACCCTTTTGTGGAGGGAGCAGAAGGTAGTGCAGAGTCAGGAGGGTTAGGAGAATCACCCTGTAAGAAATTACTTTGGGCTATAGGCTGAGAGGAGGAATTCAAAGGAACTGACAAAGGAAGAGTGCCAGGGCCCAGGCTGCTGGGGGATAGAAAGTGAGAACTGCCTCTGCCAGCAAAGGGAAGCCAGCGAGCAGGAGGGGAGGAGGTGGCAGCAGCCAAGGGCTCCTGACATGTGTAAGGTAAAAGTTTAATGTGCCTTGGGCACACTGAGCTGCTAGCCTCCTGACACACAAATGAATCGGTTCCACTCCAGCAGGTAACTACATTATCCATAGACAGAGGTTCTGTGCAAATGCTGCACAAGAAGAGCTGTTGTCATTCCATCCCCGAACTAGACCTCTACCCTTCCTCACAGAAGAATTTCTGAAGAAGTCTGCCCTCAAGGACATTTGCATAGAGGCCAAATCCTCCTGACTTTTTTTTGTTGTTGTTGTTGTTTTTTGTTTTTTTCCTGGCTTGCAAAAGAAGATGAAATTGAATGTACTCAAATTTTCTTGGCTCTCCATTCCTCCCTCTTTCTTTCCTCCTTCCTTCCTTTTTCCTTCCTTCTTTCCTTCCCTCCTTCCTTCCTTCCTCCCCCTTTTTCCCTTCTTTTCTTCCTTCCTTCCTTCCATTCTTCCTTCCTTCCTTCTATCCTTCCTTTCTTCCTTCCTTCCCTCTTTCCTTCCTGGAATTAAGGGTGTTAAGTATGCCATGGACTTAAGCCACTAGCAACTACCTATTCGGATGTTTTACCAAACTATTTGCAGGTCACAATCCTCTCTACATCTGTCTTCAGGGAGGTTTGAGTTCAGTCCCTTTATTTTCATTCCAGCACTCTTGATTCTCAGAGCTTCCCTTCTGGCTTGGAAGCACATTTATCCCAGAATCCTGACTCCAATGACTCAAATTCTTAGCTCTCAGGAATCTACTTCCTGAACTTAGAACAGAAAAGAATGAACAAAATAGGCCAACACACTTCTCAGAACTCAAAGGACTTGAGGGAAGGGGAAAGTTGCCACTTCCTCAAAATACCTTCTCACATTGTACCCATTCTATGGATGAACACAACATATGCTTCTGGATACCGTCAGAAAGAAAGAAAAAAAAAAAACTGTGCCTTTTCAGAACGATGTAAAGATAAAGCTGCTTCTTTGTAGCCAGTGCAAGACATATGGCAAAAGCTGATTATATCTTCCCCCTCCCCTTTTTACCCTTCCTTTTCCCTCACTCCTTCCATCCCTTCCTTCATTCCCTCCTTTCTTTCCTGACTTCCTTCCTGTCTCCCTTCTCTGTCATTTTTCTCTTCTATACCTTCTCATGCTGCACACAGACACACACACACACACACACACACACACACACACAGAGACAGACAGACAGACAGACAGACAGACAGTGACAGAGAGAGAGACAGAGACAGAGACAGAAAGAGACAGAGACAGAGACAGAGAGAAAGAGAGAGAGACAGGGAGACAGAAAGACAGAGAATGAGAGAGTAGGTTACCAATTGACAAAGCAATTTTCCTATACATATTTTTAGCCTGGCAAGACAAAAGTGCTCCCAAAAGCTAAAGTATTTGTATTAGACAAGTCAAGTCCAAGGCTTAGGTAAACTAGAATGAATTTCTTATTTTTTATATTGTTCTGCCTTGCTTCATTAAGTCTGAGAATTAGTGCCAAAAACTTTCGTAGATCAAATAATTTTTAGCACTTTCTTGGAATTTATTTCAAAAAACCACACAGTGAATTCATTTATAAGGAGAAAACTTTTGCCATTGACATAATCTGTTTGTGTGCAAGTGTGATGAGACATATTTATAAAGCATGTTCTTTCTAAACTAGAGACTTTAATACAAAGATAAGCTTAAAATATATATATGATCTAAACTCCAAAGGTTATATCACAAGCAAATTAAGGGAGCATTAAAAAGTTACCTGATAAGTATATGGATAAAGGAAATATCCTTCATCAAACAAAATATAGAGAATACCATATGAGGTAAAAGGCATAATTCTGATTACATTAAATTAAAAAAGGACTTGCACAAACAATTGCCAAAATTTGAAGAAAAGCAGAAAACTAGAAATTATAATAAATTTCTCTGATAGAAATCTTATTTCCCAAATGTATAGATAACTGAGGCATATTAAGAAAAAGAAGAGCTATTCCCCAGTTGATAAATGGTAATAGAGGATAAACAGTCACTTTCCAAAAGAATAAATCAAAGTTATCAACAGTCCTATTAAAAAATCCTCCAAATAATCTGTAACAAGAGAAATTTATCTAACATGATAGAAATGGAAAATGACAAATGTTGGAGAGGGTATGAAAAAAAAATTGGAACACTAATACATTCTTGGAGTTGTGAACTGAACCAATCATTCTGGAGAACATTTTGGAACTATGGTCAAAGAACTTAAAATTTAAAAAAAATTGACACAGCAATATCACAACTCTACATTATATTTTTAATATTATTAAGGTTCCCTCATCCCAACTTTGAGCTTGTTCCATTACCTTTCCTGGTAATTTTTGGTAGGAGAGAGGGGCTGGCTTCTGATCATGTATGGCTCATTGCCAAAGTTCCCTACTTGGCTTCTAAATATAATTTCTTTCTTGGGTAGGTGACTGGTTAGGTAGATACATGTATTCCAAATTGTAATATTGTGGATTTTGAAAGAGCTGAAAATTCTGGGAGAACTATAAGATAGCAGAAGTGGTATCCATAGAAATGGCAACATAATAGCTATTAGCAAAATAAGTGTCTATTTTGTACATAAAGCAATGCATCAAGGATACAAATGGATACTAAAAGTCATTTACAGCAGATGAAGCTTTAAGGGTATGACACACTATACCAAAGAAAGACGTTGGCTCTGAACTAAAGCAAGAAAGTGACAAAGTTGTCAGTTGCCCTTGAACACACATGAATTCTACATGTGTCACCACCACTACCCTCTAAAACTGAACCCACTCTTTCAATGCAACATTGTGATTTATAGAAGTGTGAATACAAAGGTTTTGGGGGAGGCAGGCAGATGTTTTTAACTACTGTTCTTGTTATTCCATTTCAGGAAAAGTCTTGAAACTAATTGAGGTTTCTGGATGAGTGTTAATAAGATACATATTGTTGGAAAGCAATAATATGGGAAAAATAACTCCACAGGATTACTTCTAGAGTCTAGGGTTGCAGCTGATTCTTAGAGTCCCAACCTGTAAATATAGATGAGTGTATGTATATGCTTACACACAATATGTTTGTGTGTGTGTGTGTGTATATATATATATATATATATATATATATGTATATTTATATATATACATATACATATATATGTATATATACATATATTAGAGAGAGACAGAGAGACAGAGTGGAATGTACGTATACATATAAACATACACATATCTACACATTGTGTACATACACATACAAATACACACATAATTAGATCTAGATAAATGATATATAGGTAGAGGAACAGACAGATATTACCCCCTTTGTTGGACTGTAAATTCCTCAAAAGAAGAAATTTTACTTTCTATCAACAACACTTAGCTTAATGTTTGGCTCATAGGGACTGAACCAGACATTTCATTAATATAAGGAATGCCAAGTAAAGAAACTTCCCCAATCAGTACAGGTTGGTAACTTATAGAGTTAGAGGGTAGGGTAGGGCACTGTACTGAGAGGTTGTGACTTGTCCAGGACCCACAACCAATGTCAGAAAGATCCAAACCCAAGTCTTTCTGGCTTCATGAGCAACATTTTTTCCTTCTGCACCCTGTTGCCTTTCATAGTGAGCATTTAATGAATGCTTAGGGATTGATTGATGAGGTCTGGGTAACCTAGTTAGAGAAGTTTCTCTGGAATTTCATGACAGCCTGTTACAAATTTCCCCAGCAAGAATGTCACTCCATGAGATCATTGGTACATTATGTAACATTTTAGACAGGAACCTGGACTTCAGAAGGGATAGTCTGGGCAATCTCCCCAGAAGGTAAAAACACAGCTGCAAATATGATAATCAGAGAGGAATAAGACTAATTGCCTGAGTCAGCAACAAAGAAAAACTAGGACAAGAGCCAGGATTATGGTGAAAATAGGGCTTTCTAGGTAAACATTAAAATTTCATCAGACTATCTATATATCTGTCTGTCTGTCTATTATCTATCATTTCTACTATCTATGTATCTCTATCATCATCTATCTATCTATCCATCTGTCTATCTATAATTTATCTGCCACCTTTTTAATCATCTATCATCTATACATCCATCCATCTATTTATCATCACCATCTAATTGTCTGTCTTTCTATCATCTATCTAGCTATCTCTTTGTACACCTATCTATATGTCTGTCTGTCTATCATCTATCTACTTGTCTACCTATCTATTTTCCTATCATCTATCTATGTCTATTTGTCTATCTATCAATCATTTATCTGTGTCTGTATATCTATCATCTATATATCTATCTATATCTATTCTGTCTATCATCTATTTATCTGAGTGTATCTGTCTTTCCATCTATCTGTCAATCATCTACCTATCTATCTACCTGTCAATCATATATGTAATGTTCTTCTCTTAAGTATAATGTTCTCCGGGAGCAGGTTTCTTGGAGGGCTTCTGGGAGCAGCCTTCCTTTCAGTTCAAAGTAATAATCACCTCAAATGCAGCCAGAAGTTAAAGTCCAGATCCTTTATTGTCTCCTTTAAAATAGCCTGATTAGTTTTCTTACAGGCCTATCTCTCTCCTTGGTTCTGAGAGAGCTCTTGCCGCTAGTCCTTTGTCTCTTCAGCTTCAGCCTCTAGCTTCCTCTGAATCCAAAGCCTCCAGCCAGCACAAAGGTGGAAGTTGGAATGACTGACTCCCCCTTCCAGAGAGTAGGCTTGTGGATTTCTGACTTGTGAATCTCCCAAAGTCTCTAGTGGGCTTATCCTTTAGTGGGCTCCTACTTATATATGCTCTCTTAAAGGTGTGAACTCTAAAGATGGGAAAGATGTGAACTTTAATGTGTGAACTAATGTGTGTACTCTCTTAAAGATGTGAACTCCAAAGGTGTGAACCAAGTACATAAGCATTGTCTTTATCAATTCCAGTGACTTAGCACCTTGTTTCAAGTTCTGGCCCATAACACATATATCTATCTATCTATATACTATTCTATCAATCTCTCTGTATTTACATGCAAATATATATATATATCCTGATGAAATTTATATGTGTGTATATACATACACACAAATGTGTATATGTACATATACACATATGTACACACATATATTCAGTCACTTTTATTTTGAGTCACCCTAAGGCCTATGTAAGCAAGGTCACCCCTAAAGACAAGCAGAGCCCCTCTTATAACTTCTATTGTGCCCTCTTCCCCCAACTTTCTAAATGGTTCTTGAGATAAGTAAATCAGATCTAATGACTGCTGTGACATGGATTAAAGACAATTTTCCTTTTTGATTAAATTCTGAACATTATTTAACAATATCTTTTTAAACCAAGGTGACTATAATTGAACACATGAACACAATGATCCAGCTTAAATCTCTTGAGGGAATCATGCTTTTCTTATTCCTGGAAGCCATGCCTTCAATACAATCCAAGACATTATTAGTTATTTGAATTGCAACACTGCAAACCAAGATTAAGTTTGGGGTCTACCAATCTCTCCATATCTTTTTTTCAGAATAACAGATATTTATGAATATCTATAATATTTTCAACTTTTAAAATTGCTTTTATATATCTAAGTACAAGACTTTAAATTTATCTCTACTAGATTTCTTATTAGATTCAGTCCAAATACTTTAGCCTATAAAAAGCCTTTTGGATCCTGACTTTATAAACTTGTCCTTCCAGCTTTAGATTATCTGTAAATTTGATAAGCATGCCAAAAAAGGTTTTTTCTATATCATTGATAAAAATATTAAACATCACAGAGTCAAGTACAGTATAGTGGAATATTCCACTATGGACCTCCTACTACCTGGAATAAGGAAAACTCATCTTATTGATGAGTTCAAATCTGGTCTTGGACACTTACAGCTTTGTGACACTGGACAAGCCATTTAACTCTATTTGCTTCAGTTTCTTCATTTGTAAAATGAGCTGGAGAAGGAAATGTGCAATAATTATATGAGAAATTTGATTGATCTGACACTGAATAAATAGATTAATTTAGATACAATTGTCATTTTTATTATATTGGCTTTACCCAGGCCTGAGTAATTAATATTTTTCAATTGTTTAGAGTTGACTCTATTTATGTGAAAAGTGTTTTTTAATTATATGTATATAGTGTCTGTGTTTGTCTTGGCAGATAGAGTCCCAAGTATTTTATATTTTCTATAGTTATTTTATCATGCTTCTACCAGATTTGTGATCGGTTTCCCAAACTTTTCAACTACTTTTCTTTCTTTCAGTCCGTGTTATCTGTGATATACTCAAAGACATAATCACTTCTTTGATTTTCCTACAGATTCTCTCCATTAAACTTCCATATTTTGCCTTCTCAATTCCCTCATAAAGAATATTATTTCTTAATATAACACAGTGCTCCACTATACCTACTTACCTTGTCTATTAATTTTTTTAATTCAGCTAGAATTTATTCACACCTATGATGTGCTACACAATATGTTAAGGAATATAAAGAAAGGGAATGAGTTCACAACCTAATAGGAGACATAACATGAAAATAACTAGGCACAATCAAGACATAGACAGGATAAATTGTGGGTTTTCTTACAGGGAAGACAGTTATAATTAAGGAAAATCAGTAATGGGTTAATGCAGAAGGTGGTATTTTAGTTGAACCAGGAAAGAAAAATGATGAGAAAAGTTTTCTAGGCATGAGAGTCAGTGAAAATGAATGGTTGAGCTAGAATATCATATATGAGGAAAAGCCAGGAGTTGGGGTACCTGGATCATAGAACTGTTGGAATACAGTAAATTGCAAGAAGACTGGAAAGATGGGAGGTGGTAGATTATAAGTGGCTTAAAAAGTCAACCCAGAGGATTTGATATTTGATCCTGGAGGCAATGGGTTGTCCCTGGGGTTTATTGAAAAGTGGAACGATATGGTCAGAACAATACTTCAGGAAAATGGATTTGACAGTTGAGTACAGGATGAGACTTTATTAAAGGATAGATATCAACTGACAGGCTAACTAGAAGTGAGGAGAGAAGTTTGGCCAAGACTTGAGCATTATCTTCATAGAGATGATATTAAAATCATGGGAGCTGTTTAGATGATGAAGTGAAATAGTATGGAGGGAAAAGGGAAGAGAATTCAGGACAGAGTTCTTAGGGACTTTCATGGGTAAGAGGCATTATGTGGGTGATGATCTAGTAAAGGAGGCTGACTTGGAGTGGTCAGACAAGTAGAAGAAGAACAAGGAGAAAGCAATATCATGAAAACCTAGAGAAAAGATGATATCAAAGAGAAGAATACAAAACTCACCTGAAGAATCTCATTGATGTCTATATGAACAAATTTTCCCCTTTGTGTTCTCTTGTTCTTCAGAATGTCCCTTCAGAATTCACTGAAGAATCTCAATGATATCTATATGACCAAATTTTCTTCTTTGTGTTACAATTACTTATTCCTCTTGTTTCTTGCCTAAATTTTATGCATTTATATATAGACACTTGAGAACTTAGGTTTTCTTACTGGATTGTTTCTTTTCTTTTCTTCTTTTTTTGCTTCTGTGAATAGATAAATAACACAAATACATCTTTCTTATATGTGATGACTCTTTATAGTGTCAACCTTGGGGAATATACATAGCACACATAACACCCCTCACATTCATCTTTTATAGTTTAAGGACTTTAAAGAAGATTTTTAAGGTACCTGAAAAAGGTATTCTTAGCAGCCTTTCTTAGATGTACTCAATCTCTGGCCAGAAATATATTGGCTTTTATTATAAATAAGAATCTAGAAATACAAATACTGTTCTCAGGCACTACCAAAACAGCTGTCTGTCTCAAATTAGTTTTTTTTCTCTTCATATTTTTGCCTTCAATGGGAAGAAGTAAGAAAAACAAAAAGTGTTCATATTGTTTGCTAAGTCTTGAAATATTCTTTTTTCTGTTTAGGATACATGCCTTAGAAAGACGACAGACTTCTCTGTTATTATAAAGTCAACAAATAACTGCTTCAACATATCTGAATGATGAATTATCAATTCCTGTTTTTCATTGCATTTACCACTAACCCAATACATGATGGGGCAGCTGTCTGGCTAAGTGGAGAGAATAAAGGGTTTCAAATCAGAAAAAAACAACAACAATAACAACAACACCACCTCATCTTTTTGAGTTAAATATGACCTCAGACACTTGCTGTGTGCCCATGGATAAGTTAATTAAGCCCATTTACCTAACTTCCTCATGTGTAAAAAGAAGTGGAGAAGAAAATGTACAATAATTATTTGGGAGGTTTGGATTGGTTTGGCCTGAATAAGTAAATTAATTTAGGTAAAATTGACATTTTTATTGCATTGGTTTATTCATAAGGTGTCTGGGTTTGTCTTGGTGGGTAGTTCCTCAAGCATTTTATATTGTCTACAGTTATTTTAAATGGAAATTATCTTTATAGCTTTTCCTTCTGAATTTTGTTGGTGATATATAAAAGTACTGATGATTGGTACAATTTATTTCATATCCTATAACTTTACTGAAATTAATTATTTCAGTTTTTTAGTTGATTCTCTAGGATTCCTTAAGCATACCATCATATTATTTGCAAAGAGTGATAGTTTTGTTTCCTCATTACCTATTCTAATTCTTTCCATTTCTTTTTTTTTTCTTATTGCTGTAGCTAACATTTCTAGGACAATATTGAAGAATAATAGTAGGGATAATGGACTTTCTTGTTTCATGCCTAATCTTATGGGGAGGTCTTCTAGCTCATCTTCTTTATAGAAAATGCTTACTGATGAGTTTAGATAGGTATTAACTATCATTTTAAGAGAAACTTCATTTATTTCTATGCTCTCTAGTGGTTTTTAATCAGAATAAATGTTGTATTTTATAAAAAACAAACAAAAAAAAACTTCCTGTATCTATTGAGATAATCATTTCATTTTTGTTGGCTTTGTTATTGATATCATCAATTATGTTGATAGTTTTCCTAATATTGAAGCAGCCTTGCATTCTTCGCATGAATCCTACCTGGTCATTGTATATGATCTTTGTGATACATTGTTTTAATCTCCTTGTTGATATTTTATTCAAAATGTTTGCATCAATATTCACTAGGGAAATTATTCCATAATTTTCTTCTCCCTAATTTAGGCATCAAATAACAAATTACATTTATATTGTACTTTAAAATCTGTAAAATATTTTAATATATAATATATATGCATATGTATATGTTTGTATATATGTCTGTATATATGTATCACTTGAATGACATAATTGCATATATGAGATATTTCAAATATTATTATAATACACATTTACACATGAGAAAACTAAGACTAAGAGGGGTTAAATGACAAATCAATGATCATGTACCTCTATAAGCATCAAAAAAAAATTTGAACACATCTTGTTGCTGTGATCTTCTATGCCATACCATATCCTACCATGCTATATTGTATCATATATGCTATATATTATTCCATATCATTATTTTGGTTTTGATATGCCATACAACACCAACTGGTGACAAGAAGAACATTCTAGAATCTTCTATAAACTTCTAAAATATAGTAAAGATAAATGAGGGAAAATGTTCCATTTTTGTGAAAAGAATGAAATTACTCTTAGGCATTCTAGAATAACCAATCTCCTTTAGTTTTGACTCTATGTTAAATAATAAAGCAAATATTATTCAATTCTTAACTTATTTTCTTACTCACTCTGTCCTATGATCCATAGTTTTAGAAAGAGAAAAATGGTTGTACTTTTATTAGTTGACTAAGCCACTGTTCAATACTTTTATGGATCTGATTCCTTATTGCTGTGGATATTTTCTTTAAAGGTACAGATCACTATCCCACTACATCATCTAATTTCTGTGATCCCTTTTCATGTCCTTCAATGAATTCTTCATGCTGGATTTGCCCAGTGAACTCAAAACTTTTTCTGGGTCCTTTAATGTTTTCTATATACTGGTACAGTACTTAGATGACCACTTATATATGTCAGAGTGAAGATTCTAATTCATATATATGCATTTGGATTTGATGACCACTGAGGTAATTTTCAACTTTCTAATTCTGTGGTTCACGAGTCTGACTACCCATTTATTATCCTTTACTTTCACTGAATGATTGGCTCAATTACCTTGTCCAGATATATATGTCCTTGGCAATATTGCTTACCCTCTCTTCCTGCATGAAACTTATTTTACATTATTATTTAAAATAACATTCAATATCTATTCAAAATAATAATAAATGTTTAAAAATAAGAATAGTTTTATATCTCATCTATATAATACCTTAAAGTTACAAAAACATTTTATACCCACCTCAAAATAACAATAGTATTATATCATATCTATATGTACTTGGGGTTAATAAAACATTTTATACCCTCACCAAATGATCCTTACAACAGCCTTGTGAGATATGTGTATTATAATTATGATTGTGTAATCATAATGTGTATCCATTCTACAGATGAGGAAACAATTTCATGTAGGTGAAATGACTTAGCCATATTCACATAGGTATTAGATATCAGTGACATGATTCAAAAAACAAGGCTCTTTTTAACATCAAATTTTACACTCTCAGTAGAATAAATTCAAATGAGAATTATAATTAAAACTCTACAGAATTTCTATGTAAAATCTATTTATATTAATAGTTTCAATTTAGGAAATGATATAGATACATTCTCAAAAAAAATTTGAAGATATATTTTACTGTGTACATGTATCAGTTAGTTCAAGATGCTTAATTGTCAGCCAATAATCCAGTCAAGTACAAAAAAATCCTACTTTATATTGGTGGAAAGAATATCCATAAAAATCCAGTATTAATTCCATCAGTGATTTCCTGGAAATCTAACTGATTAACTAGCTTAATCTCTCCATTTCACAAATGAGAAAACCAAGGCACAAAGATATTCAGTGACTTTTTTGATATCACTCAGGAAATTGATTCCAAATCTCCTGACTCCCAGTGTATGGACTACTACTCAAGTGTATTCAGAGATTGTCCAATCCCTCTTTTAAAAATGATCACATATATCTTCACTTTTCATTTTTGAGTGTGTGTGTTTTTGTGTGTGTGTGTGTGTGTGTGTGTTTATGTGTGTGTTGGGGATTTGAAAGTAGAAAGAAAAGGTTAGGAGATGAAATCAACAGGTAGCCATGCAATAATTGAAACCAGAAGTGATGCCCACTTCCCACCCCCCTTCACATTTTCCTGGGGTGTTTTTGGCTCATGAGCAGTTGGCCCCTGTTAAACATAACTTCAGCTGAAAAGTAAATGCTCACATAAAGCAAATAGCAGAGTAAATGCCAAGACGGGTGAAGACGTCATACTCCCTATTGCAGCCTGAACCCAAGCGACAGCAAATACATAATACATAACCAGTGAGATTTCCTTTGGGCTCTCCTGTCTTGGCCATGGTCCGAGCACAAAGCCCAGTGGAAGCAAATAAATAATCAAACACAGATTTGGAGTCATGAAATCTTTATGGGAAAAAGTTTTTAAAACATTTGGGCCATGCAGAGCTCAGGAGTTGGAGAGGCTACAGAAGAAAAATCAATTAGAAATGGGAAACTAGCTGAGGCAAGAAATTCTGTGCTTTTCTCCATTTGCTGAGATTTGATTTGAAGCTATTCTAAAGTTGAAAGAGTGAAGAGAATGAGTTCTTTTCTTTTCTTTCTTTCTTTTTTCTTTTCTTTTCTTTTCTTTTTTTTTTAGGTTACATATAACGTTCTAATCTCCCCGGGAGCAAAAGGAATGTGACATTGCAAAAAAAGATATAGAATACTCATCTGGATGGTGCAATGAGTGACATGATATAGAACATAATTGAATATACTCTTGAAGGGATCTTGGAATGTAGGAGCACATCCATGATCCTTTTATAAGTATGAAAACTGAGTTTCATAATCTACTTGAGATCAATCTGTTAGAGAAGCAGTGGGAAGAACCCTTTGGAATCAGAGGACCTGGGTTTCAGGTCCATTTATAAGAGCTCATTAGTAAAGTGGACATGGGCAAGTTATCCATTTTATCTCTCTGAGCCTCAGCTTCCATATCTTAAAAATGGAGGTAGCAATTATTATATTATTTATCTAATTATAGGAACACTATCAATTGACAGTTGGAAGAAATCTCAGAGGGCAATGAGTTCAATTCCTCCCCTTTTTATTTAGAGGGGTGGAATAGAAGAAATTGAGGCAAATAGATATTAAGTGATTTGATGAAGGTCTCATTGGTAGTAAATATTTGAAATGGATTTTGAACTCAGGTCTTCCTGACTTCTTTTACTTACAGTTCCGTTCATTGCAAGTAAACCCCTTAACTTCTCTGCTAGCAAAATGGGGAACAAATGGATACTTGCAGTTGCTTTACAAAAAGCAGACACCAACCATAAAGCATTAATTATTTAAACATGAGCTGCCATCATTGTGACTATGTATTAGAAAAATCCAGGTCTCCCAAGGAATCTCAATTTCATTCAGTCCAATATTTCTCCTTTTTCAGAGTAGCCCACCTTGGAATACCATTTACATTCACATCTTAGGTTTACATTGCTTCTATTCCATCATTCATTCTCTCTCTCTCTCTCTCTCTCTCTCTCTCTCTCTCTCTCTCTCTCTCTCTTTCTCTCTCTCTTTCTGTCTGTGTCTGTCTGTCTGTCTGTCTTAGCTGCTTTTGTTGTAGTGAAGGAATATGAAATCATTTGTGCCTCTTCCCAGCTATTTCTGATTCTGAGGATTTTTTACTTGAATTGACTGAACATTTTATGTTCTGATTTCTTAAAGGATCTATTTGCACCAAAAATAAATATTCATCCAGAATAATTAAGAACATTTGGCTCTGCCATGTCTCTACTGGATCTTTATCCCAAGGAAATCATAAAGGAGGGGGAAAGACCTACATATGCAAAAATATCTATAGCAGCTCTCTTTGTGTGACCAAAAAATTGGAAAATAGGTAGAAGCCCATCAATTGGGGAATAGCTGAATAAGTTTTGGTATATGAAAGTGATGGAATATTATTGTTCTATAAAAATGATGAATAAGCTGATTTTAGAAATGTCTAGAAAGATTTATACAAACTGATGCTGAGCAAAACAAGCAGAACCAACAAGATTGTATAATGATCAATTGTAAAGGATTTGGTTCTTCTCAGTAGTTCAGTTACCCAAAGTAATCTTAATGGACTTTGGATAGAAATGCCATCTGCATCCAGAAAGGGAACACTGGAGATTGAATAAATGTACATTAACACATACTATGTCCACTTTTTTTTTTGCTTTTTATTTTCTCTAATGGTTTTTCCCTTTTGATTTGATTTTTCTTTCCCAACATGATCTATAAAGAAGCATGTATTAAAAAGTTAATATACATATATAACCAGAAAAAATAATGAAATAATTAATTTTAAAAGAGATAGTATTGTTATACAACCTTCCTTCACATTTAAAAAATGATTCCCTTGATATTCTTGATTTTTTTCTTTGAAATAAATTTTGTTATTTTTTTTGTATCTAAATAAATCATTTTTGGTAGTTTGGTATGGGGAAAAAGAATAATTAAATATATTTCTCTATCTATATCTATTGAGAGACAGACAGACAAGCAGATAAATAGATAATAGATATTGAAATACATATTTGGACTGAAACTGAATAAGGTATCTCTGACAAAGAAACTCATCCTCTGTCGAGCATCTACTAGTCTTCAATTTATAATCTTTGGGATTTGCTGTGATATCTTAGAGGTGAAGAATTTCGCCCAAGGTCACACAACCAGTTATTTCCAGAGGTATGACTTCAGACTGGTTTTTGTTATTTCAAAATCAGTGTCTCACCTAGTGGTTTTCAAAGTTGAGGACTGAGAAAGTTTTTCAGGGAATCTATAAGGTGAAAATTATTTTCAGAATAATACTAAAATATTATTTGCTTATGAAGATCTTCCCTTTCCAACTGCTTGTCTCTATGAAGCCAGGTTTTCTCCATATACTTCAACCAAAACAACATATTGCAACAGATTGAATGTAGAAGCAAATATGAGAAGACAACTACTATTAAGCCAGACATTAAAGAGATTTGCAAAAACAAGTAAAATAATGCTACTTGTCTATTTAAATTGATTTTTTTTGCTTTGAAAAGTATGATTTTTTTCTAAAATAACTATGTATGTTTTAACAATTTAATTTTGTTTTCCATAAATTATGTTATTTCTGTTAATATATATTAGATTTACTATTATTACTATTGTTTTAAATTAATACATTTTTCAAAGTATATTTTAATGTTTAATTATAATAGATATTGATAGTATAACCTACATAAACAAAACATCTTTGGGGTCCTCAATAATTTTTACAAGTTTAAAGGAGTTCTGAGTCAAAAAAGTTCAACTGCTCTTCTAGCCACTATATAATGTTGCCATTGTAAATGAAAAAAAAAAATTGTTGTCTAACTTGAACTTTTCTCTTTATTCAGAATGGTTCCCTCCCTATTCTCTGTTATAGCCTGATTCATACTGTGCCCACTGATCAGAATATCCTATTCTTTTTTCTAGCTATTCCAAAACTCCTTATTTTCTAAGATCTTGGTTGTCTAAACCCTCCATGAAGTATTCCCTGAGTGCTTCAGTCTACCAAAAGCTTTTCCTTTTCTCATCTTTTATCATCAGCACCATGAAATTTAGCAATTAATTGCTCTTCAATTGCCTTAATGTGTGCAATAGCATACATAATACATATACTAATAAATATAACCCCAATTAGGTTGAAGTGTCTTCAAAAACAATAACAAATTGGATACTTCTCTTGAGAGTTTCCCATATATCCCTAAATAAAAAGTATCATGGCCAGTAAGCTAAAACATTCTTTGGGGTGGAGGGGGGCAGTGAATCATCAAATAAATTTATTTGGACAAAAAAGGATTTGAACAAAACTGTTCTATAATCTTTAAATTCAAGCAAGTCTAGGGAACATTCTTGAAGCCTACTAAGGAGCTACTTGAACTCTACCTGTTAAGTGAGCCCTGAGATCTGACTGAGCTTGTGAGTTAATTACTTATTGAATGACTGAATCTACTAGATTAGAAATAAAAAGAACCATTCTAAAAAATTAGGAACTGAGCAGTTCCTTTTATGGACACTGGAATATTGACGGTCTAGATTCATTCCTCTTCTATAATATGCTTAAATATCAAGTTTTTGTAGTGAGACTAGCCTCAGCATTGCTTATGGACTAGCAGTGGTTTTAAAGCATTCCTAAAAACCCATTTCATATATATATAATCTCACGAGACCCCTACACTTTTTCTATGTACTTGTCTGTTATTCTAGGACCACAAATGGCTGCTTTTATTTTATTTGGAGCATTCAAAATTTTTGGATTTGGGATCTTCAGTCCTCAATTAAGCAGGTAGATTTGTGACTTATAGGAACAAAGGCAATTAATCTGTCAGAAAAAAAATATTTTTAAAAGTTTATTTAATTGATGAAAGTCTATCATTCCTAACAAACTGTCAAAATATTAGTTTTTGGGGGGATAGGTGGGTTGAAATATCAGTAAGCCTTGAGTTTGCTTGTAGAGATAAATTTTAAAAATATATTTTTCTACCAGAATCAATTATAAAGATTTAATCTGGATTATTTTTTTTCGTTTTAGGGTTTAGGAACATTAAAAATAAACTGCATATAAGAAGAGGAGTTTTTATTTTCCTTAGTTCTCAATTCATTTAACAATATTGTTTTAATGGGTTCTATATCTCCGGGATTAACAGAGACAGCAGCAGGTCATCTTATAATGGAGTTATACTAAACCCATCGAGGGATGCAAAGTACCCATTACACATGATGGACTAAAATTTTCAGAGATGTTAGCTCCATCTTAAATCAATTTTTTATCATAGATACTTAACAAAGCAGCATACACTTAATTTATACATGGTTTATTGAAATTAATTTGCCAATCTAGAATGCCATTGCATGAACTTTGGTTTTCCTTTGCTGAATTCCAATCATCTCAAAATGCTAGACAGTAACTTAGATTATTTAGAGTAGTCAAAGCATCTGTAATAGGTGGTGATGTATTTTTGGTTGCCCTGCAAAGGCAATGATAATAAAATCACAGAATCTTGGAACTATAAGGAACTATAGAGGTTATCTAGTCAAACCTATATTTGAATGAAATTTTTTTCTCTGATATATCTGGCCCCAAGTCCAGTCTTCAGTCTAAGACTGAATATTTCAATTGATAGAGAAGACAACCCATTTTCATTTGAGTTAATTCTAATGGCTACTAGGTTTTTCTTTACATCAAACTGGAATCAATTTCTTAACAACTTTTACCCAATCATGCCTCCAAGGAGGATAAAGAGAAAAGCAAGTCTACTCCCTAGTCTGTTTGACAGCCCTGAAAATATTGAAAGACAACTGTTCTGTCTCTGCCATCCATGTAATTCTTATCTTTAGATTAAATAGTTTCAGTTTCTTAAATTACTACTTGGAAAGGTACCTTCTTAGGGACTTTCTCCATAATCACCACTTTCTAGCAGCTTGTCAATGACCTTCATAAAATGTGGCATCTTGAACTAACACAGAATTTTAGAGATATTTCAGTGTTTCATTTATTGTGTTCTGGACACTATGCTTCTCATTATCTAATAGGAAAGTATTAACTTGTGGGAAGGTGATATTGCATGTCACACCATTGATTCATTTAAATTTGCTTTGGTGCTGCAAAATATCTGGGAATTCATCAGAGCAGATCTTCTTTCCCTGCCATAGATCACAACTTCTCTTTAATTTAGCAAATGTTCTCAGAAGTTGCCTTTTCAATATTGGCTTTGTTTAGTTGTTATCTAGATCCTTTTATCTCATTCAGCATTTCTACTTATAGGCCTGCCTATGCCTGAGAAGTTCCTGGAAACAACTAAGTTAATATACCTCCTCAGACCCTCAAAGTAAAGGTTATCTGTATCAGCTTTCTCTTCACTGCTCATGATATTAATGACAATATTGCTGGATGCCAAAGAGAGGGGCATATGGTGCTTGGCTCACTGGCTAAGCTTCCCCTTTAGCCAGCAGGGACTGGTTGAAATTCAGCTCCATCTTGTAAGCCAAATGAAAAACCTCATGGCGGCCTCAGCCGGGATTAGGAGTAGAGCTGCTCAGCGTTCACCTGAAATCCACCTCCCTGTGCTTTCAATTTAAAACAATCAACCCATATTTACCATGGACTTTTCTTTCATTAGAGTCCAGCTTTGATATTTAATCAGCTTCCGCTCTCCTCTGTTTGAACAACTTGCTGCTAAACCATATTAAAAAAAAAAAAAAAAGAAAGAAAGAAAAGCCCAAGAAATGTCATCACTGCCATATTATTGCCTCCCTGTGAACACATTCATAATGCATTCTGGTGTCTATAGAAAGGTTGCTTATGATTAATATTAATAAAAAAATTAAAGCTGTGTTTACTATGATAACCGACTTGGGTCTGACTTGATGCCATTGGATGAGAAAACAGGAATGTGTGGAGATGGAGAGTGGATTGTGAAATAATGGATATACATTAGATTCATTAATCATCTCATCAGGGAAGATTATGGAGCCAATCTCTTCCTAACTAGCACTTCAGTCTTAGGTGATGTCATATTTACCAAAATGGTATAGCATTTATCTCCTTCACCCAGAATGGTTACTTAAAAAAAAAAAAAAAGGTAGCCATTGAAGCCTTAAGAGGAGAGAACTAACTGCAATAGGTTTTTTCCAGGAGTTGGAGTCCAAATTATCTATCCTCAGGGTGGTCATTCAGGACATTAATTCCTAATCTGGACATCTGCCTAGATATACCATAAAGCATTATAAAGACATGTGGAAAGGCAGCATGGTATAATGGAAGGAGAACTGGATCTGTTGTCAAAAGATCCAGCTTTAAATCCAGGTTTTGTACTTGTGTGACCTTGAGTAAGGTCTTTTTATTTTAGGATTTTCCATTTCTCTGACATTAAAAAGAGGAGGTTATACTAGATGATCTCCAAAGTCTTTTTCTAATCTAAACCCAATGATCTTTGAGAAGTCATGGTCTCCTGGTAGTCCTCATTGACACAAAGAAAACTTGTTTTTAACTGGAAGAGTGGAGGTAACTGGTAGAAAAAGGATGAAAGATAGCTAGGAGATATATTTGTGTGTGCATATAGAAGATGTGAATATAAAATGTGGGATCAATTTTACAAATTTTATATAAGGATTTATGCTTGAAAGTGACTTTGGATATGTATGTACCTATGAATATGTGTTTAAAATCTTTATTTTTTCTTCTGTAGGGAAGAGAAATTAATTTCATTATTTTAGGATCATTCTTTGTATCATGGCATCATAAATCTAAAGCTAGAAAGGACTTTAGAATCCATCTAGGCTAACCTTGTTTTACAGATGATGAAATGGAAGCAACCATAGGTTAAGTGACTTGCTTAAAGTCATATAATCATTAAGATTCAGAGATGAGATTTGAACCCTGAACTCTGTTGTTAAAAACAGCATGCTTTCTACTGCACCACATAGATGAGGGATATGGGATACAAATACATTTGAAGATAGATTTAAATTCTTTAAAGGTAAAAATTAACTCTCGTAATGTAGTTGTTACAAACTGAAACAAAAGTTTTAGAGGCATTGACAGTGTAATGAGTTCTCCCAAAATTTTATTTCCTGAAATAGAGATTGGCTGTCCACCTGCAGTGACTAACAATGCTTTCCAAGATACAATGCAAAAAGTGACATTTAAATCCCTTCTCAATCTGGTCCCAAACTATCTTTATTGGTTTCTATCACTTAATCTTCTAGAAAAATTAGATTATTCTCTGTTCCCTAAACTTGATATTTCATCACCTTTCTCCCTGCCTTTGCAAAAAGCTGTTCCCAATGTAAGGAATGAATGGAATCCTTGCTCACTTCTACATCTTCCTGTGCCATTTTTTTTTTTTTGAGAAGACTTTTCTGAGCTCCCTACTTGTTAAATCTCCCTTCTGTCTTCTCAAATTATCATGTACATACTTATCTGTTTACATGTTACATATCTCTACTAGAATGATGGAAAGGACTATTTTGGTTGCTTTTTCTTTTTGTTCTGATCTTGTCTTTGTATCTCTTGGTCCAAAAAGTAAAATTTCAATAAATATTTCTTCAATTAGATTGAATTATCTTTTTGTAAAAAATGATACTCAGATTAAATTAGATGAACTCCAAAGCTCATCTGAATTTTTTCTGATGTCTCAATCCCTTTACTTAGTAGTTCATTTCATTGACCTCATTGATACTGCTTCTTTAGGACAGGGGTTGTCTTTTATATTCATTTATAGCTCTATTGCTTAGCCCAGTGCCCATTACATAATCAGCTCTTAATAATTGCTTATTGACCGACTAGTTACTGATAAATCAGGAGAGTACAAGGGAGATCCAATCTATGACTACTAACATGGAGAAGAAACATGGAGGTAGAGAATGCAATCTGCTTCCAAGAAAGCCAAGTGCCTAATGCAGTCTGAATTTTGTTTTGAAGTAACATGGATTCCAATTTGAATCTCATCTTTTTTTTTTTCTGGCTCAATGAAAACACAAATCAATGGCATGTTATTCCATCCTCTTCCTTTCTTGTAAGAGGTACAATATTATCAGGAAAATGGCATTCATTAGTAATGTTTACATTTCTAGGATTTCCTTCTCTAAAGTTCTCAAAGTTTTCTGCAGATGAAAAGCTTTGTGTATTCTGGAGAGGAAGAATCCATTACAAATTTTATTGTGATGCTAAAAAATCACTTTCCATTGACTCAGTCTTCATCATCTGTAAAATGGAATAAACTTTTTTTTTTGTTTTGTTTTTTGTTTTTGTTTTCTTTTTGTGAGGCATGGAAATGACCATGTCTAGACAGCAGGATTCATGAGAAGGTTTCCAGCTGTGATATAGGTCAAACAAAGGTTGGCCAGACCTAAGGAATGACACACCTGCAGGGTGGGTGAGTGGAGAAAATCCCTTCAGTTTCCAGAAGATGGGATGCGTATGGAACAAGGGATAGCTAAGAGAAAAAAAAGGAACTTGTTTGATAGCTTGTAGCAAAACAAATTTCTAGGCAGATATGTAAGTGGTCAACATCCAAAAGGATTAGAAGCAGATTGTAGTATCTGGCATAACTGGGAAAATTCCGGAGGTATCAAGAAATAGAGACTAAGGAATCAAGAGGGAGATCTGGCAACTGGAACTGGGGAAGAAGGCTGGGGCTCAATCACAAGGAACAACCAAAGGAATAGAAATCCACATATCATTGGTTATTAACTTAGCTCTCCTTATATCTAGACTTGGGACAGGATTGAGTAGGGGAAAACATGTATAGGATAGGCCTAGAAGTTCAGGGAAACCTATATTCTAGGGCACATAGAGACAAGGGAGCAAGTAAAGTAAAATAAAACAATTGTTTTAGTTTCCTTGAAGTAGCAAGGTGAGTAGAAATCAACCAACCAATCAGTCAATAAATATTTGTTAAATGCCTACTTCGCACTAAGTGCTATTGCAAAGCACTGGAGTTGATGCTGGAAATGAAGAGTCAGGTGAACTCTAGATTTGAATCATGTCTCTTATATTTATGACTTGGGTTGCCTTGGGCAAACCAGTAAAACTCCCTGAGCCCCAACTTCCTTATGTGTAAAATGATTTGTCTTCTCTAGAACCTTCAAATGCTTTATCCTTGAAGGCCAATTATTAAATTTCAATTTAACGCATTTAGACCTCAGAAATCATAAAATGCTATAAATCAAAACTTAAATTATCTTTTTTATTGTGTACAATTGAGAAAATAATGAAGAAAATTATTACACTTAAAAGTATATTGTGAATATATCTTACTCTCATCCTCCACCTCAGATACCAATTGTTAATCATTAATCAGCATTTTTCTACTTATAGGATACTCTCAAATACAAAATAGTACTATAAGAGACAAGCTCATTACTAAGAACTCTACAGATCCACTGATGAAACCAAGAAAAGAATTTGCAGAACAGACATCTAAACTAGCAAGCATGGTTGGAATCAATGGTCATATCTTTTTATATCCTCTCACCTAAAACACAAATCCCTCTTCCAAATTCCCATTTACTAGGTATTATGGAAGTTACAACCTATCAAAAGCACCTAATCTCCTGGGAGTCTCCCCTTGACCTTCACCTTATTTGGACATAATTCAGCTCCTACATATTTCCTCATTGGCAGGGTACTACAAAGATTATAGACTATCTGGAGAGCCTAATTTCCCCAGGTGAATCTGAATTCCCAAACCTCATTACATCTCATAGACTGTTTCTTATTCTAATTTATGACTTTCCTCCATAAGTTCTGTTTCCCTTGTTCCACATCATCCTAACTTTTAGGTTCCAATTTTTAGGTTTCAATTTAATTTTTCCAATTTAATTTTTGTAACTCTATGGAAATGAAACCCTCATCTACTTCACAGTAATTTAAGTCAAGAGGATTTCTTATAGGGTCCTGCTAGGTGAAAGTACAAAGAGAGAGGGAAGGAAAACTATATTCCTGGATTCCAATACCATTCCTATGCATTTTCTGTTAAGTTCTTGTTTAAAAGCTGAGAATTTTTTTTTCTATTTTATCTTTTAGCTTTTTATATACAAAGCATATGCATGGGTAATTTTACAGCATTGACAATTGCCAAACCTTTTGTTCCAATTTTTCCCCTCCTTCCCTCCATCTCCTCCCCTAGATGGCAGGCAGTCCCATACATGTTAAATATGTTAAAGCATATGTTAAATACAATATATGAATACATATTTATACCATTATCTTGCTGTACAAGAAAGATCGGATTTACAAAGAAGGTAAAAATAACCTGAGAAGAGAAAAACAAAAATGCAAGCAAACATCAGAAAGAGTGTAAATACTATGTTGTGATCTATACTCATTTCCCAGTGTTCTTTCTCTGGGTGGTGCTGGTTCTGTTAATTACAGATCAATTGGAACTGATTTGGATCCTCTCATTGTTGATGAGAGACACGTCCATCAGAATTGATCCTCATATAGTATTGTTGTTGAAGTGTATAATGATCTCCTGGTTCTGCTCTTTTCACTTAGCATCAGTTCATGCAAGTCTCTCCAAGCTTCTCTGTATTCACCTTGCTAATCATTTCTTACAGAATAATAATATTCCATAACATTCATATACCACAATTTATTCAGCCATTCTCCAATTGATGGGCATCCCATTTAATTTCCAGTTTTTGGCCACTACAAAAAGGGCTGCCACAAACATTTTTGCACATATGGATGCCTTTCCCTTCTTCAATATCTCTTTGAGATATAAGCCCAATAAGTTGAGAATTTTCATCTTTTCCTTTGAGATCTAGACTCTCAGGAAGAGAACAAACATTTGTATCACTACTATGTGCCAGGCACTATGTTGAATCCTTTAAAAAATATTATTCTCACAACAATTTTATTCTCACAACAATTCTACCAGGTCAGTGTATTATTATTTACATTTTATAATGAGGTAAGTAGAATTTAAGTGACTTGCCCAGTGTTTGAGGTTGGATTTAAACTAAGGTCCTCCTACTTCTAGTCCCAGTACCACCAGATGCACCTAAGATATCAGTCAGAATCTGATATTCCCTGCTGAAATATTCTTTCCTGGAAAAATGCCTCTCATGTACACAACAGAAAATTTTTTTGTTTGTTTTTAATGAGACTCTTTTAAGAAGTTACAGTTCTGAGTTACTAACTCCATTTCTTTCCCTTAAAGTAGGTAGATGGGGATTGGGTGGCGGCGGCATGGTATCAATGGATCTGGTCTTCATTAGGTTCAGACACTAAACTGATATTTGCTTTACTCATGGTTTTGCATAGCATTCACATAATGCTGAGGTACCCACTTTGGTCTTGTTCTTAGCCCTAGGTCATTTTAAGACATAACTCAAGAATTCATCTACTGGTGACTTCAACCTTGGCATTTAGGTTGTACTTACCCAATATTCTTTTTGAAGTCAGAAACCTAAGCTACTAAACTCAACCTAACGATAGGCAAGGTCAAAGCAATAATTCTTCTGAAGTGATAAGGAATTGCTTAATCTACGTGTATTTAAGCATTTCAGGGCCAAGTCTTGAGGATATAAGTACAAAAGATGAAAGAACCCCTACCAATGAGTTTCCATTCTAATGGCAGGTACAATAACCATATTTAAAATACACATGCAGTAAGAATATAAAGTAAATAAATTAAAAAAAAAGAAGTTAAATATAAGCCTATTTGAAAGAAAGGATATCAGCAGTTGGGAGGACTGGCAAAGGATTCATATAGAAAATCATAATTGAGTTTCTTCTCATAGGAAGAGGAAAACTAAGAGATGGAAGTGAAGAGGTAAAGACCGAGAATTAGCAGATAGAATATGTAAAGAACAGAGAGAAGGCCAGTTTGGCTAAATAGCTGAGTGAAGAAGGAAGGGAGATATTCAAGGATACTGGAAAGATAGAATGGGATCAAGTTTTATAGGTCTTTAAAGCTCAACAGAGGACTTTTTATTTTATTCTAGAGGCAATAAAAAGCTACTGGAGTTGGTTAAATATACTGAGTAGTAAGCATCATGGTCAATTGAATTGATCTGAAAGAAAGTTACTTAGAAGCAGTGAGTACTATGGAAAGGAATGGAGACAAATTTGAGAAAGCTCAATTAATAGTATATCATAATAATTGAAACAAGAGGTAATGAGAACATAGACTAAATAAATAGCTGTGGCACTTGAAAAATGGATTAGATGAAGAATATTGAAAAGATTGAATGTCAAGATTTTGCAAATTGTGTAGATATATTTGCAAACTTACCTGCTGTGTGCTTTTTTCCTCTATTTATCTTGGCTTTCAAGGCCAGGGATCAGTGACTTTCAGAAATGTTCTAGACTGTCCCTAATTTTGGAAGATCTTTGGTTGCACTGTGTAACTGATAAAGAATTTATTAACCCTTCACTTAAATTTCCCCTTCTTTCTAATTTCTCTTTTTCTTAAAAGTACTACTATATTTCCAAACACATAAGGTTCAAAACTTTGGAGGCATCCTGAATTCTTATCTCTCCTTTCTCCACTTCCTCCTCTTCTCTATTGTCAAATTTTGTTTGACCTACCTCAATAGCTTTCAAATTGGTCTCCCATTTTTCTTATATAAATATCACCAAGTTCAGTCACCAAGTTTCCCCTGAATTACTACAGTAGCCTCCTAATTCCATTATATTCTCCCCCTGTTTCATTCTAATCAGAGTCTCTGATCCTATAAATGTTTAATGTTTTAGTTTTTGTGTCCTGCAGTGCCTGGCCCATAGTAGGCTTTTAATAAACACATTGCAATTTGAATTGAAAACTGGTACTCACCAGGAATAGTCTCAGTCTCTTTTCTAATTCTACATTGGTGGAATCAGTCCTCCAAATTGTGTATGAGCCCCCTGATCATATTTTTAAAATGCCCCTTCTTTTTCCTTTAAAGTCTCCATCCTTCCAAAGCCAAAGGGAAAACTAGAGGAACAGTGGTTGTGAATCAAGTTGTCTTTGTCCAAAGTTCCCTGCTTATGCTGATCTTGTGTTTTTCTCTTGTTCATAGCGACAGCTGTTCTGCCCAAGGCAATACTGATTCATTCTCAAATTAAAACAATAAAATTTACTAACAACTATCCTAATCCTCAAATGGTGAGATCTATAAACTCTCTTCTCTTTTCCCAAACTCCCTGAAATTACTTCTCCATCTCCTTTTCCTTTTTAAGTACAGGATTTAAGTACTCTTCTAAAACCTTAGAGCTTTATTTCTTCTCCCATTTGGTTCCCAGACTCCCTTTCTCTCAGGCATTGCAAGCTTTTCTTTCCTTTGCCTGGCCATTCATTTCCATCCCAATGTTTCTTTCTATCATCATCAACGATGAGTTTTCTGTCTCTAACTTATTATCATTCACATCCTTAAGATCACTGTCCTCTCCACTCCTGCAGAATATTTCAAGGACATAACTAAATGGTGATCCTTAACCATGAGTCATCTAAATTGTGACCTCCCTAGGGATAGGAATTATTCCTTTTACTTCTGTTATACTTACTCTTCCCATCCAATAGTCCCTAGTATGGGCAAATAATAAGCAACTGATAAATATTTGTGGATTAATAGAGTATCACAATTTAAATTGGTACTTTGATAGATCCATGATTTCCACATTATGGATTGCAATTCCTCCAAACTTTTTCATTTGTGAAATTTTTATCTGTTTTCCCCATACTTCCTTCCTATCACATGTAAACAATGTGCAAGGGATCTTTCTTCTACCCCTGTTAAATTAGAGATACCATAACAGTTGGTTTATAATTTTGTTGTCCCTCATACTCAATGTGTTACAATAATAATCATAATAATATTAATAACAATAACTCTTACTTAATAAGTATGTATTAAGCATCATGCTCCAAGTGCTTCCATATCCCTTTAAGGTTTAAACCCACTACCTTTTGTAACCATATATTTCCTTGTTAATGTCTTTTATGCCCCCTTTCTAGCACAAGTTATTGCTGCTAATGTACTATAGCCTACTTTTATCCACAACAAATCATTCCCGTGCCCTTTGAGCCATTTGTCATTTTCATTCTTTCAATTTCATGGTATCTCATGAGTTGCAGTCTTACTGCAACCCCAGGAGAATATTGGTGAGTACCACATCATTGCTCATCGAAATGCAAATCTGCCACAAGGTGATACCTTTTTCTCCCCCACCTATTGCTTTGTAGATCATCGGCTAGTGATGAGTTAGTTCCAGTTCCTTCTGAGAAATGGGTGATGAGGCTGGTTTCAATGGCTTTCAAATGAGAAGAATTCAATATTATATAAACAGAGTCTATATACTAGCCACATGAAAGTGGAATTTTCAGGTCTGTACATGGGATCATAAGAGCTAGAAACAGCCTATTTTTATCAAAATGAAAACAAGTAGTAGAACAGCAATACCCTTTTCCCTTTTTTTCTTTCTTTTTTTCTTTCTTTTTTTTTTGAAATGTACTGGGGAAAATTCAAGGGAATGATGCTATAATTTAGGCCAGTAATTCCAGAGACATCTTATACTGGAGTGGGAAATTGTCAGGAACGAGAAGGGTCAGGATCAAATGGCAAATTGAAAATTATTGGCACCCAGAGCCCAAATGGCAGTCTTCTTGCAGAACTTAGATGGAGCTGATGCATTCAAATTAGTTGAGTTCACTAGAGTGCAGACCCTTATGGGACTATGAACCTTGTGCCCTTCAGCTTTCAGGCTAGAGATCAGGATCTCCTATGAACAAAGGTAAAAAGTGCTTGTGTCAGAGCATTCTAGCACATTAAGGTGGGACACAAATCAGAGCTCTTGAATGATAGAGAATGAAGGACAGTCTCTCTGGCACCCAGAATAGGAATGGGGAATTTGATCCATGACCCTAAAGCATACTTGCACTATTTTTCTTTTTTTCTTTCTTGTGCATTGAACCTGACCCTCCATGCAGGTCATGCTTTAGATTTATTCAGAAACAAATTCTCTTTGAAGTTTCTTTTGTATGTGATGAGTCCATCAAAAAACCTCTATCATATTATTATACATTTTTATGGCATTTCTGTCTTTTTGAAGAGCATTTATATACATCATCTCATTAAACACAGGCATTCTATTAGACATAGAATGTTTATACTTCTCATTTGAGCCTCAGGTGACTTAGCCTCACAGAGGTGAAATGATTTACTTAAGATTACAGAACAATTTAATAACAAAAACAGGACTGGACTTAAAAGAGTGAAGAGAAAAAGCAAAATGTGTCAAGGTCATCATACCAGAGAGCTTCCAAGTTCCCCTTCAGCTTTAATATTCTGGGATTTCTGTCTCTCCCTCTTTCTCTGTCTCTGTCTCTCCATTCCTCCCCACCTCCTCCTTCTCAGATAAGACTTTATTTGTATAGGGAATTACTGTTGTGGAATCCCTGAAGAAAGTTAATTCAACCATTACATATAGTTTAATAGTGTTGCCTAAGGCACTGAGCAGAAAAGTTATTTAATAGTCTTTATCAGAAATAGGATTTGAATTCAAATCTTAGTGACATCTAGCCCAGTATTCTATTCACTTTGTCATGTTGCAGCTCTTTCTCTCTAATACCAGTTTGTACTCTCCCTTGGCTAGCTGTTTTGATAGAACAAAATAGGAAATCTCATTCAGCTGTCTAAAAATTATGTAAATACATTCAGATGGGAAATGAAATGTTTTGATTAATAAAAATGGGAATTAAAAGAGCCTCAAAGAATCATTGGGAAAAAGTACTGAATTAAGAACCATGAATGCTCTGGGTTCTAGTCTCAATTCTGTCTTTGTGTGGCTTAAGTCTCATGTCACTTAAACTCTCTAAGCCTCAGTTTCCTTATCTATAGAATGGGGAGAGTTGGATGGATGTTCCCTAAAGGCTCTTCCAGTAAGTCATCATAATGGATTTAGGAACCTGATTCATCACCGCATTGGTCATAGGGTAATGAGCTTTTTCAGCCATAGCATCTTTGGAAAACGGTCTAGTAAGTCACAGAAGGGTTTATATCTGCATCAGTGGAGAGAGCATCCGTGCTGATGAAATTGCCAGTCCTTGACATATTGAAGAAAATACTTACCTGTATTTTCTATGAAGAGATCACAGTATGCTTTTCTTGCAGGATGTCAAACATTGGTACCAGCTGGCCTAATTAATCTCCCCTTTCTCTCCTTGAGGGATGGTTGTTTCTGGAATTTCGCATCTTGCGCTTAGATAAATAAGTCTTAGAGTAGGTCAATAAATATGTTGAAATGAAACTTATGTTTCTGAAATCCAGTCTCCACTCCTTAGCCCCATCATTTGTTGACAGACACAAATAAATAGAACAAAGAATGGAGAAGATATGAGTGTCAGGAGTCACTATGGGGAGGGAACATACTTTTCCTTTATAATATTCAATCCCATATAAAACAGGCACAATAAAGTTTTAATTGGACCCCATTTGCAATAGTTAAATAATAATGGAAAAAAGACATTTATTATTAGGGAGAAAAACTATATAAATTCTATCTTTTGTAGTGCATTAAGTTAAACTTTAGTCTACACTTAAAATTCATGTTATCGGGAACAACGTTCTGAAGAATAATGAAATAAGTCATTTCCCCTTATTTATGGTGCATATTACTTCTTTTAAATCTTTGATAAAGAGCAGACTATGCAAGTGGATTTAAGTGCTTTTTCATTAGTATAAATAAAATGTTAAGTAGGTTGAGGTACAGCTGTAAATACTGTAGGCTACAGTTCTTTTAGTACAACTCAAGCCCCATTTTTGAATGATGGCTATAGTTAAAGGCTTGAGTACTTGTCCTACGTAATGGTTAAAATTAGTCTGAAAAAGTAAAATCTCATTTCTTGGAAAGCAGGTGTATGCTATGGCCAGAAGCCACAATTTTCAGGAAAACCCACCCAGGCTGATTCCTATAAAGACAAACTGACTTAATGGTGAATAGTTTTATTTCTCAGTTATAGTCTATACTCTATCTACACCTACTTTTTCAACACAGGAGGATAGCCATCTTGCAATCAAGTGCTATCAAGAACTACAAAGGATTTATTTATGAAAAAGGCTGAAGACTAAAGACAAGGAAGGATTCCTCTAGAGTAGATGGTTAATCTATGTGATATATTCTTACCCTATGATTCTATGACCTTTGACCTCAATGATTTCACCTATACCTCCTAGACCAAATTTCTTCCCCCTCTCAGGCAATTGGGGTTAAGTGACTTGCCCAGGGTCACACAGCCAGGAAGTGTTAAGTGTCTGAAGTCAGATTTGAACTCAGTTCCTCCTGACTTCAGGGTTGGTGCTCTATCCACTGAGCCAACTAGCTGCCCCTCCTAGACCAAATTTCAATCACACTCTTGGCAAGAGGCCTTTTCTGTTCTCTACCACTACTAGTAATTTCCTCTGGGGTCACCTTCCTTCTCTATGTATATTGTGTGTACATAGTTATTTTCATCATGTGAATGTGAACTCCTCAATGGAAAGATCATTTTTTTGCCTCTTTATAAGTTTACTCTCAGCATAATGACACATGGTGGGCTCAGCAAATCCTTGTTGAATAAGTGATTTCCTGTCTTCAAGTCTAATGTTCTAAGCTATCATCTGAAATGACAGTGTAAACATAAAAAAGAAATGGACAAGTTGGTATTTGGGGCCAGATCTAATGAAATGCAATCTAAGATGTAGCTAAAGGTGCAGTGGATAAAGCACCAGCCTAGATGCGAGAGGATCTGAGTTCAAATGTGGTCTAAGATACTTAACATTTACTAACTGTGTATTCCTGGGCAAATGCCCTGTGATTTTCTAGTAGAAAGAAAGAAAGAAAGAAAGAAAGAAAGAAAGAAAGAAAGAAAGAAAGAAAGAAAGAAAGAAAGAAAGAAAGAAAGAAAGAAAGAAAGAAAGAAAGAAAGAAAGAAAGAAAGAAAGAAAGAAAGAAAGAAAGAAAGAAAGAAAGAAAGAAAGAAAGAAAGAAAGAAAGAAAGAAAGAAACCTAACTGGAATGAACTATCTACACTTATGAGTATAAAATTCTACCGCAGGATGCAATAGTTTTCACAACTAGGATTGGTTTAGTGTTCCTCCTTATTTTGCCTTGGCCAAACTATATTTAGCCTAATACTCAGAGGTGAGCATTATGTTTCAGGGGGACATTGAGAACCTGTAGATCATCCAGAATGCAGTTTGGAAGATTAAGGCCTTCAAGATGACTACAAGGCTTGCAGGAAACACTTTGAGAAAAAACAATTGGAAGTAACATACATAAATGTACCTTGGAAAGGCTATCATGTATTAGAAAAAGTTGACCTATTCTGTTTGTGACCCTAGGGCCAAACAATGTGTGAGGTGCAAAATTAGAGAGAAACATATTTAGGTTAGGTATCAGGGATGCAAACACTCAAATAAGCAAAGAAAAACCTGCAGAAAGCTTCCTAAGAGTTAGAGTTTTGGAAAAGTAAACAGATTGCATCAGCATTTCTTTTCAGTAGGACTATTTGATGATACTGTTAATGTGAAGGTTGTTATTCAAATATAAGTCTAATGGTTACAGATTTAGAGCTGGTAAGGCCATCAGAAGTCCTTATCTAGTCCTCTTATTTTACCTATGAGGAATAGAGTCCCAGAAATATAAATCGACTTTCCTGATATCACCAAGACATTGATAGAACCAGGATTCAAAACAGTATCTTTTGACTACAAAAGTAGATTGATATCTTCTGAGGTCCTTTTCAAATCTGAGATTCATCAGTTTTGTGAAAATATGTCTATTTTCCACTAAGACAAATAATAATCAATACATTAACCTCAAGCACTGATGCCCAAAGGATCAGGTTCCCACACTGTGCTGCTATGGTGGCAGGCTCTTTGAGGATTATGATGTGTAGGAACTAATATTGAATTCATCATTAGAAAACCTGGCTTGAAATCTTTACATTTGCCTTTTATTTGGCTATATGATATTGGAAAGCAATTTACTCACTTTGAATCTCAGTTCCCTTATATATGCACAATGCAAATTTAATTGTTAGGTTATTTTTAGATAATGACTCTCACATCCATGATGTTAGTTACACCACCTAGTCATGTTTACATTTTCTTAAGGTTGAAAAGTTATATCTTCATTCCATTAACTGACAAAAATATTGAACTTAACAAGAGTCAAAAGACAGATTCTTATGAATCTGTCCTATGTACGACCCTTCAATATGACAGTGATATTTTAATAACCACCCCTTAGTTCCGGTTATTCAAGTGATGCAGAATCCATCTAACTATAGTCTCATCAAGGCTTCATTTTATCCACAAGGACAACATGAAAGATGTTAAATTATTAAAAATCTAATTGTATTGTGGCATTGCTGGAATTCAATTACATTACTGTTGTAGTTGTTTCTTTCCTTAAAATAAAAAGATTTAGAAGTAGGAAGTACTTGAGTGATCATCTTGACCAGAGATGTCTGCACATGGTCAACAGGCTACAGTACAGCCCAATACTCTCCCAAACTAGATTAACATAATTTTAAAATTACAATAAGACAAGAAAAATATTAAATCTTAAAGCTTAAAATGTGCCTCAGTTTGATCCTTATGTACAGTTTAGTGGCCTCCATTTCTATTTGAATTTGATACCAATGATCTGGACCATCCTATCACTAATTTTATAGAAATGCTTCCCAGAGAAAGTAAATATCTCATTCAGTTTTACTCAGAGAGTATATAAATAGATTCTACTCCATACTCACTCAATATCATTGAAATGTCGACAATGTCACAGCTGCCTTACCAAATTCATTTTCTCTGACTGAGAAACTGGCTACTCTGATCTTGGCTATGGACACTGATCTTGTTTTCCCTGGTAATCTCTCTGGTAACATGAACAGAGACTTCCTAATCTTATGACTTATGGATACACACTGTTCCCATATCACTCTCCCCTTTCCCTATTTCCATTATTTTTGTCTTCAGACTGGTAACTTGGCCCCATTCTTTTGTATTTCATCTTTGCCTTTAAAAAAATAAACAAACATATGCCTGCCTTTATCAATAATATTTTTGTTGTTGTTGGCCATCTTTTCTTTTTTAAAATTGGTTTATTTTTTTACTTATTTTTCACTAATTATATGTAAAAACCATTTTTTTTTAAAACTTTGTGTTCCAAATTCTTTCCCTTTCTCTCTCCCCAGTCCCCTTCATTGAGAGGGCAAGGAATTTGATATAAGTTATATATGTGTATTCATGAAAAACATTTCCATATTAATCATGTTTTGAAAGAAAAAAGACCAAAAAAGTCTCAAGAAAAACAAAATTAATAAAAACAAGTGTGTTTCAATTTGTAACCAGACATGTTCAATTCTTTGTCTGATGATGGATAGTATTTTCTACCATAAGACCCTCAGAATTATCTTGGTTCATTGTATTGCTGAGAATAGCTGAGTCACTCACAGCAAATCATTTTACCATGTGTTGCTACTTTGTACACAATACATTTCACTTAACCTCAGCTGATGTAAATCTTTTCAGATTTTTTCTGAGAGCATTCTCATCATTATTTTTTATAACACAATAGCATTCCATCACAATCACATAACACAGCTTGTTCAGCCATTGCCCAGTTTAATTTCCAATAGAAAAGAAAAGAGCTACTACAAATATTCTTTCACATATAAGTCCTTTAATTTTTTGGTTTTTATCTCTTTTTGGATATGTATATATGTCTATATCTAATAGTGATATCTTTAAGTCAAAAGTATGTCAGTTGGACATAGTTGCAAATTGCTCTGAAGAATGGTTTAATAAATCCACATTCTACCAACAGTGTATTGTCCCATTTTCCCCACATTCCCTCCAACATTTGTCATTTTTCTTTTCTGTCCTATTGTCCAATATCATAGATATAAAATAATATCTCAAAATTGTTTTAATTTGCGATTTTCATCAATTGTGAGTTATAGCTTTTTTTACATATGGCTATAGATACCATTGACTACTTCATCCGAAAACTGTTCATATCTTTTGATCATTAATCAATTGGGAAATGGCTCTTATTTTTATAAATTTAATCCTCAATATGTTTAAGAAATGAGACATTTATGAGAGAAAATCTCTTAATTTTTTCCCAGTTACCACTGCTAATTGTATTCCCCTTCATCCTATACCCCCTTGTTTATTCTATACTCTTCCCCAATTTGCCATTCCTTGTATTTTCTTCCCTTCATGTCTTATCTCCTTCCACTCCTAATTTCTTTCTTTTTAAAAGAAAATTATGTTTATTAAAAAAAATAGAAAAAAGAAAGAAAAGGAAAACAAAGCAAAACATTGTCATGCTCAGCAGCTTCATGAGTGTCCATCTTTTCTTTGCTTTCTTCTAGGTTGTTTTTTGTTGTTTGCTATGCACTTTTTTTCTTTATCCTTTTTCCCCCTTTCATCCCCTCCACCTTTCTCAAGCAGACTATAGTTAAGCACAGAAATATTTATTAGATATATATACAATACATATATATGTGAATATATACCTACATATCATACATGTACACATATTTACACATACTCAGACACATATGCATATATTCATATGTATCTACAGACCTAGACACACACACACATATATATATACATAGAGCAACATGCATACGTATCTACATGTACTCAGACACACACATTTACCCATATGTAAACAAGCATCTAAAACAATATTAATATGACTGACATTTAATATAGATTTCTCTCTTGATTTAAGTTTGATTTTGTCTAACAGAAAGAATTGCTAGCATACTTTTTTCCCCTAATAAACTCGACTCCTGCTCATTGTTGTAGTGTTTGTGTATATCCCTTCTTTCCCATCCCTAACTCTTCTACTTAAACTCTGCTCCTTAATTTTCCTTGCTATTATTTTACTTCCCCCTATCCATGGGTTCTTCCCTTGTCTTCTTCCCCCACCTTTTGCTTCCCCCTCCACCCATCTGTCCCCTTTGATTTCTTTATGGATTTTGGAGGACACCATATTCTTCATGGCATAAATATAGTGTTGCCTATTTAACCCATTCCCAGTGTCAGTAGGCTTTCAGAATTATAAGTAATTCTCACCCCCCTCTAATGCTATTGTATCTATTCTTCCTCTGTATTTCATTTATATAAATCTTTCTTTTGAGCTACCAAATTAGTGATGTCAATCTTAAACATATGGCATACATTTCTATGTAAAATCATAAACAATGTGTCCATGTTAAGTTCCTTGAAACTAATCTTGGATAAAAGCTCTTATATATTACATTTTCTATTGGGTTTGGGTTTGGTTGAAAGGCTTGAAAATCAGTAAGTTTATTGAATTTCCATTTTTTTCATTCAATATTATGGATAATTTTGCTGTATATAATATTTATTGCCATAGGCCTCATTATTTTGATTGCCAGTATATGTGATTCAAGGACCAGTAGTCTTTTATTGTGACAGATGATAAGTCCTATACAATTCTAATTGTCGCTTCTGCATATTTGAATTGTTTTTGTTGTTGTTGTTTTGTTTTGTTTTTAATTTGTTTGGTTTCTTGCAGAGTTTTCTCTTTGATCTTTTCAAATTAGCTATAATATTCCTATATATTTTCCACAAAGGATCTCTTTCAGATGATAATTAATAGATTTGTTTTTTCTATTTCTACTTTCCCCTCATGTTCTAAGACTCCAGGACAATTTTCTCATAGTGTTTCTTGTGTTATTGTGTCAAAGTTCTTTTTTTGATCACAGCTTTCAGTTAGGGCGATTATTTTTATATTTTCTTTTCTTGAGCTGTTTTCCAGATCTGTTGTTTTCTTATGTTTCATGTTGTTCTATTTTTTTCATTCTTTATATTCTGTTTTGTTATTACTTGTTCTCTTATAGCTTCACTGGCTTCTGCCCAATTCTAATTTTTAAAGAGTTATTTTCATCTTTAAGACTGTATCTCTTTTTTTTCTAGATGGATAACTCTTTTTCCATAATCTTGTTTTTCTCATATGGTTTTAATTTTTTTTAATTTTTCCTCAGTGTCTTCCATTTGGTTCTTTTCAGTGATTCCATGATTCAAAGCAATCCCAAAGAACTTTGGACAGAAAAATGCAATGTGCATTTAGAACTAAGGCGACTGAATGTAAATCAATACATGCTATGTTCACTTCTTTTTTCTTTTTTTTTTTTAATCTCTCCCTTGTTTTTTTTTCCCTTTTGCTCTGATTTTTATCTCACAATATGATTCACTTGTGTTATATAGACAAACTGACTTAATGGCTAGAGAAATAAGTCAGAGTGTTAAAACAAACAATTAATTAATTAGAAAAAGATCTTTATGACTTTCAAATAGTCCAATAATTTTTAAATTATTTCTCTTGGAACTATTTTCCAAATCAGTTGTTTTTCTAGTGAGATGTTTCATGATGTCTTCTGTTTTTTCATTCTTTGTTTTATTATTTCTTAATTTCTTATAAAGTCATTGGCTTCCATTTGCTCAATTCTAATTTTCAAGAAATTATTTTCTTCAGTGGGTTTTTGTATCTACTTTTCTATTTGCTTAGCTTTACATTTTTAAAGTATTATAACTTTTTGGGTGAGGCAATTGGGATTAAGAGACTTGCCAAGGATTGTATAGGTACTGAGTATCAAGTATCTAAGGCCAGATTTAAACTCAGGTCCTCCTGACTCCAAAATCAGTGCTCCATCCACTGTACTATCTAATTGCCCTGTAATTCTACTTATTAAGGAGGTTTTTTTAATTTCTTCAGGGAATTTTTGTACCTTTCCTTTTGACCAATTCTGCTTTTTAAGACATTCTTCTCTTCATTGACTTTTTGTGCCTCCTTTAACAACTGGCATATTCTATTTTCTTTAGTATTTGTGTGTGTGTGTGTGTGTGTGTCTGTGTGTGTATGTGTGTACGTATGCCCTTTACCAAGTTGTTGATTCATTTTTCATGATTTTCTTGCATTATTCTCATTTCTCTTTCCAATTTTTTCTTTGCCTTTCTCATTTGATTTTCAAAATCCTTTTTAAGATATTCCATGGTCTGAGGTTGATTCAATTTTTTCTTGGAGGTGTTAGATTTTAGGAGCTTTGACTTTGTTGTCTGTATGTTTTTTGATCTTCTTTGTCACCATGTAGCATTCTATGGTCAAAGTATTTTTTTATTGTTTGTTCATTTCCCCAGCCTATTATTGGACTTTAATTCTTTGTTAAAGTAAGATTCTGCTTGCATGGGAGCTCTGTCCCAAGTTTTCAGAATTTTGTG
The DNA here is from genome assembly GCF_016432865.1 of Antechinus flavipes. Classification (NCBI taxonomy): domain Eukaryota; kingdom Metazoa; phylum Chordata; class Mammalia; order Dasyuromorphia; family Dasyuridae; genus Antechinus; species Antechinus flavipes. The sequence continues at coordinate 433,035,847 of NC_067401.1, read as the reverse complement.
AAGCTGTTTTCAGAAATACTTCTAGAGACATTTAACTTTTCAGTTTTTCCAAGGTGCTATGACCTAAGGAGAGGTGTATTTATTACTTCCCTGACCTCTGCTCCAGTCTACCAGTAAAGGCAAGCATTCTTTTTTTTTTTGCCTTGGACCTATGATTAGGGTTCCTGTTTTGTGATGGCCACAAGCAGGGATATACTAGTGTCTTACTTGCCCTGGGACTGCCACCGGGGATGATAACAGAGATCAAAGTATGGGCAAAACAACAGAGTTCTACCTTGGTGCTAGCAAAGAAATCCCTGTAATATCATTCTTTCTAGTTGTTTGACCCTTTTATTATAGTGGAGAGGTGTCTATGATGAGAACTCTGGAGGAAGCTGCTGCTGCTTCTGACTGAGTGGCTCCCAAAGCTTGCTCTTGGTTTGCTAGGGCTGGATCTGTGCAAGTGTGGTCTGTGCTAGACGGTGTCTGACTCTAAACCAGAACTTTCCTGCCAACTTTCTAAGCTGTCTTTGGCTGGAATTTTTTTTCACCCTGACCTTTTGTGGGTTCTGCCACCCTAGGGATTGTTTTATGGCATTGTTTATTAAGTTATTTTAATTTTAAATAGTATTTTATTTTCCCAAATACATGTAAATATTGTTTTCAACATTCATTTTTATAAGACTCTATGTTCCAATTCTCTCTCATTCCTCTTTTATTTCCCCCATCCAAGGACTGCAACTAATCTAATATAGGTTAAATACATGTAATTCTTTTAAACACATTTCTATATCTGTTACGTTGTGCCAGAAAGATCAGACCATAAAGGGAGAAATTGAGAAAGAAAACAGCCTCAAAAGGTGAAAATACAATGATTTGATACATATTCAGTCTTCATAGTTCTCTCTCTGAATAGGAATGGCATTTTCTATCCCAAGTCTATTGGAATTGATTGATATTATTTAAAGATTTTTAGAGAGGTTTTGGAGAGAGCTGAGGCAAGTAACTGTTTTATTCTTTCATTTTGAATCTTTGTCTTCTCAAAAATGAATTTGGACCTGCCTTTCCTTGGATTAAGTAAATAGACTATTCATCTTCTATCCTTAAAACTTGCTCTGCCTTCAACTATATATTGCATCCTACCTGTACTTAGCCCCTGATTATTCTCCTGAGGATTTATGATAATTATGTCATCATGGTACCCTTTAAGTTCTCACAGCAATTCAACAGGACCAAAAAAATTAAATCATCTACTCATTAATTTTTAAGCTCATAGTGGGTAGGTGGGAACCTTAGAGACTATTTTTTCAAGTCCAAGAACTTCATTTTATGATATTTCCATTTATGTTATGGAAATTAGGTGACTAGAATTCCACATACATTTTCTTTGAGTAGTCCCAAAAAGTCAATGCCAGGACCAATATCTCTAAGGGCTTCCCTACTGTAGTCCAGAAATACCTATTTCTGTCTTTCATTCTCTCCTTGTCCCTTCCTTCTTTTGTCTATATCAGCAGTCACATGAGATTTCATCACCAGAGACTTTCTTATCTTTTATTTTCCTTTCTTCTTTATCTTTCATCCCTCTACCTCTTTTTCTCTCTCTCCCATAAATTAACTTTTCTGGTAAGTGTTATTAACTTTAGCTGCTTGGGCAAGTTTTCCAGAGTGGTCTTTTGGAGCTCAGCAGTAACATTTGTAGGCAGCAGCTCCAAGTACAGGTCCAGGACAAATGTAGGAAGCATCCCAATACCCTCTATATAAAGTGTTTTCCAGTCTGAAGAAATGCAGCTTAGCCACTTGGCTTTCAGGGGGTGTACACCTCTGTCAGGTACCTTTACACTTAAAACCCTTTCAGAAAGTGGATGGGTTAGCAAAGCGAAAGGAATTGAAACTTGTTCAGAACTCATCTTCCAGATTAAATCGTGGAAGATTTTCAGATAGCCATTATTATGCTGGATCAGTTCCAACTAGTGAAAGTCAGCGAACTGGGGTTTTTTCTCCCAAGAAATAGGAAGATACTCAGAGCCTATTTCTTATTGAGTGTATTAAATACAAAATTCTATCTAGAGTTTCCCTCCTAGGTGAACCAAGGGATTGCCATCCCTGAAAAGAGCAAGAGTTGTCAACAGCAAATATTCACATTCTAAAAGAGAAATCCAGTTTTCTTTCTTGCTGAATTTTAAAACTGATTTGGGCCACTTCACTCTTTCAAATTCACAAAATTACTAATTTCACATATGTTATACCTAATACTTAACATTATTTTCAAGATCCAAACTAAACTAAACCACAAGAAAATGTCTTTTATGAAGTCTACTATTCCTGATTGACTTGGAAAATGAAACTATTCACACCTGTTTTCAGGAGCATGTAAATATATCCATTGTATTTCGAGCTAAACTAAATAGTGAATATTATTCAGTCCTAACGATTAATGTTGACCATAAGTCACCCAATTAAGATGGGTAGAGTTGTCTTTTCTGCTTTTTGTCTCTCCAAATATATTATAAGCTCTGTGAAGTAGAGACAAGATTGTGCAGTTTTTGTATATTCCTTTTCCCCTACCTCCAACAAGTGTTAAAGCTGAATGTTGTCAATTCTCAATAACTACCCCTGGTAAGACTATCTAAATCTTTAATTTTTAGATCTCTTACTTATATTTAAATCTGAAAACAACCATATCAAGAATTTAGCAAAGATATTATAACCTCTATTGTATAGGTAAAGGAAGTGAGACTGTCATGTGATTTAAAAGGGCCTTTGACAAGTTGGCATAGATTCAGAAGAGAGCAGAAGAGAGTGGTTGGACCACTTGAAATCATGTCATACAAGGAACAGATGAAAGAACTGTTAAACTTGGGGAAGGCTTTCCTCCTCTCTGTATTCTCCACTGCCTCCTTGTCAGCCAAACACCTGGCCTATGACCCGATTTAATATCCCTGTGATTTCCCAGGTTGAGATTTTTCTGAACCCAGGTACCATTTCTGTTTTGTTTCTTTCTCCTAATATATAATCAGTTTGAGAGCAAGAGCTCACTTTTCCTATTTATACCCAGCACTAAATACGGTGCTTGGCATATAATAAATACTTAATAACTGTGTTTTCATTCATTCTAGACAAGGTGTGTGTGGGGGGGAGCATGATCAATGTGCTCAAATATTTGAAGAGCTGAAATATGGAAGAAGCATTAGATTTATTCTATGTGGCTCTAGAATACAGAATTAGAACCAGAAGGTGAGTTACTAAGAAGTAACTTATTTTAAAAAATCTAAATTAGGTTTTTTAATTATTAGAGATATTTAAAAATAGAATGGACTACCTTGACAAATAGCGATTTTTCTGCCCTTGGAGGTGTTTAAGTAGACATTTGATAATTAGTAGTTGGAGATGCATTAAACAGGATCCCTTATCAGGTAGAAATTTAACTTGATAATCTTTTAGTTCTCTTTAAAATCAAATTCTGGGATGCTCTCATTCTGTGACTTAGTTAAGGGACACATATCTAGTAAGTGGCAGAATCAAAAAAATAGAAAACATTGCCTCCCAAAGTAACAAAGCTGCTTTTATTTGAATTTAATCATATTCCCTATGTCTTTCCATGATTGTATATTAAGGAGGCCAAATGGAATAAGAGCACCAATCAGGACTAACTATTTGAGTGGCTTTGGGCAAGTTACTTAATTTCTATCTCTTATCTCAGTGAGTTGTGGGGAAATCCTTTTGTAAAACTTAAAAGGTTTTATAAAATGAGTTTGGCTTGTTCTTTTTGCTATCATGCCCATTAGAAAAGAGGAATGAAAATGTGAATTGAAACCATTGCAGGAATGAAGGCTGATTACAACTTACCTCCTCATATTCCCTGCTGTCAAATTCAGATTCTGATTGAATTATATGTTCTTCACATGGATAGAATTATTCAGCATCTATGCATTTACCTCTCCCTCTTGCCTGACTCACCTTTGCATTTCTCCGAGTGCTGTCCATATAATAGGTATTCAGTAAATCAATGATGGATAAATGAATGAATGAATGATCTCTGGAATCCCTTCTGTAAGGATGAGGGCTACATATTTTGCTTTTCTAGAATGTCCTCCACATTGTCTAGCACAGGGCCTTGTACATGATTGATATCCAGTGAATATTTTGCTGAATAACTAATGCATTAAATCTTTGTTTAAAGGACATATGAAGAAGAAGAGCTAATTCAAGTAGCCAAGAAAGATCACAAAAATATTGTCTTAGGAGAGAGGTAATGAATATATGTATGAATGGAGAAGCAGTCATCTTTGTATCAAGCACTATACTAAATACTGGACTCAATTAAAAAAAAACATCTATTTGGGGAGCATAAATATGACACAGTCACCTTGTTTGGGGTCACTAAAACAATTGTGAGAGATGAGAGAAAGAAGACAGAATTATTGAACTATTTCTCTTCCATTTTCTATATCAGGAAGAATAGTCTTCAGACTGGGAGGGAAAGGACAAAAATGCTTAAATGTAAATGAAACAAGATAATTGATGCAATAGGAAAAGGGCATTGCATTCAGCCTCCGTGAATAAATTCAAGTTATTAAATTCCATATCCTAAGATCTTGAAAGTCACAGTATCATTGAGCTGGAATGAACCCCAATGACCATCTAACCTGTATCTGAATGGAAAGCCATCTCTTCTACAACATACCTAACATAGGTGAGCCAGTATAAGTTTGAAGTCCCCTAATAAGATAAATCCTATTACCAAAAGGCATATGGTATCCTTGGAAGAAACACTATATTTAAAGGGAAAGGATTGCAGTATAAATTCAAGCTATGCCATTTTTCACCTGTATTACCTTGTAAAAGACACTAACCTCTTACCTCAGGGTTATCACTTGTAAAATGGAGGTTAGATTTGGATTATACAAATGCTAAGCATTAATCTAAGATACTATGATCTTTAATGGCAGCTTGTTTAGTTTTGGATAACTAATTTTTAGGAAGTTTTCCACTCATCAAATTGAAATTGTCCTCTCAACACCCTTCTACCCATTCAGACTAGTTTTGTCCTCCAGGACCCATAAAAAATATCTGGTTTTTCTCTAGAAGCATCCTTCAAATTTCCAGATACATATTATCAATCCTCACTTCCTATGTTATTTTTTTCTCTTTCAGACTTCTACAAAGTTAATCCAGAAGAATTAATATACAATATATAAGCAAAATATTGCTCCCCCCATTTTTTCTGCACTGCTTCTCAGATATATCCAAAATTTCATCACCTTTAATTCTATTTTCTATCTTTTCCTTTCTGTCTTTTCCTTCTATTTCTCCCTTTTTCTTCTCCTCTTTTTCTTCCCATCTCACCTCTCTTCCCTTCTTCCTCTTTCCAACTTTCTTCCTTATCTTTCATCTCCTACTCTTCCTTCTCTTTTCTTTCTTCTATCTTCTCTTCCTCCTCTCCTCTTTCTCCTCTATGTATGTTTAGTTTCAATTTTGTTGATCTCATTCTATATCATTTTACAAATTAATTTAAAAATTTTAAAATTCTTCATATGTTATCTTTATCACAATATTCCATTTCCTTATTTTATTTTATTTTATTCAGCTCTTCTTCTATATTTGGACATATAGGTTGTTTCCATGGTTATTTCTTTCTATTAGAAATAGAAGATCTATGAATATTTTGATATAGTTAGCCTATTTTCATAAAGCCCTTGGGATAAAATAGAATTGTTGGGTCAAAAGGTATCATTAGTTTTATGACTCATTACATATTTCTGTACTTTGCTCCAAAATTACTATTTCAGTATATAGTCTCAGCAATGATATATTAGCATACTTATTTCCTTACAGTCATATGCAAATTGAACTTTATAATTTAAAAATACATATTTTCCCTATTACTTGTGTAAGGTAATATCATAAGATTGTCTTGATTTATCTTATTTTTTAAATGTTTGAGAATATTTTCACAAAATTAAAAAAAAAGTTAGTATTTTCCTCTTCATAAATTGCCTTTTAATGTCCTTGGATCATTACTCTATTTGATATACTCTTTATTGTGTGTTAGAGTAGGAAGCAATGAGTACTATGAATGAACATGAGTTTATTAATAATGACTCATGGCATACTTACCACAATTTTCTTTTTTTTCACTAGGTTTCTAAACTGACATATTGGGGGAAAGCTATGAATGTTATCATTATGGTGATGATAGATTATAAAGTCTGTGAATGAATGACACAAAACTCTAAGGGACATCTAGATTAGGATCCAAAAATATCTTGACAGGCTAGAAGGATGAACTGAATCAAATGAGATAAAGTTTATTTGGGAGAAATGTAAAATCTTGCACTTAAGATTAAAAAATCAACTTCACTGGTACTGAATTAGGATGACATGATTATATGTGAATTTATGTGGAAAAGAAGAATTGGCATTTTAGTGGATTCAAAGATTGAAATGAGTTAAGTTTATGCTATGGCAGACTAATATGAATTTAGTTTCATCTTAGATGAGAGGCAATGTGTTATAGCATCCAGTCAAATTAGTTTCCTCTTTGTTTCTCACACCTGCACTGTCCATATCTCATGCTTCAATATACTTCTTCCTCTCCTAATTCTATTATTTACTTCAATTTATAGCTTAAAAGCTAGCTACTACAAAAAAGTTTTTCCTATTCCTTCCACTACAAGTACCACTCCTCCCATTAATTTATACTTATGTTTATTCTGGATGTGACTTTATACTTAGATATCATTTCCTCTGATAAAATATAAGGTCCTTGAGAGTAGAGATTTCATTTCTTCTTTTTACTCTTTGTGTCTATCAGTAATGTCCAGTGCATTATTAATAGGTGCTTAGTAAAGAGTTATAAATTGATTGGTTCATTGTTAATAGAGAGCCAGATTCAATCAAAAATATCTGAGTTCAAATTCTGCCTTTGACACATATTTGCTACCTGATCATAGGCAAATCACTTAATCATTTACTACCAGGTCAACTGTGTCATAATGGAATAAGTTCTAGATTTGGAGTTAAAATAAGAAAAAAATGGAGGAAAGAAAGGTGAAAGAAAGAAAGAAAGAAAAAAGCAAGCAAAAAAGGAAGGAAGGAAGAAGAGGGAGGGAGGGAGCAAGGAAGGAGAGGAGAAAAGGAGAAAAGAAGGGCAAAAATAAAAGGAAGAAATGAAAATAAAAAGAAAGAAAGTGAGGAAGGGAGAAAGAGGAGGAAAGAAGGAGATAAAAGAGGGAGGGAGGGAGAGAAATGGGAAGGAGGGAGGGGAAGAGAAAGGTGGAAGGGAGAAAAGGAGGTGGGAAGAGAGAGGGGGAGGGAGGGAGGGAAAGAGAGAGGAAAAGAGGGGGCAATATAGGAAAGGCTGGAAAGGCACAGAAAGATGGAAGGAAGGAAGAAGAGAGGGAAAGAAGAAGGGATGAAAACATGGGAAGAGGGAGGGAAGAAGGGAGAAAGAGATGTGAGAAAGAGAGGAAAGGAGGAAGGGAAGGAAGGGAACCAGGAAGGAGGGGAGGGAAGAAAGAAAGGAGGGAGTAGAAAAGAAGGAAGGAAGGAGGGAGGGAGGAAGAAAGGGAAGAAATCATGATCAGAGGAAAAAAATCTTGATGATGAGAGGGTTCAAAATAAGGGAATACTAAGATTGTTGGAATCACCTGAAGATGATTTTATCTTGAAAAGAGAATACATGTAATGGATAGTGTTACTCTCCTCCAATATTAAAAAGGCTAAAATCTCCTTGATTTCAAGGAGGAAACCTAGAACTAATAATTTTCTTGGCTTACTGTAATGAGTTACCTCAACTAACATTTATCATATTCTAGCTGTGTGTAAGATATTGCACTAAGCCCTGGGAATACAAAGACAAAGAAGAAAGGATACCTGACCCAAAGGAACTTATAGAGTGTCCATCATGAATATAAAAAATCCAAGGAAAATGAAGAGGAAGAGGAAAATACCTACTGGGGAAATCAAAATAAAGGATTCTGAAAGATGTATATGAGGGAAGACAAGCCAAGCATTGGAGACAATTTGTACAAATTAACGTTGGTATAAGATGAATTACTGAGTTCAGAAAAAATTAATTGTGTCAAAAAGTGGAATGGACTTATCTTTATTAGTCTTCAGTCCTTTATCATAAGAAGCACTTAAAAAGAGGTTATAAATCCACTTGTTGGGGAAATAGTAGAAAAGACTTATGTTTATTGACAAGTAGAGAGAGATGAACTTGGAGGTTCCATTCAATTATGAGAGTCCATGATTTGTTCTTATCCTTAGCCAAGATCCAACCAGTCATAGCATACTAGAAGGTTTGGCCAATGATTAGCGAAAGAGAATCAGTTATATTAATGGCCCAGATCAAATGGTTGGGGGAATAATAACAATTTGATTTGATTGACTGTCATCATTTGAAATAGAATTCAAATGATTAATGCAGGTTGATTGTGTCTGGATCTTACAATTGACAGAATTAGCCAGTTGATGACCACTTATTTCATGCCCAGTTGATATAACCTGCTAAAGTTCAAGTTGGGAGAATATTATAACAGTAGGACCTTGATATCTCATAGTAGAATGTCTCTACTTTATTTTGAAGACTGATTATGGCTAGTTTTTTAGAAGCAAGGTTGATTGGCACCTTTCCAAAATTGCCATAGAAGTGAGAATGTATGGCGTAACACATTAGGCTACATTGCTAAGATTCTGGACACGTTACCTTGGGGACTCAGACTGATGCTTTTTGCCAGGAGTTTCTTACAATTGGCTCCAATCTGAAGTTTGTTTTTATGCTATTTATTATTCAAATATAGGAAGAATTCAGCCAAATCATGAATCACTATCATTAATTATTCACTGGGATTAAGGAATCAGTTAAAACCATATCTCTCCTTAATCCTGTTTTATTAATTTATATTCTTGGCAAGCCTCTCCACTAAACGGATCTCCTGGCTGACTAAAAGGACCCAAAGAAAGGATAGAAGGTCCCTCGTGGCCAAAGACAATCTTTGTTTTAATTTGATAAAATAAATTAGCATGGTATTATGTGATCAATTAGCATACAGACCACCACCGTTGCTGCTGTCAACTCTAAGCTCCTACTAGACTGATTATGCAGCACCTTGCCTGGTACGTTTTCAATCCAAAATATCCTCAGTTATGTCAAGAAATAGGCAGGTAGCATGCAAAGTTTCTCCCCTTTTTGTGTTCAGGAGCATATTGTGTCAGCATGTTTGTAATTATGTGCTATCTCTTCAAATATTTGAATAACTCATATCAGAAATGAAGGATCACAAATGGTTCACTTGGCCTCAAGAGGCGGACTTAAAACTCTTGGTTTTACATTGTCTTGAAGAAAAACAAGTATCCTGAGAGTCAGATAGGAGGAATTCAAGCTTTGGGTAAAGAAGAAAAATAATCACCCTGTTTTTCTGTTTAAAAGAGAAGCATGAAAATTTAAAAGCCTTAGACATAGACTTCTAGGTCAGGCCCAGGATCCAGGCCCCCTAGGACTTTGTCTATAACAGTGAAATTAAAGGGATTAGGAAATTTCCTTTCTTTGGGTTCTTTCCTGAAGCTTGACACAATGACACAACATACTCTAAACAATTTAAACTCTCTTTTCAAAATCCAATGCGAAGTAGCATCTATCAATCTCTCAAAAAAAATTCTTGAGTCTAACAGCGTTTTTCACTTTTCAGTACAGAGGAATTTAAAGGTTTCAGTTTAGTTCATGTAGATGATGATAACTGATATTTGCCTAAACTAGTGTTTCCTTCTCTTTTATCTTAAAATTGCCTCCTTCAAGTTTTAAGCTCCTCCAAATAGAGAAAAATTGAGAAAATGAACTTTTCTCCTTTTATTACAGAGGGAGGTAGGACTATAGGCATGAAATATACCCCATATCAAATACATTTGAGAGATTTTATTTTCTCCTTCTTTTAAATATTGGTTATGAGTATAATAAAGGCACATCAACCCCTCTTCCCTTCTTCTCTACCCCTGGCAATTGACCAAAAGTTCAGCCCTGAACATTTTATGAGGTTCAAATACATCTCCAAGTGAATAAGGGACTGGGATTGGGTGAACAAACAAAATCAGTCCAATTTTCTGAGGCTTTTAATTATACAACACCTGGAGTGAATTTCAATAGTAATACTGCAAGTGTGAAAACCCTAGGATTCATGTTCAGACTGATAATCAAAGGTTGCTGCTTGATTCTTCTGTTTTAAAGATGGCCCCAGTTCTGAGATTAGGTTCTGGGTGTTTACAAGGCATTCTCTTATATGAGGCATGATTGACTGGGGAGAATAAAGGAAATGTATATATTCAAAAAGAAGCATTATATAAAAACAAAAGGCAACAATAAAATGAGATTATAAACAAATTCAGGGTCCTTTGTGTTTTGAGTTTTGGAGAACATATTCCTCATCTATAAAATGAGAAGTTTAGAGTAGGAGACTTCAAAAGATTCTTCCATTTTTTAACACATGATTATATGATGAAACTATTTATTTCCTTCACAATATTAATTAAATTTCAGGCTTGTCTTCTCTTAGCTTTTATATGTCAAACCTAAGGAATTTTAACATTTTAGCCTAAAAGGAAAAAGAGGAATATTGTTAGATTAAACAGAAAGTATTAGCTCATTTGGAATCCTTTCAATTTTCAGCTCTGATAACAATACTTCATGTTTCTTTATTTTATACATTTTGAAATATACACATATATGTTGTTTGTCTTTCTTTCTCAAAGAGGACCATGACATCAGAGGGCCATGACATGCAAGTGAATTGAATTTAAATGAGAGTACACACACACATATACATGCACATACATACATATACACATATAGTCTATCTATATATGTATATATACACACACAAGTATTTATGCATATATGTATATACATATAAATCTCTCACACACATCCACACACAAAACTGTATGATTAGATTTGTGTAAATGAACTTTAATTTTTTTCTTTAATAGTATAGATGCATTACTCTCCCTCCTCTGCTCTTTATAGTACACTAGAAAGTATTTTTATGAATTGGTAATAATCACTATTTCAAGGACCCCTGTGTTAATTCTTATTGTAATAAAAACATCGACCCCTGCATTTTTCCATTTCATTTGTCTCGATATTTACATATTGAGATTTTTTGAAGTAAAACACACTTCTACAGGCATTTCCGCATTAGGTAAATGATAGATATTTGGGGTATTTGCTCATCTATGTTTGTCAATCTTCATCATATGCTATCATCATCTTATATTTGTTGAGTAAATAATGAGTAGAGTAGAGCTCAGCATCTACTTAGGAGATACTGAACAAAACAAATAGAAGCTATTAGATCTTTACAATGAACTTTCAACTATCATCAACCTGAAAAAGCAACTAAGGAAATCTCAGTCCCAGAAAGCAGAGACAGAGCCAAGGCCTTGTGACAAATTATTTCATTATCTCTTTGTTTCTTGTTGATCCAGCCATGGCCCACTTTGCTCTTTGAAGAACATACCTTCTTCTCTTTGACTTCTTGATGTAAGCAGGAAAATGAATGTCAAAGGTAGATTTGTTGTTGCTGTTTAATTATTTCACTTGTGTCTAAGTCTTCATGACCCTATTTGAGGTTTACTTGGCAGACATATGAGAGTGGTTTGTCATTTCCTTCTCTAGTTCCATGAAGAACTGAGGCAAATAGGGTTAAATAATTTGTCCAAGTCACATAGTCAGTAAGGGTCTGAGGTCATATTCAAATTTAGGAAGATGAATCTTCCTAACTTCAGACATATTTCTTTATCTACTGAAACCACCTAGCTACCCCAAAGGTAGATTTAGGAAACATCAAATCATCTAGAGTAGCAATTCTTAATTTGGGTTCCATAAACTTGTTTCTTTAATATTTTGATAACTGTATTTCTAGATAATTGTTTTCATTTGTAATTCTATTTTATATATTTTACATTTTGTATATTATATGTAGAATATATAATTTTATATTTTATTTTATGCATTTGAATACAGTATCATGAGAAGGAATCTATATGCTTCACTAACCTCACAAAGGCATCCAGGCTACACACACACACACAGAAACACACATACATGAGTTTAAAAATCTTTGATGTAATAAAACTATGCCATTTTAAATGTGAAGAAGTTGATGTCTATACCTGAGAAGTGACTAGTCCAAAGTAACATCCATTGTACATATAAGAATAGGAATTCTAATCTAGGTCTTATGACTTCAAACACACATTTCTTTTTATAATCTCATCTCTATCAGTAAGACTTCAGTGGAAAATGAGTTTGAAATCTTAACTTTGAAGGAAGAGGACAATGGCAAAAAAAAAAAAAAAAAAAAATCTCCCCTTCTGTTCATAACAGTAAGGAACAGAATACATCCACAACAGGAAGTAATAGGAATTCTTTTTATTAGTATCTATCAACATTCTTAACTCAATCTATCCGGTTTGACTAGTGTCCATCATCTTTATGTCTCTCCATAAAGACACCATAGAATCCCAGAGAAGAAAGATCTCTGTTTTCTCCACTATCCACACCTGTAGACCAGAAGAAATCCTTAAATATGACTACATGCCAACATGGAGAAAGATATTTCTTTACAAAGATGCCCAAAAAGCACCTTGCTTGGTTAGGACAGAAGCTCTTGCCAAAGCCACTGGTGTCAGTTGGCAAGTGAAATAGCTAAGATTGCTTTTGCAAAAATGAATTATTTCATTTTATGAAATTTGTATATGCAATGCTCAAAGTTATTTGATATTAAAAATGTGAGAGGGAAACTCCACTGGGAGTCACAGTGCAGCAATAACATTTAAATAAATTACTCAGGCTGACATAAAAATAGTTTATTTTTCAATACCTTACTACTCCTCATGATAATTCTCAGCCATAACCATAATGCTTCCTGTACTAGGCTTGTTTATCATTCCTTTGAAATGTAACTTTTTTTGCCTTTAATCCGATTCTAAGTACTTCATCATAAGCACATATCAGACTACCAACCCACCAAAAGAGGCAAATCAGAAATGATTCTGTAGGAATCCTTTGGCATGAAATTCTCACTTGTACAGTTGTCTGCTGGATATGTCATCTATTTAATGTTACCCTAAATTATAGGGAGGATGTATCCATTTTTCCCTTTGCATCTCTAGTAGGAAGCCCAGTAGGCCTTTATACCATTGTTAAATTGAAATGAATTGTATTGCCTTTGCTATACTATAGTGAGTCTTCCCAATCATTTCTAGGGACATAACTAGTTGATAGAAATTAAAAGGGATGGAATATAGCTGGTTGTGCTTTCCTTCTTTTTAATGGATAAAAAGAACCCTTTAACTTTCAAAGTACCCTATCTCTCCCGAACTTTATTATTACATTGCAATTATTTTTTAATTAAAGCAAAGCAAAAAAAAAATTGAAAATAAACAAAAACAAAGACACTACTTGGGTTACCTTTAGTAATGTGAGACCTCTTCTATTCCCTTCACCTGAATACTGTTGCTTCAAGACAGCTCCACATCTGTGCTAGGAGCTGTTAGGATGTTTAATGCCCTGTGAAAAATTAAGCATTTTTATCAGAGTAATTGCTGTGTCGGGCAGCTGGTGGTCAGACCAAACAACAGAGTTAATCCATTAGTGGTGAACTCACTGCCCCCTCCCTGCCAAAGCCCAATATACATACATTCTTTCCTTAAACTGAATTTATGTATGTGTGTGAGTGTATGTATGTGCATGCACACTTATTTATAGATTACAACCTAAAATCAGTGACTTTCAGTGAATGGCTTTAAGCAGGTGAGACCAAAAACAGGTTCCTGATGGACGGAGTAGAATATGGTGCAAAGTAGAATGAGAAAAGCAGGTCTCATCTTTCAGCTTTTTAAGTTGCACAGGAAATACCAGTGTTGTCCCCACACAATCTATATGAGATTCTAAAGAGAAAGAAAAAGCTTGATAATTTGCATAGGCAATGATGTCTTAGATATTCTTCCTGAACCTAAATATGGCTCTCTATTTACTGAGTTTCTATGCATCTGAACTGAGGTGGGAATGAGAAGAAAAGTGGGGAATCCTTGAGATTATATTCAAATAATATGAAATTATTTTGACTGTAATGAAATGAAAATGAAATAAACATTCTAAAAATGTTCTAAATGAATGAAAATAAACATTATTTATTTCCTCCTGATTTCTGGAATACTTGGGGAAGGAAAGAATTCAGTCAATCAATAAATATTAATTAAACACCTGCTATGGGCAAAGCATTATGCTTAACTCTGAAGACACAAAGAAAGACCAAAGGCAGTCTCTGCTCTCAAGGAACTCACAGCTAATGAAGAAAGAAACATGAAAATAGCTATATATGAAGAAGCTACATATAAGAAAAATTGGAGATAATTAATAGAAGAAATAATACTAAAGGGGATCAAGAAAGCCTTCTCAACAAATATGGGATTTCACCTGAATCTTGAGAAGGAAACCAGGAAGCCATGAGGAAGAGTATTCCAAGGATAGAAGGCAGCCTGTGAAAATAAAGAGTATTGCATCCCCCTTTCAGCTTTAGATTTATGATCCCATCATCTAGTCCTAAGATCTGATTTAATCAAGGAGGAAACTGAGGCCTAATGTGATTAAATTACTTACTTGACATTAGCCAACTAATCAAACGGTATAAAAAAGGCTAAACTCTAGATATCTATATGATTTTCACTATATCTCTTTTATCTTTTGTGTTTTTAATCTCAGAAACAAAGAAAACAGTTAACAAGTAGTTCCATGGGCAAAGATCTATGTGTAAAAAAATCATGCAAATGTAATTTAAAATTATATAAAATTCAGAATTAAGTATGGGGCATACATTCTTCACAATCAAGTTCCAAAAAGGAGCTACACAGGAAACTTGATTGTTCATTTTCATCTTAGTATAGAGAAAAAGTCTGACACCAGAGGCAGAATGAACAATAGGTATAGTAAAAAAGAAAACTGTAATCAAATCAACTCACTTTCCAAATGGCTTAGTCAATACATTTTTTGTTTTATTATTCTTATTTATAAATTCATCAGATTGGACTAGATCAGGGACTTCATAACCACTTTTATGTCATGGACCTCTCTGACAATCTGATGAATTCTATGGGTCTCTTCTTAGACTAACATTTTCAAATGCACAAAGTGAAATTTAAAGAATTACAAAAAAAAAAAAAAAACCAATTATATTGAAACACAGCTAACTCGATGTCATATTTTTTGCCTTATCAATGAGTTGGGGAGGTATGAGAGAAAGGGAGTTTGAAACTCGAAATTTATTAATTTTTATTCTTAATTTTATTTTATTATTACAGCTTTTTAATTTTCAAAAATATATGCATGGATAATCTTTCAACATAAACCCTTGCAAAACCTTTTGCTCCAGTTTTAACCCTCTTCTCCCAACCCTCTCCCCTATATATCAAGTAATCTAATATATTTTAAACATGGTAAAATACGTTAAATCCAATATAAGCATACATATTTATACAATTCTCTTGCTGCACAAGAAAAATCAAATTAAAAAGGGGGAAAGTGTGAAAAAATAAAATGTAAACAATAAAAAGAGTGATCCACACTCAGTTCCACAGTCTTCTGGGTGTAGATGGATCTCTTCATCACAAGATCATTGGAATAGGCCTGAATCATCTCTTTGTTGAAAAGAGGCACGTCCATCAGAACTGATCATTGTAAAATCTTGTTGTTGCTGGGTACAATGATTTCACTTAACATCAGTTCATGTAAGGCTCTCCAGGTCTTTCTGAAATCATCCTGTTAAGTGTTTCTTATAGAACAATAATATTCTATAACATTCATATACCCTAACTTATTCAGCCATTCTTCAACTGATGGACATCCAGTTTCCAGTTAATTACCACTACAAAGAGGGCTGCCACAAATATTTTTGCACATGTGGGTCCCTTTCCCTCTTTTAAGATCTCTTTGGCATATAAGCCTAGTAGAAACATTGTTGGATCAAAGGAAATGCACAGTTTGATAGCCCTTTGGGCATAGGAATTCAAAATTTTTACAAAAAAATGTTAAATAAACAAATGACCTAAGAAAAAAAAACTACATCTATTAACATCTTTAACATAATAAATTCAGGGGCCCCAGTTTAATGAGTTGGATCATGTCCAAAATCCTTTATTGCTCTAAATTCTATGAAAACTTAAGAGCTGATTCATTTATAATCTCCCTATGTCTCTGTCTCTGTGTCTCTGCCTCTCTCTCCCCTTCTGATATAACAGCTTAGAAATCATTACAACATGTTGGGAGAAAGATAGAAAAGCATTTCTAACACACACACAGTAGGAGTTCAAGAGATAATTTCTGAATTGAGAATTATTCAGAAGGCCAAGACTAAAGCAGTCAGCTATAACTTTAAAGAGAAATAAGCCAACTTCACATTTCACAAAAGAGATGTCGTGGTGAATCACAGGCTGTCATAAGCTCCCAACAAAGAGTTGTGCATCTCCCCCTGTAGCTCAGAGGTAGATCCACTTAGAGTCATGAACTGTGGATAATAATTGAAAGGTCAGATTGATGAGACTAGCAGCAGAGATAAGATTTCTATGACAGTTTGATGGATACACCACTATCAAGGTGTACTTTTAATCATAATCTCATTACTTTCCTTCTGATGGTTGGACTCACCTTGCAAGAAGAATTTGGGAGGATTGGCCTTCTGGGGAAAGAATGGCTGAACTAAGAGAGAAGAATTAAAAAGAAGGTAGGAAAAGAAAAGCAGGGTACATCTTAGGGACTAAAAATGATACATGAAAACAGAAGGAGTAGAGAATGGGGTGCTGGGTTGGAAACCAAATATGGAGTCTATAGATCTCTCTGTAGGACCAGGAGGAAGTCATCCCAAAGCAATAAGCATGTCATGGGGAGTAAGGGGATTTAAACTTAATAGCAAATACATCCAGCAATGCAACTTGGCTAAACTGTGGGGGAGTTTGGTTCTTAGCCCAGAGAGAGCTTAATAGAAGTCAATAATGAAATCATCAACATTCAAGTATTAAAGTGCTTAAATGTGCTGTCTTTGCCTTTGAATACCAAGGCTTTGTTTGTCTCCATGCACAATCTCTGAGCAGACAATGGAATCTTCCCTCCAAAGAAAACAAAAGGCTCAAATTACACAAACCAAGCATTGTTTCAGAGGTTCACCTCATTCCTTCTGATGCAAGAAAGGAACAAAACCAATCTGGCTTTGGGAAGACTGTCTAGGGAGATGTCAGCAAATTTGAACTATCCCTTGTGATGTTTTTAAAGAGTTAGTGCTTTTTAGTAATTTCCTATTTAAAAGACTATTGTGCATTTTTTTCCATGAAAAAATAAACAGGGATGTATACCAGCAGTTGTAGAACACCTTTTATCCAAGGGATTCTAAGTGCTTTACAAACATTTATTTATTAAACTTCATTATATTCCTGATAGGTAGGTAGGTAAATATTGCTCCACTGTAAACCCAAGGTGCTTTTTCCTATTGCACAGAACTGAGAACAAATCCCAGAATGAATTCTGGAAAGTGATTCTTTCCATAAAAGTACACAGGATAAAACATTGACCACTTGATCCTTGCTATCTTCACCCCCGCCCCCACCCACTGTCAAAGTCTCAGAGGTATGATGTATTTCTTTTGCTGGTGAAATAGAAATAAAGAGGCAAAGAAAACACCGAATTGGCTCACGTTTCTCCAGAAACACATTTTCAAATGGAAAAAAAAGGAGCTATCAGAGAGGAAAAAGCAATTGTGTATTTGTTAGCAAGCAGGCTGTTGTTTGAAGAGTACCAACATCTCAAGAGATTGTGAACACACTTAAGTGAGAATTATCTTTTTTCCTTCTCTAGAAAAGACTAGTGTTCTGCTTTCAGGGCCAGGAGAGAGAACATTAAAACTGGACTCTCTACCCACTTCTTATAAGTCCCTTATTTCTCCTCTGACAAGCAGCAGGGTACAGAATAGTAGAGAAAGATTGTACTCCCTCTGAGAAAAAAACAGTTCTGAAAAAGTAGAAATGGAGAACAAGTAGGTATTTCTCCATCCATACTATCTATTCATATCTACTCCCTCTCCACTTACACACAATTAAAAGAAAACAAAAGAGCTGAAAAAAAGACACCTCCTGAAAAAGGTTACCAAACACAGAACTTGGAGTTTCCAGAAATTGTTTTAATTTGGCAAGAGGGATTGGCTGAATTAGAACATTTCCCTTGGGATGTCCTCATCCTGGTTTCAGTTGTTAATAAGTTCTGACTATGAGGAATGAAGAAGGAAAACTGGGACCATGGACTCAAAAAAACAATGCTTACAAGTGTGACTTATAATGAAGGAAGCATGGAGAAGAAAGGCATTCTTACCCCTAAGAACTAGGATCCCTAACACATTTATCCCTTTATTTCTTAGAGCCTTGATCTTTGCTGAATCAGTGAAATATAGCACAACCAAATGCCCATGGCTTTGTGTCCATAACATAAACTGAAGTGGAGAATTGTACAGTGACTTAGTTGAACTGATGAATATGCATAGCCTCCTGTCATCTGAAATAGGGAAACATGATAGACTTTTAGCAGTTGGGCAGACTCAGTGAAAGAACAAAAGAAAGAACTATGTTGGACCAGAACGCATTGATCGGTTCTTATGGATGTCAATGGAGAGAGCATTTAAAACAATTGAAAAGTACTACTGACCAATCCAGATGAGTATTTTATTGTACTCTAAAGTACCTAGAGGCATTCTTTTGACATCCTGATGGTATAATTTTTACCACTTTCCCTAGTGGTACAAAATATGGTGGGTAACCAGAGAAAGTGAGGCAAATGTTAATCCCTTCTGAACAAGATATATTGCTTTTTAAATCATAGCATAGTAGAGTTAAAAAGGGTCATCGCAAAATCAGGTCTCCAGCTCCAGGCAATAGTGTCTAAATCTCAGAACAGATTATGATCTTGAGATAGGAAGTTTTCTCAATTGCTTTTAGCAGTAGTCATATATTCTAATGTTAATTATCTATCTAAACCCTTTTGACTTATATCTAACTGAGCTAGTTAATTTTCATATAAATCTATTGTCCCTTGTTTAGTTGTAATCTATTATGTCTTGTTCAGTAATCTGCAGATATGGAGAATAAGTAGTCCTCACTGGAAATATTCCAAGAAAAACTGGATGGCTACCTCTGGTGTATATGTTTGGAGATATTATTTGGTAGATTGGACAAAATATCTCCTGAAGTCTCTTCCCACTGTGAAATTGTTATTCTGTGTTTTGTATGAACTCTTCAAAGAAAATAATTGCTTGTCTAGGTAAAACAAATTTCAATCACCTAGCCTTTCCTCTGGAAATTTCTTTCTGTTATTTTTAAAGTACTGTAGTCATTCTTCTCTGGATCCTCTATAATCCATATATCCATGCCAATTAAAGTTGGTTACTCAGATTTAGCCAACAGATTAAGAGGATTATTTCTTACTTTCTGACCTATGAATTCCAATTTGACATCTAAGTATCATGGAAAGTCATATGAACAGAGCATGTGAATGAATACAAGAAAAAAATGAAAGGGTAGAGTCAGAATTGTAGAAAAGGACTTATTGACATAGAGATAGAAATGGGTAGTTTCAATGTGCCAGAGACATACAATATTGATAAGAATGATGCACTTAAGTCTGGAACTTGGATAGTCTCACACAAATAATCTCAGCAATCTTTCTACATTTGTATTAAGTAAATATGGGGGGATCCTTATTATTCCATTTATTTCTGAGGGAAACAGAAAATGTTAACAATATTGGAAGTATAAGATCCAGGAGTGTATAGTAGATAGAGATTTTCCAGATTGGAAAAGGAGATGGGGTGGGGTCCATCTAGGACATGTGTGTTGAGGATGCAAAGTATAATGACATTAACTGGGTCCGTGCTTCTAGACTCTTTGATCTTTGAATATCAACAATGGTCTAAGAAGTTCATGAATGGATAAAAATGCCCCCTACTATCTCAATATGCTTTTGGTTAACAAATCAGATATGGAAGTTAGATGAGCATTCAGTTCAGCCTCTTTCTATCTCTGTCTTTCTAGAATTCCACCACTCCTTCCCTAGAACAAGCTACAACAATACTTCTACTAATAAATATCTTGGGATTACTTATTTGTCTTCCTAAGAATATATTTCTAGCAAATCCACTTGAGGATATGAGGAACCATCAGCCTAATAATCTGGTTTCATGACTTTATGGTTTCTACCAATTCTGTTGCTTCTAATGCTTATAGAAATTTAAAATTTATCTTTTAACTCACTGCAGCCATTTCATAAACCTAATGGGAAAAGACTACATGAGGAAATAAGTTTGAAAGCTTTGTACAAGGCATTTGGTGGAACTCATCATGGCCTACACTGGAATCTTAGGCTCAAACATCTCACTGTTGTCCTAATAGCTTGTCAAATCACGTTGTAATTCATTCTTCTTCTCCCCCCCCCTCCTTGAACCTGCTGGAAGAGTTAGTATGTAAATTTCAACCTATTTTTAAGGGTTATTTTCACTCAAGTGAAATCTATCAAGGAAGGAGGGTTATTTTTACAGCGCGCAGCAACTGCCGATCACCATGGCAACGGGCCTGGTGAATGCAATAAAGCATCCCTCTGTTATCGTAAACACAAAAGGGAAACACTGAAATCTAAAAGAAAGGCAATTATTGTTGGGGGGAGGAAACAACATGCCAATGGAGCACTTGCAAAGTCATGTGACTGAATGGAGCTTGGAAGTTATTTCAGAAGCTCGTACCCACTAGCTTCATGCTTAGCGAGGTCAGTCGTGGACAAAGATTGTGGGTGAGAGGCCAGTAAAGGGGATCAAGAATATTCACCATTGTTTTCATCAATAATGGGGAGAGTCACACAGAATGCTAAAATCCAATATAAACTTTTTTTTTCCTTCTCATTTCTTAAAACACAAAATGGGCTTAGGAAATATAGGCATTAGGGAAGAAAAAAAAAATTCCATTTCACATTGGTTTTCTTTAGGGGAACATTTTCTTGTTAGCTGTGGAATTGTGGATAGAAAAAATAGTCAACATAGAACATAGGATTTTTATGGATATAGCTTCTTCTCTTCTTAATTGTCTTTTTCTAAGGGTGGTGGTAAATTCAACTATGATGAAAGGAGAGGCACTAATATAATAATTTCGAACTCCTAGATATAGTGAAATAAAACAGTCATATTGTACCTAATATCAAAAATAATCAAGGAACACATTAATTGAATTAATCCAGATTCAGACTTGTGAGGAAGAAGGCAAATGTTTTACTTTATTTTATAGATGAAGACACTCCGGGCCCAGGTAGATCAAGTCTAAAACTAAGGTTAAGGTTAATGTTCATTTTAAGATTGAGGAAAGGTTTGTGTAATCAAGAAACCTAGGCTCTAATCCTCTATCACTGATTAGAAGTGTGACTTTAGGCGATTCCATTTCCTAAAATGAGAAGGTCATCACAGATGATTTTTCAGGTCTCTTCCAGATATAATGTTTTATTATTTTATGCATGGTGTGCATATGAATAAATGAAGTATAAAGAAAATACTAGTATAATATTTACTTAATTCCATTTTAACACAGGACTAAGCAAATATTTTAGCCTTGAGATTTCCAAGGGAACTTTATAAAATCCCATGGCTGCTATGCCAAGGAAAAGATAGAAAGAAGATAAGAAAACATTACATGTATTGCTAAGTACCATACTTAAAAATGTATCCATAAACTGGAGCACATTTAGAAGAAGACATCCAGGATGATGAGATGATTGGAATCTATATTATACAAAGATAAAATGAAGATGTTGACAATTATTAGTGTAGAGAAATGAAAACTGAGCAGTGATCAACCTGTTAGCTACCTTTGATTATCTAAGTGGCTTATATATGCAAAAGAAGAATAGGATTTGTTCCACTTCCATTTAGAAGGTCCAACTTACAACTAATCAAAACTGCTGAGATTCACAATTTGGCTTGTAAGGAAAAACTTACAAACTATTAGAGCGCTCCAAAATAGGGATTAACTGTTGGGTTCCATTGTTTGGACTTAAAGAGATTTCAGAGAAGCGTCATATTCTAAGAAATAAAGAAAAAAAAGGGTCCTTTTGTCCATTTATTTATCATATTAAATGTGGGTGAACTGGAAACACTTAAGGGAATATGGAAGTATAGGAAGGGGCAATCAGTGACAGTTCTCAGAGATCAATTCTCAAAGATGTCTAACAACTTATAAGTCTCAAAATAGGGGCAACTCAAACACAACTATATAAAAGGAAAGAGAAGTGATAATGCCAGAAATGTCACCTCAGCTTTTGGGTCCATGGTAGAAAGAGAAGGAGGAAGTTCTTGATGAATTCATGAGAGGTTACTCCCATTACTTGGTTTATTACCACATCAAACTCTCATTTCTTTAACTAATGGAATTTCTGGGTCTACCATATTCCATGCGGCTGCATGAATCAAGGAGCAGGCAATTCAGGGAGGGAAATTAAACTGGAACATTTCTGTTGTAGGGAGGTGTGAAGTATCACCTAGTTGAATTGTAGTTTGCTTGAAGTTACAGGTAGTGAGGGAATAATCAATGAGATTTCTGCAACTTTTTAACTTGAAAGATTACTGTGATAGTTCCTGGTAGTAGGGGTTTCTGAGATGGGTTTAACAGAAGAATGGACACCTGAGTAGATAGGAGATTTGGCTAATGCAATGATAGCTTGTCTTAGGAGAAGGCTTCTTCCAGGCAACAATAATATTATTGAAGACTGGATAGTTACTTATCAAATATGCTGTAAAGGAGATTCATGTGGTCTCCCCTGGTCCCTCTAACTCTGAATTTCTGAAATTGTATGAAATAAAAGAGGGGAGTAAAAAGTGGCAAACAAGGTAGCAGAGGTGGAAGGGAAGAGGGAAACAGACAAAGAAAAATGAAAGAGAAACTAAGGAGGAATGATTGAGAAAGAAATCAATTTTTAATCTGGGTATCTACAACAATCTCAACACAAGGAAATTCAACCTATATTTGAAAACCTCAGTTGGAGGGAAACTCATTACGGGATGCAGAAATTCATTTTATTTTTAGGCAGCTCTGAGTTTTAGGCAGTATTTTCTTATGGTGAAGTGACAATAACTCTTTTGTAAATGTAACTCCACTAATCCAATAAATAGGTTTATGTAGAATTTTTTCCCCTGACTTTCTTCTGAAAACAAATCTTATCTCTGAAGTGCATCTGTCATTTATCCACTGTTACACAGACATTAAAAAAAAAATCCTGTTCACATCTCCCTATTTGTTCTCCAATCCTAAGATTTACAGTCAAATCCTAAAGGAAAAAGCTTAGAAAATGACATCTTTCACTCTAATCCTGATCTGTCTGATTATCACCTGTGTGACATTGGACTAGTTAACTAAATTCTCTGTATAGAATTAAAAATGGGAATAATAGTAGAGTGAATGGATTGTGATTGTGGAGATTAAATTCCACTACAGATAACTTTCTAGCTGTTTAACAAGATTATCCACATTTTAGACTTCCAATTTCTTTATCTGTAAAATATCAGTAACCATAATTGCATCCCTTGGGCCCTTTGCATCCTCCTTTAATGACTGTACAAATGGTGGTGGGAATGGATTATGAATTTAGAACTGGAAGGAAACTTTGTGACCAGTTAGCCCAAGCTTTCTATTTTACAAAAAAAAAAAAAAAAAAAAGGAAACAAGCCAACTAGAATAAGCCTTTTTTCCTCTGTACCAAACTGGCTTTACCTCACAACCTTGTGAAGAGAGAATAAAGTTAATGAGAAATAAATTTACATGAAAGCTCTTTTCAATTGCTAAGTTTTATACATCTCTGTGGTTACTCATCAAATATAATGTAAAGGATGTTGATAATTATCATTATCACAAACTGATAGAGAAGTTTTTATTCAGCACCTTCTATGTGCCAAATATTCTACTTGAAACTGGAGATACATAGATGACAATAATACAATTTCTCCCCTTAAAGAGCTTTCATTCTATTTAAAGAGAAAAAAATACACAAATATATGCTGTGTATCCCAAAGACCTTAATACAGTTTTCCTTAAAACTTCATTAAGGTATTTTGGACTCTATTTTGTGTGTATGTGTGTATAACATATATGTGTATGTACACATATACATAATACACACATACACAAAAGCAAATATATGCATACACATTTTGTATATATGTGTGCATGTGTCTATGCATGCATGTGTATGTATATATATATATATATATATATATATATATATGTATGTATAAAATACAGGGGAATTTTATCAATATGATGCTGCTGGTTGTGGTAATACATACTCCACTGTCTCTTTTTCTCCCTCTTTTTTTTGCCACTTTCTTTCCTTCTTACATAGATATATAAGAAATGATGCAACTTAAAAGATCCTAAGCAAGTTCCAGCTTTTCTCCATAAAAGCCACTCTAAGTGGTAGTTATAATGTCAACTTTCAGCAGCTGGCTCTCCATGCACACTTGTTTAACCCAATTGTCATTCAGCTGGTAATCACCTTTCTTTCCTGGAAATGCTGCATGGAGTGGTGCTGCATCAGCATCAAGATAGAATTATAAAAAAGGAGAGAGGGAGGGAGGGAGAGAGGGAAGGAAGAATGGAGGGAAGGAGAGAAGGAGGTAATGGAAAAAAGGAGGGAGGGAGAAAGAGAGAAAGAGAGAGGGATCTTGTAAATTAATAGAAAATGAAATTGAGCATTTGTGAAGATTGAGAATGAAAATGAGAAGTAAAGATTGTATGATCTTTAATATGCAGATCACATATACCATCCTCCTCAACTCCCTTATCATCCCCTATCCAATGACATGTGGCAAGGATGAACAAAACTCTAAAAGAACTATTAGACTTGGACAATATGTGAAACTCTGAATGAAATTGTTATTCTTTCTCAACCTCAGTTTCTCCCTTTGTAAAATGGGAATAATTATAGTTCTTATCTCACAGAGTTGTAAGGATACTATGAAATAATATCTGTAAAGTGCTTTCAAACCTTAAAGCACTATAGAAGTGCTAAGCTTTTATTATGATCATTTTCTCAGTGTGAAGAACTGTATCTTCATTGCTCATATGAGATTTTAAAAACATTAGGTCCTTGTGTCTTTTGCATAGATTTTGAAAAGTATCACAATGTGTTAAGAGCTATTTTAAAATGAGTGAATGAAAAAAATATTAAGTGCAAATTATGTGTTGAGAATATAAATAGAAAAGCAAAACAGTCCCTAAAACAGCAGATCTTGAAGGGGATTGATGATTCCTTAAGTTCCAAGTTTATTTTATTGTTATTCTCATGTTCTCACTCCTTTAGCCATCCTAAATGGAACAATGGTATTCAAATGACATTAGTCTCGCCATCACTACTGATCCTCATGCTTTTCAAGGAAGCATAGCATTTGCCTGACAGGAAGCATTAAAGGTCAGATTCAGGAGTCCTTGTGCAAAGCCTTACTTCCTGCAGAGATAAATTTTCATATCTTCTAGGCTTTAGTAAACTCCCAACCATACCTGCGATAAAAGCAGGTAATTGATCTATTGAGTCCATTGGATTCCACATTGTTAGTGGAATTCAAAATTCTGTCTTCTGTCTTTTTATACAACAAAATCTTTCTGTGTCAAGATGTGTTTTTCTTTTTTTCAGATTGCATGTCTAATTTTTTTTTTAAATCTTCTTTACAACTAAAACCAGCATAGATAGAATGTGTCAGGCTATAAAGAAACTATTTCTCTTTTACTACTTAAGTTAGAAAACTTTGCATTTGATTCTGTTGTTAATTATAATTTTAATAAGAAATGGGAGATAAGAGGAAGATTAGATTCCTAAGGAAACAACCCAGGTGAGAGTCAAATGGAAATAGCAGTGTTTGTGTCGAGTTGTTATATTCTAGTAAAGATGTTGGTAAATTGGAGAACATCTAGTATGATATGAGGATTGGTTGAAAAAACTGTAAATATTTAACCTAGGAAAGAAAAGATGCACAGGTGAAATGGTAGCCACATTCAAGTGTTTGAAATGATATGATATGAGAGAAAGATTAGACTTTGCTTTAGCTCCAGATGACAAAATAAGGAACAATAAATAGTTTCTTGAACTGGTAATTTGTTGTTACATATGTTGTATCCACCTAATGTTTGCTGGTCACATGACAATATTCTCTTTTATTTTGTTTCATTTTATTTTTCGTTCCTTCTCTGTTTTTCTTATTCTACTTTTTAAATTGTTTTTAAAAGAAGCAATAGATGAGAATCACAAAGGGACAAATGTGGGTTTTAAGTTAAAGAAAACTTTCCAAATAATTAGAATCATTTTTAAAAAGTGGCATTGGATTACTAAGAAAACTCTGGATTCCCCCACATTGGAAGTACTCAAATAATTGCTGAATAACCCACTCATTAAGTAGGTTGTAAAAAGACTTCTGTTTGGGGGTGATTCATTAGATTAGAGCCTAGTTTCTTAAACTGTGGTTCGCCACCCTATATGGATTCTTATAACTGAATGAGGGGATTGCGAAATTACAATTTATTATCAGTAAATGTTTGATTTATATACCTATATAAATGGGGTCACATTAACATTTCTGGGATGAAAAGGACTTGCAAGTAGCAAGAGTTTAAGAAACCCTGAACTAGAGCAACACTAAAGTCCCATTCAGTTCTGGAATTCAATTCAGGATCTGAATCTGTGTCTACAAAAGCAGGAAACATTTCATTATGTAGGGTTAGCAACAGACTTTCTTCTTTGTCTAGAAGCTTCAAAAGGCCACATGTCCTGGTGCTCACTCTCTGTCTTTACCCCACTGGGGTACCACTTTGGCTTCTGGTTTTAGCCTTCACGACAGAGGGCACCTGCCTGACTCTGGTGAGTGCAATCAGATGGAAGGTGCATTTCCCATCCAGCTGCCCAAAGCCAATTCCAACCATCTGGAGCTACTGGTGCAGAACTTTTCCAGCTGGGTTGGGTGAAGGAGCTAACAGAAAGAGGGGAAAAAAGGCCTGGAGATTCAGAGAGGCTGAACAGCTCTCTTTTGAGAGAGTTGGTCTCAATTTTTGACTTGGGAATTTTGCTCTACCTTTCTTATAATCTGGAATGAAATGTGTGGGTGTGGATGAAGGAAGATGAGAAAGGTCTAAAACAAGTGACCCTATTCCTCAAAACTAAAATATTACAATGAGTGAGAATGTTCTCTCTGGATATCAAGTAATCTATACCTCCTGCCAATCCAGGAACACCAGTGCTAAGAGCTCTTCTTTTAATTTCTTCTCAGATACAAAATCCCCAACTTGGCAATAACAGAAATCAGAAAAGCTGTGTTGTAATGAGCTTCACCAATTCATATATTCACATAAAGGTAAATCTGGAAGAGGCCTTAGAGATTGTCTAGTGCAATTGCCCTGTTTTACATATTAGAAAACAGAAGTCTAAAACCAACCATGAATGATTTATACAAAGCTACACAAGTTAATATTAGCAACAAAATTAAAATTAATCTTTTTCTCAAGCCAATATTCTTTTCACTATACCACACTTCCATGACTAAGAAAATTTCTCTTGCAAGATGAGAAAAGGGATAGTTAGGGAAGAGTGGGAAGAGGAATGTAGAGACAGAGAGAGACAGGCACAATGAGAACTACACATATATAAAGGAGAAGAGACAAGAGAGGCGGAACTTGACAGAAAGAGGGAGAAAGACAGAACGAGAGGAAAAGGAGTGGGGTAGGAAGAACGCTCATCAAATGGCAAATGGCTGTAACAAACTGTGGCTTGTGGATATAATGAAATATCACTAAGCTATTAGAAATAAGAGGAAAGAACATTTCAAAGAGATATGCAGAGACCTATATGACCTGATGCAGAGGAAAATTAGCAAAATCAAAACATATACTATAACATCAGTGTCATGAACTAACAGTTCTGAAAGACTGATAATAAATGATAAACCAGGAGACCAAAGAAAAAGTCTGTTTTTTTTTTTTTCCATCACAGAGAGATATGGTCTCATATCCAGAAAGGAAATGCACTTTTGAATGTGACCTGTGTGAGCATGGTTTTCCTTGACTATGCTTATACTATCCCACCCCATCCCTGTTTCTGTCTTTGTCTCTCTGCTTCTGTCTCTTCTCTTTGTCTCTATCATTGTCTCCATCATTGTCTCTCTCTGTGTGTCTCTGTCTGTCCTTTTGTCTGGCTCTCTCCCTTCTATTTCTTTCTTTCCATTCCTTTCTCCAGAAGGTAGAGGAAATGAGAAAGGCAAAAATAAACATGTAGTAACTAAATAAAAATAAATGACAAGAAAGAGAAGAGGAAAGAACAGAGAGAGGAAAAAAGAGAAATATTTGGGAAGAGGAGAGGGAAAGAGGATTTTGATTCTATGCTAAAGTAAAAAAGGAAATGATCAAAAAATGGAGCTATAATCACTAGGACAGAGAAAGTTATATTTGCATATTGCCATACTACAGGACTTTTATCAATCAAGTTTACTGTGGTGGTAAAGGGAAAGGAAAGGGATCCATACATCATGAACCTACTTAGAAGTATATTGAGTAACATGGGTTAGCTTCTAACTATCAAAATCCTTGGTTCTCTAGAAAGTATAATTGACTTCCTGACTTTCAGACATGTATTTTCTTCCTCCTCCACTCCCTACCCAGTTATAACCATCTCTATTCCATCCTAGTTAAATCCTCCAAACCATTTTATCTTTGTATATAAAGATGGAGCTTCATTGCATTCTTCTCTCTTCCATGCTTGGCAAACCCACTGAAGCTAGCCTTCTCCCCAGACTTCACACAAAACATTCCACCTCCAGCCACTGTGCTTTCAATCCTAGCAAGCCCCCATTCCTATATTCCTTCACATTTTTCATTCTTTTCTTTTTCAACATCAACAATAAAATGTGTTTTGAACTCTCAGGGTGATTTAATATACTACCTATAATATCCTTTTAGAGTTTTCACTAAGTGTTTACAATAACTGCAATAATAACTTTTGCACACACAAAAAAGCTCCAAATCAAAATGTACATTATATAGTTAGGAAAGTAGAACAGATAGGGCCTGAATTCTGGAAGATCCGAGTTCAAATATGGTCTGAGACACTTATTAGTTGTATGAACTGGCCCCTCATAGTTCCCTCAATGAGGAGAATAATAGCATCCACCTCTCAGGGTTGTTGGGAGCACAAAATGATATATTATCTATACAATGCTAAGCATGATGTAGGTACTATATAACTACTTATTTCCTTGCCTCCCTTTTTTCCCCTTATAAGTATAAAATATAAAATTTTGCTCTACCTATCTTTGGAAAGCTCTAAGTACAATATTACAAAACTCCAATGATAATTATGAATATTTTATTAGATATTTTAAAATAACTAAAAGAAGTAATACTTCAAGACCTCACATGTATAGTATTTTCTGAGAATTCTAAATGTCTGTATATTATAATTTAAAAAAAATAAAAAATTTTAAAGAAATAACATAACTTGGTAGATTCTTAAATAACATATAAACTTATTTTTTGTGTACTTTTTTCTTTGGACTTTTTTTTTTCTTTTTTGCAAAATTTGGTGTACTAGTAGACAAGACAGCTTTCAATCTGGCTCCGTAACAAATTTATTTCAGGACTGATTTAAAACAACAATAAAATGAAAAATGCTTACTCAAAAAAGTATGTAATGGGAAATGGTGTGAGAATTTTACAAGGGATCTTGATAAGAGATGGGATTTCATTTTTTAAAAAAATTAGTCAACCAATCAATAAAAACAAATAGCTAATTATGATATGCAACATTTGCTTTTTTACTGGCTAATTATAAGTGCTACATTAAATGATGAATTACTTAAAAATCACTTGCATAATTTGCTTGGTTTTTAATACTGTTTATATAAAACCTCACCTTTCTAGAAAAATCTCTTTGGGGACTTGACTTTCTTTTCTTCTACCACTGGCAAATTGGTTATAATCTTGTAGGAATTCAATTGACTGACTGACTAGTATTGCCAACAACTTTTGAAAATTCACCAGATATAAGAATAGTAAAATACAGTAGATGATAGGTTTGAATCATGAAACAGCCTTAATATTGCAATAAGAGGCAATATAAGATTTGTTTCTATAGAACATTTATGATTGTCTGGTATAGTTTCAAAATGGCTTGTAATGGTGCACACTCACTGACAATGTTTTTTAAACAGCCTAATATTTATGCTACAAAAATGTTCATAACATCTGGATTACATGATTACATGATGATAGAGGAATAGGAACTACTATGATACAGTGTACAAAATGCAAATGATGATATGTACATGCATCTGATCATCCCTTATGAATGGCTCTTAAATGTTGAACCATTGTGGTTTGGAAACAATGTGATGAAAGCTTGAGAAACTATAATTATATATTGTGCTTAGTCATAAGCCCTCATAATTTGATGAAATTGCTACACAAATAGCAAAACCATTGTGTGCATAATTATGCATTTTTAGAATCTTTGCACAAATAAATACATATGTTTCAAGCTTATTGTTTGTTGCCACAAAGGAAATAAAATAAATATGTATACATGTATATGTGTGTGTGTGTGTGTATATATATGTATATACACATACATACATAGTGTGTATATACATAAAGATAATTGGACAATTATCTACTGCTTAAGGAAACTTTAAAGAATTTGTAGTATTAGCCACTTGGACCATTATCTTATACTCATAATGTTGAGGACCACTAAATACAAATAAGTAATGTGGAATAATCCTAGGTGAGGGTTCCACCCATGAAGTCAATACTTCTTTGTAACTTAATAGAAAGTTGCTTAGAGCTTTGAAAATCTCAGTGATATGATTAGTTACATATCCAATATGTAATAGAGTCAGAAATTGAAGCTCATTCTTTCTAGGCTCAAGGTCAACTCTTTCCCCAATATTCCTACAGGTACTTAATAAATTTTTGTTTATTGACTGATTGATATTGCCTATGTATATTTGAGCATAGCAGCACCTACCAAACAAAATTGTTATGAGAATCAAATTAGATAACCTGGGTAAAGTATTTTGCAACCCTTACAATATAATATAATTATTATTAATCCATTATTATTGTTGTTGTTTTCCCACAGATTAGTCACCCCATGAGTAAAATAACTCATTTTTAAGTAATTGTTAAAGTTTCAGAAAACAATGAAAAGTATGTAAACTATTTTTCTGGCTAGTTACAAAGATCATGAAAGGAGGAAAAACTCCATCAAAAATTCAAATGTATATTTGAGGAAAAAGAAATGAAAAGCTAGGAACAATGAAGTAAATGTCATTGATTGAACAATTTTTTGGTTTCCAAAAATTTTAGTGATGGCATGTAGTTGGCAAGTCTTCATGCTTCAGCTGCTTATCTGATCACTAGATCCCAAAGAAATCTGGCTCATCTTCTCCAAGTATCTCCTTAATCACCCAAATTCCTATAAACACCACTCTTGGCTACAATGAATAGCTGAAGTCATGTTGGTCCATTATCATTTGCTACAACCAAGCCCAGCAAATTACTAAACACATGTTCCTATTCAGCAAGATTGGGGGCTTTCATAAATAAGGAAAAGTATATTAAAGTCAAAGAGAAGATGGTAAAATAATGAAGAACTTGAATGTCACAATCAGCTACAAAGGAATAATCCCTAGTTCAGTACCAAACTTTGCTTAATCGTAGTGTGTTTTAATCATTTAACTGAGAATTATAAAGTCATAGATTCCTATATTTCAGTTAGGTGACACATCTAGTTATCATACTCAGGACAGCATAAATGATTTGGATAATTCTCAAATTAAATGGTTTCTTTAAATCTTATATTCTTCCCCTTTTTTTCCAAGTTCTTTTTTTAAATAATTAATAAATAAATATATAGATATGTATAATAAATAAATATATACATACATATACCTATACATATGCCTGTATGTATACGTACATATGTGTGTGCCTATATTATACACAAATATTTACATATACACTACACAGATGCATAAAAATGATTATATATATATATTTATTTATTACATACCTATATGTATATATACACATATTCCATATATATTCTCTCTATGTGTATATCTTATCTGAAGCTGTAACTTTTATGAAAAGGCTTCTAATAATTATTTTCTTAGTGAATTATTACATAGTCAATTACCAGGCTTGGTGGCAATTTCAAAATCTCTTAACTGGAGAGAGATGAATCATCAAGATATATTTCCATGGGGAGGAGAAATGCAAGAAATCATTTGAGTCAGACTAGCTTGGACCTTTCAGATCAGGCAGGAAATCTTCCCACATTATTCCTGCAAAGTGCGTTTTGCTCTAGTATTGAAAAAACATTAAAATGTGGGCCTGTTCTTCTAATCACTACATTATAAACAAAATTCCAGTATTACCTCTAGTTCAGTTGTTTGCTTTTAATTACTATATGACCTTAGAAAACTTATTACAGTTCAATGGGTCTCAATATTCATATTCAATCCAAATCAATAATTATTTACTTGGTTGTCTACTACAAATATGCAAAATATTGCCCTCTGGACAAATAGAAGAAGACTGTGCCTTTAGGAAGCTTACATTTTCCTGATTATAACAATATACAATTAGGGAACATTAAAACTAAGTGGTCAGTAAAAATATTGTCTATGAGATGATATACAATTAGATATTTGAAGGAAGCACAAGAATCTACAAAATAGCTCAAGTATTCATTTCTACCAAAGACTTTCCTGATCCCAAATAGTAGCTCTTTTCCTGCCTCACAAATTACTTTGCATATATTTTGTACTTAGTCATCTTCATACATATTGTTTCCTCCAATAGAATTTGAGATCATTGAAGGCAAATCATTTCATTTCTATTTTTATTTCTTCAGTTGGCACAGTGTCATGCATTTTGTAAGCTTGTTAAACAGATCAATAAAAGAAGATGCAGAGGTAAGAATGGACACCCAGTATCCATGGATGCAGAATTACTTAGTGAAAAGCATGGAGGTAGAACACGAATTGGTATGCACAGGGGAAGAGCAAAGAATACAATTTACCTGGAAGAACTTATATAAGTCTGGAGAGGCAAATTAAAGTCATATTTAAAGGTTTTAAATGCCAATTGAAGGAGTTTTATTTTATCCTAGAAGCAATAGACAGTCACACTAAAGCTTGTTGGGCAAGAGATTGACATAGTCAGATCAATACTTTAAGAAGATCATTTTTTTTCAGCTGTGGGGAATGGACCTAAAACAGAGAGACTCCTTAGGAAACTAGTCCAGATAACTGGAAGCAAGAATTTATACAGAGAAGTGAGTTGAAAGCATGAAGGGAAATGAATGTACTTCATAGAGCTAGAATTGAGAAGAGTTAGTAACTTAATGTAAATAAGAGGTGAAGGAGAGCAAAAAATCTAAGAGAAAATTGAGAATCTAAGATGACTGGAAGTATGCTAGTATTTACAGAAATAGATACTTTGGAAAGAAGAGTGAGTTTTGGGAAGATACTATGTTTGGGTTTTACATACTGAGTTTGAGACATTTTTGGCACATTCAGGTAGGTATATATAACTGGTAAGTTTGGAGATCAGAAAAGATATGAAGTCTGATTATGTAGACTTCATAGTTATTTTCATAGAGATCATCATTCACTATATGGAAATTGATATAATGAGAGACAGACAGACAGACAGACAGAAAAAGAGAATTTCTTAAGTGCCTAATACATGTAATACTCTGCGTAAGTACTAGGGATACAAAAAGAGGCAAACAATAGTCTCTGCTATTAAAGAATTCACAATTTAATGGGAAAGCAAAGAAACAAGAATATTTATAAAAAAATCTACATACAGGGTAAAGAAGAAATAATTAATAGAGGAAAAGTATTAGCATTCAGCAGAGTTGGGAAGGGCTTCCTGTACAAGATCAGACTTTAGGTGAGACATAAAGAAAGTCAAGAAAATTAGAAGGTACACATGAGGAGGAAGTACATTTCAGACTAAGGGACAATAAGAGAAAATTCATAGAGACAAGATGTGTCTTATTCATGGATTGAAGAAAGTATGGTGGGGAGTAATGTTTAAGAAGAATAGAAAGGTGGGTGGGGATTAGGTTCTTCTTAAGGGTCTTGAATAATAAACAGAATATTTTGTATTTGATCCTGAAGATAA
Organism: Antechinus flavipes; assembly: GCF_016432865.1. Classification (NCBI taxonomy): domain Eukaryota; kingdom Metazoa; phylum Chordata; class Mammalia; order Dasyuromorphia; family Dasyuridae; genus Antechinus; species Antechinus flavipes. Next base: position 433,001,575 of record NC_067401.1, on the reverse strand, counting down.
CAAGATCCATTTTGGTAAAATGGCAAGATTGGATACCAGATTGCAGGGATTAGGGGGAAAGTGTGAGAAGAGAAACTGGAAACACTTACTATAGATGACTTTTTTTGAGATTAGTCATCGAGGGCAAAAGAGATATAGGATGATTGTAGAGATGAAAGGATTAAGTGAAGGGTTTTGAGCATGGCAGCATGGGAATATTTTTGTGGGCTACAGTGAAAGATAGAGTAAATAGGGAGAGAATGAAAATAAGTGAAATCATGTGTATAATAGAGGAGGTAATCTGTTCGAGAAAATAGGATGGAATTGCTTAAACAGATGGGTTACTTTGATAAGGAGAAGATGGTGATAGAAAGCATATGAAGGATATGACACTTGGAAGAGAGGAGAAGTATGGGTTTATGGTCAATGGTATCTTTTTTCCTATAAAATATGAGGAAAGATTCTCAACCAAGAGAGCAGGAGGGAAATCTTTGAAGGATTTGAAAAGGGATGAAAAGTTTGGAAGAACTAATATGGAAAGTAGAATACTGAGTTCATAAGAGAAGTATATAGTAGTATTGACTAGCAACAGTGAGGACCCAGTTGAATTTTTGTAACATTAAATTTTAGTGTGTACCCAAGCAGTATGATTGGATGATCTCCATCTTCATTCAGAAGCATATGTATAGAAGCAAAGATGGAAGATGCTGGGAGTGTTCTAAGGCTGAGGTTTGACAGGACACAATATCAAATGTTATAAAGGGTCTCAAGATTCAAGAGAGATGGAGAGTATACAGTTGAATTGGTTCATCAAATGAATAAGATGAGGAAAAGAGGATAGTGCCTAGTACAAGTGAGATGGCCTGCAAAAAAATTAAGAAATCAAGGTTGGGAGGTCATGGTGCGGGCAAAGAGTAAAATTTTATAAAGGAAGGAAGAGAAAGAAGTGAGAACCTAACAGATTATGGTCATATTGGAGGATTTCAGAATCCTGAATAAGAATGGAGCTTACAGCCACATAAAAAGAATTTTGTTTCTAATTTTAGATATCTGCCTTATGCCCTACAATAATAATAGCACTAAAAACAGCTTAGATCTTTTAACTCTTAGAAATTATTATCTTCTTTTTCTTCTCTAAGTTTCTGGAAAATAGCCATATACTTTAATTGTGTGCCTTTGTTCTACTCTAGAAACAGAATGACTTCAATTGGACATTTTTTCTAAAGATGAAAGGAGGGTAAAAAATGGTGTATCCCTCACAAAGGGTAGCTCTCTCAATTGCAATAATGAGTGATCATGATTTTTCACTTAAAAATTAATCAATCACTCATTCAATGACAAGCATTTAGTAAGCAGTTGTTTTGTGCCAGTTGTAATGTTAATCATTGGGGTTACAAGGGAAATATATGCATTCCCTGTCATCAAGGAAAGTGTATAGTAATGGAGGAAAAATAATGTAAATAAATTGATTTATACAAGTTATATACAGAGCAAAAGGACAGTAACCTTAAAGAGGAAGACTTAAGTGATTGGAAGAAGGAATTAGACCTTTAAACTGATTCTCAAAAATCCCCAAAGATGTCAAGAATTAGAGATGAGGAGATAGAGGATACCATGTTTAGAAAACAGCTAATTCAATGGCATGAATATGGGATATAGAATGCTATATACTGAGAATAGTAAGGTGTCTAATATCGCAAAACTACTGGGTCTTAATTTATCTATAATATCTATTCATCTATACCTTCACTTCCTTCTTCCCTCCCTCCCTCTTTCCTTCCTTTGTTCTTTTCTTCCTTCCTTCTTTTTTCCCTTCCTCCCATTCCTTTCTTTCTTTCTTGTGGCTTCCTTTTTCCTCCTCTTCCTAATTTCCATATATTTTTAAGTTTACCTGATATCCAATTCCTCATCAAATGCAAGCCATCATTAACTAAACACCTGTTATACAGTCTTGCCAATCATGTCTGACTCACTATTTGGAGTTTTCTTGATGAAGATATTAGAGTGTTTTACCATTTCCTTCTCTTGATTATTTTAAAAGAGAAAACCGAGACAAACAGGAATAACTTGCCCAGTTATCTAGTAAGTATCTGAATCCAGATTTGAACTCAGGTTTTTTTTAACTTTGGGCCTGGCATTCCATCCACTGTGGCACCTGGATCTAGCATCTGAATGTTTATTTTTTAATTTCGGAAAAAATCTTTAAAATAATGGTCTATATATGCATGGCTTATCTTCTGCAGTGGACCACATCTTTATATTGAAATGTCTAAATGAGAGCTGGAACAAATATAATATTTTCCTCATGTTTGTTTGTTAATCTCAAAAATAAACAAACAAATAAATTGTTTGCTAAAGAACATAAAATTCATTCATAAATGTTTTACTCAAATTAAGTGAGTCCTAAGCTTAAGCTAAAAATCACATAAGGGTCTATGAAGATGAAAACACAGCATGTTTTTATTGATTGGATGAATATCAACATGAAGCAAGGTCTGAAACAGAAACAAACAGTTATATAAGATCTTATTCAAGTTCATGGAAGATGTCTTATGAAAAGCTTAAAATGAAGGATTTCCTACCAATAACAAAGTTTCCCAAAGACTTTTATTCATAGAAGGCATTTCATTTGTGCTTTTAGCCATGGAAATTTACTCATCATCCTTATAGATATACAATCTTTCCAAAAACCCAGTTTAACCATCCATACTGGATAAACAAATGGGATTAAAAAAGTATATGACCCAGATGACAGAATGTAGTTGGACAGGAACTACATTGAATTACTCCATAAGCATATTGCACAGGTGCTACAGATGGAAAATGAGCTGGAGAATTTCACATGAGGAAGTGATTAGGCTGCATCACATCTGGGAAATTGCACTGTGTTTCCAATGTTCATAAGCTGCTCATTTCTGCAAAAGCTCATCTTTTTGACACCAACAGTCTCTTATTGATGTTATATAACTGGGAATCATGGAATAGTACAATCTCAGAAAAACTAGAATTATGGGCAAGTCATCGGAGAGACAGTGGTGATGTAACTAGGCTGTAACCAGTCTGTATCATCTGGCTGGTGCTGTTTGCATACTAATAGTTAGTAAATAAGCATTTGTAAATGTCATTTATGTAGCTAGGTACTGTGCTACATGAGAAATGGAATAAAAGATGTTGTTATGGATCCACTAGATTGCAAAAGGAAGTAAACTATTTGAAGAGTGAGTGCCAGGAGATAACAGATGAACAGGAAAAGTACCCAAGAAATATTAGGAAGCAGAGAAAATCAGTAGGACAGCCAATAAGCATTTCAAAACATCTACTATATTTCAGGAACTTTACTACATATTGGAGATACAAAACAAGCTAAGAGCTGTCAGGGTGAGATCTCAAGAAGGTAACAGTCTAATGGAGAAGAAAATGCAAAAAAGAACACATGCATAAATGGAAGATAAAAAGGATAAATGAGAGACATCCATAGATAGAAAGCACTACTATTAAGGGACATCAGGACAATGCAGTATTGGTAGACGGTAGGCACCAACCTATTGAATAAATACTTCATGGACAGTTTGGGGAAGTTATGAACAAGAATTACATGATATGAGAAGTTAAGGAAGGGTTTTAATATGCTTGTGTGGAGAGAATGGCCCAAATCACTGAGATCATGGATCCATCAAGGAAACCCAAGTATATATTTTATTATCCCTAAAAAAAAAAAAAAATCATAAAAACAGACAATTTTATTTTCCCAACCCCCTATCATAACATAATGAATATAAGCCAATGAACTGTGGTTTTATTTATATGGAACTCCTTCCACTCAAAACACTCTGAAAATTTTCTGCATCTAGAAGTCTTAAGAGAGTTGCCTAAAGATCTGAAAGGTTAGGTCACTTGCTCATAATCACACAGCTAGTAATTGTCAAAGGCAGGATTTAACCTTGGTTTTATTGACTGCAAGTATACCCCTATATCCATTTTCTCTCTTACATCTCCTGATGCATATGATTATTGTTGCTATTGTTTGTCCTTGGTTCTCTAAGTGAATTGTGATATCAGGGAGTGGACTCCCTGACATGCAAGTGAATTGGATTTAACTTAAGGAGAGCTGTGCAAGATCATCTGCCTCATTTTCCTCCCCAGAGCCATCTGGGTCCAGAGGCAAGATATATATCAGGACAACTAGAGATAACCCTGGATGAAATGGGAAACTTTGCCCTTTTTAAGCTAAGGTCTTCAACAGATCTCAGTTTGACCAAAGCCCCACTCATTCAATGATTAAGGCTAGGTAGCAATTGAGGCAAAAGATCTCCTCTTTCATCTAGCCCCCCAAAATCTAAATAAATAAATGAATGAATCTGAGAGGGAAAGATCCTCAGGGTTTCTGGCCAGAACATAAATGACTGCTACTTACATTCAATATGAGTCAATTAGGTCCCAAACAATGACCAAACACTTGGCCTAAGACCTATTGGTGGCCAATGCATATGACAGACCGTTAATAAATGTTCATTGAATGAATTTACCAACTTACAGTTTATTCCTGGTCTCACTGCCAGAGTGTCTAGTTCTTAACAAATAGTACTTGTTGCTGTTACAAAGCCTAGCTCAAGTGTTAGGCAAAAAGTAGGGACTTAAATGTTTACTAAATTCAATTGGATTCCAGGGTTGCGATGGTTAATCACCAAAAGATTCCTCCCAAGAGTGCTGAAAATAAGTCACTAATACATCTGGATTTTTCTAAGAGGATTACAGAGAGTAGCTTTGCTTCAGACTAACTTAGTGGAGGGGGTGGGATGAAGAAGAGGGAAGATTTGCAGCTGGAAGATATTCTTCATGTACAGTAGTACCTGCCCCTTGTGTATATGTTAGCATACTTTGCACAGATGTCTCTTTGTTTCTGAACAGGAAACTAATTGCCTTTCTTGTCTCAGTCTGAGAAGTTTTTCTGTGTCACTCTGCAAATAATGGGTATCATTTCCCAAACTGCATGTGAAGAGCTCTTCCCTGATGTCATCTCAAGTACAGACACTTCTTGGGTGTCCCCCATCACAAAAGGCACCCTTCCTCCTTTTAACTGAACCTCTCACCAGGAAACCACAGTGCTCCAATAGTGACTATCAATCAGTTACACACACACACACACACACACACACACACACACACACAATATGACATGTAAAAAAGAAATGAGGGAGAAAAAAACTCTCCTAAGGCTAAAGATATGATTCATCCACTATTTTTTATGTCGTAAAAAACTGGTGATTCTGGTGATTGTGAAATCTGACAGACTTGCAGCCTTGGAGACTCAAATGCTCTTCTCTTAGGACACATACCTCACAGGCAGCAAGCTAGGGCCACCCACCAGCCAGCCTGAGCTATCCCCCTTTGCCCCCTGCTGTTGTTTCCCTAGCAACCATGCAGGGTCTAAAGTGCCCCAGCAAGTCCATTCTAGTTACTAAGGAAACCCCAGGGTTTTCCTAATTGAAGCCTGGTCTAGCTCCAGTCATTCAGGTGGATAGGTGGCCAGCTCCCTTTGTCGGGGGGGAGAGGGGAGTCCCTTGAAATGTAAACCAAAGAATTAACAAATCCATCCTCTTCCCTCTTTCCCTCTATTTCATGGTGAAGGAATTTGCATGTTCTATTACAATATACAGGTAAGCAGCAAGTCTCAGGGCATTGATGGAGACTACAGAATCCTTGGTACTACACAAAATATCCTTTGATTTTTTGTTTCTGTGAAGGTCCTCTACATTTTATGAATCATCCAGGGCAAAGCATGGAAATTTGCTATTTTATCATCGACTCTCTATAACTTATTTTAAATGTACTCATACTAGTTTTTCAGAGATTATGTCAGTACTTTTATATAGAAAAACAAAGAAGGGAAAAGGAAGAAAGAAAGAAGGAAGTAATGAAGAAAAAAAGAGAGGAAGAAAAAGGAAGGGAAGAAGGGAAGAAAGTAAGAAGAAAAGAAGAAACAAAAGAAGGAAGGAAGGAAGGAAGGAAGGAAGGAAGGAAGGAGGGAGGGAGGGAAGGAGAGAGAGAAGGAAGGAAGGAAGGAAGGAAGGAAGGAAGGAAGGAAGGAAGGAAGGAGGGAGGGAGGGAGGGAGGGAAGGAGAGAGAGAAGAAGGAAGGAAGGAAGGAAGGAAGGAAGGAAGGAAGGAAGGAAGGAGGGAGGGAGGGAGGGAAGGAAGGAGGAAGGAAGGAGGAAGGAAGGAGGAAGGAAGGAGGGAGGGAGGGAGGGAGGGAAGGAAGGAGAGAAGGAAGGAAGGAAGGAAGGAAGGAGGGAGGGAAGGAAGGAGGAAGGAAGGAAGGAAGGAAGGAGGAAGGAAGGAAGGAAGGAAGGAAGGAAGGAAGGAAGAAGGAAGGAAGGAAGGAAGGAAGGAAGAAGGGAGGGAGGGAAGGAGGAAAGAAGGAAGGAAGGAGGAAGGAAGGAGGAAGGAAGGAGGAGGGAGGGAGGGAGGAAGGGAGGGAAGGAGAGAGAGAAGGAAGGAAGGAAGGAAGGAAGGAAGGAAGGAAGGAAGGAAGGAAGGAAGGAAGGAGGGAGGGAGGAAAGAGGGAAGGAGGGAAGGAAGGAAGGAAGGAAGGAAGGAAGGAAGGAAGGAAGGAAGGAAGGAGGGAAGGAGGGAGGGAAGGAGGGAGAGAAGTAAGGAGAGAGGGAAGGAGGGAAGGAAGGAAGGAAGGAAGGAAGGAAGGAAGGAAGGAAGGAAGGAAGGAAGAAGGGAGGGAGGGAAGGAGGAAAGAAGGAAGGAAGGGAGGAAAGAAGGAAGGAAGGAAGGAAGGAGGGAGGGAGGGAGGAAAGGAAGGAAGGAAGGAGGGAGGAAAGAAGGAAGGAAGGAAGGAAGGAGGGAAGGAAGGAAGGAAGAAAGACTAGAGTCTGCAGGAACAAGTCAATATTATACTTTCCATCTAAACTTACTAATACTAGACTGCTCTCTGAAACATGACCATGACCTTAGTTTGTAATGGGTTTTAATTTGACAAACTACTCTTTCCCATCAGTTAGCTAATTTATTAATTAATTTTTAAAATTAACTACTATGTGGTCGACTCTACAGGAAACAATCAAATGTCTTTGTTATAGTTCCACTTCAGCTTGTAGTGGCAGGGGTCAGTTTTAGGAGCTAGGAAGATGAAAAAAGATATAATGTAGGAGTTGACATTTGTGTTATGTCCCCAAGGAAACTAGGGATTCTATGAGACAGTGATGAAGAGGAAGCCTATTCTAAGCCTGGAGAAGAGCCCATGTAAAGGCACAGAAATGGTGATGAAATATCTCCCTCAAAATAAAAGGAGAGCAAGTTAAGCTACCTCAGATCCTTAAGACCAGCTTTCAAAGAAAGCTTAATGGTAAACTTTCTTGAAGCTCAGGGTATCCAGAAAAATTAATGAACACTGCCACTTTCTTAAAAAGGCTATGTTTAGGTAACTATGACAGAAATAGATATGACTAAAAGGTTACATGAATCCAGTTCACTGTTAGTAATATACACTATCCCAAGTGTATCATGTCCCCAGAAATACTTGTTTCATTGAGGGATATCTTAAAATGTTATGATAAAGAGGATCCATTGAACCTTTAGGAGTTGTTTAATTCTTGGAAGAAGGGAAGAGCATAGATATTTATTTCTGTTGAAGAGTCATTAGGTCAAGCCTACTAAGACTGTTATAAAACAAGCATTTTGAATTGCAAAAATCAAATAGGTCCAACCAAAGATTTTAAGAGCCCCCAAAGACAGTCTGAGTCTAGATAGAAAAATTCAACAGATGTTCAGTGGCTTTTCTTTTTCTTTTTGGAAGGAAATATATTTTTTGTCCTCCCCAATTCTAACCCTAAAATTCATAAATAAACATTTTCCATCTTGGAAAAATCTCAGAACTTGAATGGGTAAGGAGAGAATAAAGTTGTTAAAAATATTTTTTTTAAATCAATTGGTCTACATAAGGAAAAAAATGAAAGTAAATTGTGTTAGTATTGCAGAGTTCTTTTGAGTGTGTACTTATAAAGGATATACTCAGACATACTTAGCTTCTCAAGTAGAATGCCTAACTAAAGTCCTCATTTTCAGAATAGCTCTCCAGTTATTTGATATTTTGAAGAGATTCGTGATTTGGATCAGCTTGGTCTAAAGATTTCTGAGTTTTTCTTACCTAGAATTTCTATGATTCATGTGGTTTATATAAATCACATGCTTTTGAGCATGTTCTAGACTTTGTTCAAGATTAGAGTCAAGTTCTTTCATTTCTAGATTAGTCAGTCCTCTTTTGATCATTTGGAAGCATCAATCAAAACTTCAAAGGATGTTGACCTAGCATTTAGTGATTTATCATCACTGGCTAAAGTGGTAAAATGAATATGCATCTTTAAAAAAAAAAAGCAAAGTGACATCTACTAATTTGTTGCATTAACACACCATCTTCTCCCAGCAATGTGTGGAGGGAGAACTTCCTTTGTGCCCAGCAGCTCAGTTATTCTGATTACCTTCCATGAAATAACAATCCACCACTCTATTAGGTTTCCCAGGCAACTGATGTCATCATAAAGCCATTGTGAATTCAATGTGGGAATAACCAGAAGGAGTCAGAAGGAGAAGAAGTCAGCTAGAAGGGAAGCACCAATTATATGCAGGCTCTTTACAGTATTATTATGACAATAGGGCCATCTGGAAAGGTGCACATTTCAGAGAGCACATGCTGAAAAGGAAGAGAGACCTGATGACCCTATGAAATGTTACCCAAACAAAATTAGACTTGGCCTAACAACCTAAGGGAATGGAGGCACCAAACAGACGCTACCTAAATGAGTAGTTAGTTAACCAGGGTTGATTGAACAACTCTAAGATCCAAAATATTGTGGAGAAAAATAACAGAAACAGCAGGCCTAGTCCCTGCCCTTCAACTTACTATATTAAGGAGACTAAAATACACATACAAAATGAAAATACATTGTTAACAATCACAAAAAATGAGCATTTAAACTTTATACATTGACAAAATGTCTGCATATGTATGTGTGTGTGTGTGTGTGTTTGTGTACAATATGGATATATGTATATACCTATTTGTTTACATTATAATGTGTATGTGTGTGTGTATGAGTGTATAGTTGAGAGGTGTGTGTGTTAAACACAAATATACATATACATACACAAGATTGGGGGTATAGAGTAAAATAACAATCATAGTTGATTTTCATGGCAGGGATGGGGGTGAAATCAAGAAAGACTTCCTACATGTAGTGAATTTTAAGCTCAGTATAGGATTACATGATGCAAATGGAATGATAGAAAGGAATATGCAGAACATTTTAGATAAAGTATAATACCGGTATAATATTCTCAAGGAAGTGGGAAGATGATAAAACAGTTGTATTTTATAGAATGAAATTATTTTGTAAAATACAAAGGAAAAAATGTTGAAAATGTAAGGCACTGTCCCTTTCAGGTATCATCCTTCATATGAAGAAATTTGATAATTAAAAAGGGGGTACATGTGGTCTTACATAAAGAAGTCAAGATAAATCAAGCTATAAAATATGTAAGGTTACTTCCTGAAAGTGGTAAGAAAATAAGTTTGGTCTAATTTAAAAGAAAACTGCTAAAAGTTTATATGAATTCAAATCCTTTTTGGACTTTAGAGATAATACTGCTGAGGTAAGCTATAATCTTGCTACTCACCACTACTCTAGAGTCCCTACTAATGTGTTTCTATTTATACAAATTAAACAGTCTTAAACATAACCATTTACAGTCAATCTTCAACATGCACAGTTTAACTTTTGCAACTTCAAGCATTCACATGATTTTATTAGTAACTTAATTTTCACTTTTGCATTGGCAACTATGAAGATTTACAACTATGTGCAATATGACTAACAAATAACAAATATTATATTAGAATAGATGTGTGATATGTTTCCATACTATATACGTCTGCTGCATTAATTTTCTTAAGACCTTGCTCCACATATGCGACTCACTACTCAATAACCCTCTGCTTTCCCACTGCCTACTGAACAAAGTCAAGATTTCTTAAGTTGATATTCAGTGCTCTCTACAATATGAGTCTATCCTCATTTTCTCTTACCCCATCTCACCTCAATATTACTTTCACTTTTGCTTGCAGCTCTACCACTCAACAAGAACTGTTCCTTTCTTAATTCCCTTCCTTCCTGACCTCTTTGTAGCTTTTGTAACTGTGGACTACTCCTTTTGCTTAGAGGTTTTCAGAGAATTGTATTTACATGGTTCTTTTTAAAATCTGACTATTTCTTCTTCAACTTTTGGCATAGGAATTAGTCCTATATTCTTTTTTTCTTCTCTATTTATATTCTCTTGATACTTTCATCAATTCTCACAGCTTCGATTATTATTTATATAAAAATAATACTCAAATCATATCTCACAGAAAATAGAAAACAAATAATACTCAAAGCATATCCAACTCATCTTTAAAACTCCAATTCCACTTTATCAATTACAATGCTATCTGGATATCCCATAAGGATCTCAAACCCAATATAAGGAGAAAATACTTCCTCCAAACCCTACCTTCTTCCTAATTTCCCTATTTCTGTAAAGGGCATCACCATCTCTCTAATGACTTAGGCTTGCAACCTTGGAATTATCCTTGAATCTTAGCCCTCCCTTACCTCCATATACAATTAGTGTCCACACTGGTCACCTCCAAAATATTCTTGTGTTCATTTCCTTTCTACTTACACAACCACTATCTTGAATTAGACACTCGTTGTCTCATCTGGACTGTTGTAATACAGTCCAGAGCCCCCCACTCCAAAGCTCTCTCTGTTCCATTCACAAGGTTATCAGAGTAGTATTCTTAAAATGTAAATCTGATCATGCTATTCCCCTACTCAAGAACCTCTAATGACTTCCAATGTCTCTGGAAATGCAAATATTTCTGTTTGGTATTTGAAACCCTTTATAATCTGGCTCAAATTTATTTTTGTAGATAGAATACACAATCTCCTTCCCTACCTCACTTATCTTGACTAGTTATTTTAGCCAAATTGGTCCAAGTATTTATTCCCATAGACAAAATTTCACCCTCTATGTTCATGCCATTCCATAGGCTGTCCTCCATGCCTGGAATGATATTTCTCCTCATTTCTATGGCAGAAATTTTACCTTTCTTCAAAGCAAAGTTCCAGGGGCCATCTCCAAAAAAGACCTTTTCTCATCCTTCTATACTTAATTATTCTATGCTTAATTTGATCCCACTCTGCAGTAACTATGCATTTTGCTCTGCAAAAAATTTAAAAATACTTACCTGTATGCATGCCAGTTTCCTCCAGTAGGATATAAGCTCTTTGAGAGAAGGAAATATTTTATTTTTGTCTTGGCATTTCCAGTGCTTAGAACACATCTTAAGATATAAAGTACCTTTCAATAAATTCTCTTTTAATTGAACTGGATCAAACTGTATCTATTTTTCCACTCTTACCTACCATTATTCTTATAACTTTTAACTCTAATCGTATTGGACTATTCATCATTTTGCAAATATACCTTGTACATTTGTCTGAAATTAATACTTCTTAACCTACTCCTATTCCTGTTTGACAAAACATACAAGTATCACTTCCACAAGATTGATACCTAAACTGGAATTGACCCCTCCTTCCATAAACACATATAGGAAACCATATCCCCAAAAATCATTTGTTATATTGTGCTTTATAGTCTGGGTTTTACTCCCTTTAATGTACTCCATATTGAGGTCAAACCGGAATTCTTGCAGTCTTCACACATGTCCCTCTATTTTCCAATTCTGGATCTTTGAACTGGCTATATCCCACACCTGAAATGTTTTCCCTTTTCTTCTCCACTTCTTAGAATCCTTTGATGCCTTTAAAGTCACCTCAAATGAAAACTCTTACATTAAGCCTTTCCTGATACCTCAGCCTCTAGTGTTCATTTCCCAATTTACCATAAATATTACATTTATGTTTCATAATTATTACTTATAATATAGGAATCGTACACTTATATTAACATTGGATTACATAATATCTTTATATCATAAGGTAATATATAATTTTAAACTATATTTTGTTGTTCAGTTCTTTTCTGTTGTCTCTAAGTCTTTTTGATCCTATTTGAGATTGGGGTTTTTTGCAAAGATATTGAAATGATTTGACATTTCCTTCACCAATTCATTCTTCAGATGAAGAATTTGGCAAACTTGTCTGGGTTCACACAGTAAGAATCTTAGGCCAGATTTGAACTCATATAGTCTTGCAGGCCTGGCATTCTATCCACTGTGTCACCTAGCTGTTCATTATGTTAACATAATAGATTATATAATACTATATTATTTTATGTAGTTTGTTATATTAGGTTACATTGTATTAGACTAATTTATAATTTTCTTGATAAAATATAAACTTTTTGATGATAGGAATTATTTTACTTTGTCTTTATATTCCCAGTGCCAAGCACAGTTCCTGAAACATAGAAACCATTTAATAAATGTCCACTCATTGATTGTGTGATTTCTTTATAGTATCTTTTATACTCTATTTTTTCCTCTCCTGACTTAAAGAGGTAGAGAGTAGACATATAAAAAAATTCTCCTAGAGCTTCCATTTAAGAAGGAAACCCAGGTCAGCCCTCTTATCATTTTCATCTGCCTAAATTCTTCTTAACTTTATCCATCCTCTTTGGATATCCTTCCTTTCCTCCTCTTCCCACTATTTAGATTTTTTTAATATCGTATTTTCTTATTTGATTATAAACTTACTAAGGGCTGAGATTGCACTTTACCTTTCTTTGTATCTCCATTTATTAGCACAGTGCCTGATACTTAGGCAGCACTAAATAAATCCTGATCGACTAAATAACCTAAATGAGGAGCTGAGGCTATATCAATCAATCATTCAACAAATATTCATTTTATTTCTATTGTCATTCATCTTTTTATCATCCCTAGCATAATGCCCTCCATAGAGAATAAACCCTCCATAAATGTATTTTGCATGAATGAACCAATGAATTAAATTCATTTAACTTTAATTCAAGTGACCAAATGATATGGAAAGATTCAGGATATTTGTACTGCCTCAATCAGTTTCTGCTGATATTTTGTTTGTAAAATGATTTATATTATAAAAATATCTGTGAAGATTGAAAGGGAAGAGGCTAGAAGCATATGTAGATGACCCTGTGGAGGGAAGCAGAGCAAGCAGATTCAGCCAGGTTGATCTGTTATGATTGCTCATTTCTAGATCTTGTCATACTTCAATCTACATCATTGCACCATGGCAAGCAAGAACCCATAGTCTTTTGATTAAAAAGAATTGTGAAACAGTTCCACTATCAATACCTCAGTCAGTCAAAGCAACACATGTTCTAGTAGCTATTTGTGTAGATTCTGATTTTAGTCTTTTTATCTAATACCTTTTGTCTTTTTATTTAATGAAGTCATACTGCAAAACACTATTTCAAAGTCACATTTTATCTAGATTGGAACCAACATTTTCAGGGCTTTTTTTCCCCAGTAGCAGTGACATACAATGAAAGAGAAATTAGTTAAAAATAAGTCTTAAATGACTAAATGGATGACACTTTGATAGCAATATATTTGGCAAGTTGGTTCCTTGAAACGAAAAAGTAAAATGAAAATCTTCCATCTTCATACAAATTCTTCTCTATATAAAAATAGAGAATCCAGATTGGGGAAACTGAATCATTTAGACTAAAGAAGTATCTCTCTCCAAGAATAAGAATCCCTCTGTGTTATCCCAGAAGTTACCATCATTACATGTTCCTCAAACAGAGAAGCTTTTAGAAATATAGTCATCAAATTGGTTGATATGTAAAAATGATAGAAAAGTATGGAACCAAAAGAATCTCAGAATAGCATGGCTTCAGTTTTTAACCCTTCCCTCATACCAACACATTACATAGTACTCTCTTTGTTCCAACAAATAGGTCATTGGATTAACAAGTTATTGTGAAAAGAAAAAAAAACAGAATCTAAATATAAATATATTTGATTTATAGAGTAGGGATACAAAATCTTTATCTACCAAGGAAAGATTTTATGAAGAGAAAAGCTAAAGGGAAAAAAATCCAGGAAGTCAAAATCAGAGCAGGGTGAGGGATGAAGTAATGAAAATTATTGTCTGAGTTCTTCTTGAAATGGAAGTTCCAGGAGAAAATGACCAATCCGAAAAAAGGGACACATAGGTAAAAGGATTTGCCAGGATAAAAAGGCTTCTTTAGCTGAGTCCTTAAGCAATCTAAAGAATGGGATTGAAGAGAAAGTACAATTATGGGGGACAGCTAGTATGAAGACATGTAACAAAGAGGGAACAAAGAGGTTAAATGATTTGGTCTTGTGTCATATAGCAATACCATCTGAGCAAAACTACTTGAACCTAGATCTTCTTGATTCTAGACCTGCTCTTTATCCACTCTGTAGTGCCAACCCTTGATAATGTCATGCAATTAGATCTCAATTGATCAGAATATTTGGAAGAATATACTATGTTGGTTAACTGAATGTCATCCAGGAAACTCCCCTTTTAAAATTTCAACCTCACTCTTGAAAATCTAAAATACATGAATCAACTTTTTCCCTTAGGGAATACAGCTCAGAAAGTGAACACCATTAAATAAATGGTTTATTGTTGTGGTTGAATGAGAATCTTTCAGTGCCTGTGGGTTTGAGAATCAATGCAATGATTCTCATGTCAACATATTGCAGAACCTATTGTAGAAAGTATAGTTGATAGTAATGCAGCTGATATTCAGATAGTACTTTTCTCATTTGATTCTTTATAATTGATTCAAATAAATTTTGAAAAGTATTCATTCTGTCTGGTAGTCACTAATTTCTAATTGCTATCCATTGTAGTAAGTACTGGGTATACAAAAAAAGAGCAAAGATATCCCTGTCCTCAAGGAGCTAACAGTCCAAGGGAGAGACAACATTCAAACAACTATATTAATTAAATATAGGATAATTTGGAGATAATCGATAGGGTGAAGGCACCAGAATTAAGAGAATAGGATCAGGCTTCCTATAGAATGTTGGAAATTTGGGAATAATTATTTCCACTTTATAAAGAAAAACTATGGGTCAGAAACAGTAAGTGACTTGTTCAGGTAATATAGCTAATAAGTAGTAATGTTAGGATTAGAAAACAGGTTTTCTTTAATGCTAAATTTAATCTTGATGCAATGATACCCAGGATGTGTGCTACTGGATTTTGGTTTTGGTTTTCAATAAATCTTTAAGATGAGGATTCACCACACTTAACACCATACGCCGAGATAAGATCAAAATGGGTTTATGACCTAGGCATAAAGAATGAGATTATAAATAAATTGGAAGAGCATAGGATAGTTTACCTCGCAGACCTGTGGAAGAGGGAGGAATTAGATCACTATTGACCACAAAATAGAAAATTTTGATTATATCAAATTGAAAAGTTTTTGTACAAACAAAACAAATGCAGACAAGATTAGAAGGGAAACAATAAACTGGGAAAACATTTTTACAATCAAAGGTTCTGATAAAGGCCTCATTTCTAAAATATGTAGAGAAGTGACTCTAATTTATAAGAAATCAAACCATTCTCCAATTGATAAATGGTCAAAGGATATGAACAGACAATTCTCAGATGAATAAATTGAAACTATTTATAGACATATAAAAATATGCTCCAAATCATTATTAATCAGAGAAATGCAAATTAAGACAACTCTGAGATACCACTACACACCTGTCAAGTTGGCTAGAATGACAGGGAAAGATAATGTGGAATGTTGGAGGGGATGTGGGAAAAGAGGGACACTGATACATTGTTGGTGGAATTGTGAACTCATCCAGCCATTCTGGAGAGCAATTTGGAACTATGCTCAAAAAGTTATCAAACTGTGCATACCCTTTGATCCAGCAGTGTTTCTACTGGGCTTATACCCCAAAGAAATATTAAAGAAAGGAAAGGGACCTGTATGTGCCAAAATGTTTGTGGCAGCCCTGTTTATAGTGGCTAGAAGCTGGAAAATAAAAGGATGCCCATCAATTGGAGAATGGTTGAGTAAACTGTGGTATATAATGTTATGGAATATTATTGTTCTGTAAGGAATGACCAGCAGGATGAATACAGAGAGGACTGGAGAGACTTACATGAACTGATGCTAAGTGAAATGAGCAGAACCAGGAGATCATTATATACCTCAACAACAATACTGTTTGAGGATGTATTCTGATGGAAGTGGATCTCTTCGATAAAGAGAGGTTTAATTGATCAAAGATGGACAGAAGTAGCTACACCCAAAGAAAGAACACTGGGAAATTAATATAAACTGCTTGCATTTTTGTTTTTCTTCCCGTGTTATTTATACTTTCTGAATTCAATTCTCCCTGTGCAACAAGAAAACTGTTCAGTTCTGCACACATATATTGTATCTAGGATATACTGTAACCTATTCAACACGTAAAGGACTGCTTGCCATCTGGGGGAGAGGGTGGAGGGAAGGAGGGGAAAAATCGGAACAGAAGTGAATGCAAGGGATAATGCTGTTAAAAAATTACCCTGGCATGGGTTCTATTAATAAAAAGTTATTTTTAAAAATGAGGATTTAAAAAAATTTTCCCTTTATGATATTCCTCTTTCCTTAGAGAAAAGTGAAAGAAAATGTTCTTATTAATGAAAGATCCTTATTAATCAAAATTAGACTATATTTGATTGAAATGTTCTTCTCTGAATATATACCCATAAGTTTATATTTTCAGTTCTTTTTCAGTCATGTTTGACTCTTTGTGATCCTTATTGGAGGTTTACTTGACAGAGATATTAGGGAGTTTAGAATTTCCTTCTCCAGCTCATTTAACAGATTAGGAAAGTGAGGCAAACATTTGCCCAGGGTCACTTAGCTATTAGGTGTCTGAGGCTAGATTTGAACTTAGGAAGACAAATTGGCAAGATGTATGAGGTCAAGATGTCTTACTGATAAGTATAGAATGAATGTTCATGGAATAATGGAAAGCACCAGGGAGAGGATAAGTGAGCTCTCATTTTGATTCTTTCCTCGTCATTCAGTATAATTATATAACTATATAACATAAGTAGTAAAAAAAAAAAAATTCCAGTAGACTTTATACAGAAAGACAATGAATAAAAAGACTCTAGAAGTTCCAATTATAATATGGATTACTCTCGGACCCTGATGAATAAAGTTTATGCATCACCTTTTCAGTCAGATAGAGAGTGGTGTCATTGAAGCCTAAGTGAATCTCTTTATCTGTAGTTACCAGGAAATCTGTGAGATTCTATAGGTTCCATGCTGAGGAATGGTCTAAATAAAAGGGAATACTCTAATTAAGTTCAATGAAGCTTCCATCTTGATTGAGCCATTGATGCAAAAGATTTCACATGATTTTTATAAGGCATCTTTCTGTCACTACATTTAATGTTTGACCTTTTTATCACTCATAATTTTTTTATTTTATTACCAACACATGTTTCCTATGGTCCTGTGCACCTGAAATTCAAACTTGGGTCTTCTAAGGGCAATCCTCTGGTAATCCACTTACCTTGTATGAGATTCCTTTTATAATTATCAGAAGGAAATAGTAATGCTTGGGACATATGCCTTACAGAGTTTGCTGGAGAATCAAATGAGATAATGCACATATTAGAATTGACTCCATATTAACAGATATAATCAAGATAAACAGAATCGCAACAACTTGAATATACATTTGAGTCTAGTTTTCTTAAAAGTAGTATCAATTGAATGTAAAGCTCCTGAAAAAAGGGATTGCTTTTCTTTTATATCTTCAGTATTTAACACAATCCCTGACATATAATAAGCACTTGATAAGTGCTTATCCATTGATTAGTTGATTGTTCATTAGTATTATATATAGGACTTTCTTTACCTTACATTGGTATATTTATAAAATAAATCCTAGTAGACTCTTGATGCCCTTGCACTAAAAGACACAAATTCTGGGAACAGAAGGTCCTGCTCACAGGCTGTAGTTTTGACCAAAGCTGATTCTTGTATTTAATTGTAATCCTGTTAGATTACAAGATAAGAAGTTGCCAGACCCATGGAAGGTTATATTAGTGATCTCCTTTCTTAATCCTTTCCCTAAGAGAATCTACTTAGCCCGTTATTTCCTTCTTCCAATCTTTTGGAGGTGTAGGATATCCACTTTGCTACATATTACCTGTATGACTTTAGACATATCACTTTATTTCTCTGTACCTTCAGGTTCCCCATTTGTAAAATGAGAGGATTGGATGATGACTTCTAAAGTGTTCTAAAGTGATGGAACTACAAGGTTTTTTATGTCACTAAATTATATTTTGATAAATACATTTATCCCTAACTTGAATAAAGCAGTAACTATAAACCTCAACATCAATGTAAACTCTTACTACATGGTTTGTTTTTTATTTGGTTTTTAATTGTTGACTAAAATTCAATCCAATAAATATATTCCAGGAGTTCTCAAACTTTTTAAATAGGGGGCCAGTTCACTGTCCCTCAGACTATTGGAGGTCCGGACTATAGTATAAACAAAAACTTTGTTTTGTAGGCCTTTAAATAAAGAAACTTCATAACCCGGAGTGAGGGGGATAAATGTCCCCAGCTGCCGCTTGTGGCCCGCGGGCCTTAGTTTGAAGACCCCTGCATACCAGGCACTGTGATATGCACTAGGAATATAATTAATAAGAAGAAAAAGAGTCCAGACAATCCCTGCCCTCCAAGGAACTTAACAATCTAACAGGGGGAGACAATACACAAAAGGAAGCAGGAGAGTGAGGGGAAGCAGTAAGAGAACACCAGGCATTTTATTCCATGGAGTTGAAAATAGAGCAACAGATGCAAAGCTGAGATGAGTTTCTGCCCTTTATAAATGATGGCACCAGGAGGAAATTGGTACTGTGCCATCTAGCCCTCCAATCAAAAGTGAGAGGTAGCTGAGGGAGCCAGTGTCAATCAATGAATAAGTTAGCAGAATGATAGTGGGTTTAGAATTGATGGGCTTAACTTGGGAGGGGTATCTTCTTCAGTGAAGTTGAAATCTGGCAAAATAGCAGCTACAAAAAAAAGAGAGAAATGTCCTAAAAACTGAATTTAAAATGTTTCAGACTTTTGGTTGTCCTTCTGAAATAGTGGATATTTAAGAAAGGTATCCTCTTGTCCTTGTGAAAACATTCTCTCCTAATATAGCAGACAAAGGTGAGCTACAATTGTCAAGCTGAATATTTTGTTAGCGAGAGGATTCTCGTCTCTGCTCTATTGATTCCCCCAAATTTACCTTTCCACCTGTGACCTCCCTCACTCCTGTTCAGGCTCATTTCTCTGGATGTCTCTTTGGCGTTTCTTCTTCAGTGCTTCTTTGCCAAACACATTTAATTTCATGGAGACTAAAACTCCTTATCTGGTCATTTTAAATCCTTCCTTTCCATTGCTTATTTGAAATTCCATCCCTCTCTCCCTACTCCATGTCACTGTTCCCACGGTTTGGGAACAAAATTTCAGGTCCTCTCATTGTTTCCAAGCAGTTTCAAAATCTCAAATAACTCTTAACATCTCAGTTTTCTGTTCTGTTGTTATATAGCTCTTAATATCATTACATGTAAATTGGATATTAGTGATGATTTTATTTCATATGTTACCTACAGAAAAGTTTAAAGGACTATGTAGAATGGTGGAAATGCAAATGACATTTGAGATGAAAATGGCAGGAAAAACTACAAATATTCTTCAAAGATATATAAGAATATAAGTTCTCTGAAGACAGGGACTATCTCTATATATTTCTCTTCATACTATCATAATAAAAAAAACTATGTAAAATTAGAGGGAGGGAGAGAAGGAAATAAGCATTTATATAGCACTTACTATGATGAAGTAGTACCTATTATTTCATTTCATCCTTACAACAATCCTGTGATATAGAAGCTGTTATTATTCTCATTTTTCAAATGGAAGAATTAAGGCCAATAGAGGTCGTGACTTACTTAGAATTAAACAGTTGTCTGAGGCTGGATTTGAATTCAGGTCTTCCTGATTTCAACCTAAGTACTCCACTCAATGTAACATCTAATTGACTCTGGTATATGCTTTTTATGATAATGACAGAGATAAAGAAGAAAATGTTTTTTTGAGAAAGAAGCCAAAGGGAGTTCAAACTATGGTCCACACATTGTTCAATTATTGGCCAGTTCAGGGATTACCAAGCATAGCCTTTTTTTTCCCCCTAAGAACAGTTGAACTTGTTTGACTGACCTATGAAAAATTCTGGGTATCATTTCTCTGGCATGTGGGCTTCATTAACTTGTCTAAAGATGCTGGCTCACTGGCAAATGTGGTTCCATTCTTCATGACAGCCAGAACTTTGGCACTGCCCACATATGACACCATTATTCTGTGGAACATGATGCTGTTAATGCATTGTAACTCTCAGTGCCTTTCAATGCTTCATTTCTTATTGAAGAGGTCATTTGGCAAATATATCATGTATTTAAATAATCTGGTTTTGCTTTTATTTATGTCTTGTGTACCATTTTCAGAACATATTTTCTGAAATGCTGTCTTGCCCTATTGACCTCTGACAGACCGTTGGATTAAAATGGAACCTTACTGCCAAGTCCTGGCAGCTATTGTCAAGACCTGTAAATACCAAAGCAACCTGGAAGCTTAATTATGCACAAAGAACATGGACAAATATTCAGAAAAAGATTTCACTGAACCACCACTATCAAAGTTGAGTCAAAAATCTGGGAACCATGGTAACTGAAAAAAATCTAAATTGACAAGAAAATATCTATTTAGAACAACAACAATAAGAAGAAAATTAATCATTTTAAGGTAACTATTAAAAAAGATTATTGTATGATCTTTCCAAAGAAATATCATGGAAATAAAATTTACTGTAGGCATCTATTTAAATAATTTATTTAAATTCTTGATAAAAGTACTTGCAATCAGTCTGCTAGTCAACAAGCATTTATCAAAAACTTATTGTATCCTAAGTAATGTCCTTAAAATGCTAATGAATTAATAAGAAAATAAATGGAAATATGGGTGATTTATAGGGTATTGGTAATATCCTAACTTGGTAATATCCTAACTTTTAGAGGTAACTAGTATAGATTGTTTTTCTTTCTCAAAGAAAGCTTCTTCTGGAAAGTTCTTCTAAATTCCATGCTGAAATTTTGTAGCCCTCATAGCCTTGAAGAATTTTATCCTAGCTGCTACTCTCATAGATGAGTCAAGTCTCTGGAGTTTAACTAGCTATATTTCCCAATCTGTATTCTAGGGCACTTCTGTGCGGCAGTGAGGTGGTTATCTCTAATATCATTTGTACCACTTCTTATTCATGTGCTTACCTTCAAGATTATTATTTGAAAATCTATTAAGATAGCCTTAAGTTAATTTTTAAAAGCTGTATTTAATAGGATGGTAAAATAAAAATGATTGGTACAAACCCTTCCTCCTTCACCACCACCAGCAAGCCTATGATATTTTCTTCCACAAAGATAGAGTTCCTAAGAAAAGTTAGCTCAAGAAGACAAGTGACAAACACATAACTCATATCTCAGGCTTGTTGGAAAACTTTTCTCTCATTTATGGGATGCTCATAGACTTTCTAGCAGATATGCAAATATGACCATCAGCTGATTCAAGGATGTATCTAGAACACCAATGAAAAGATGGAAAGTCCAACAAAATGGGGAAATGGAAAGTTGGTTAAATCTGAAGACAAGGCCAAGGTTTCTCTACACTCTCCTCCCTATAATGATACCTTTCCTTAGAACTTCCCTTAACCTAGATTTTTTTTGTTTTAAGATGCCTATAAACCTTTTGTGCCATCTCTCTTCTCTGTCACAGCTCAATCTGAGCTTTGCTTGTCAGAAGTAAATTAGAACTTCCAGCTTGCTCCAACCTTTTTGCTTCTGATACCTTATAATCATTATCTGGTCCTGACTTAGTTCTTTAAAAAATACAAATTCTTTAGAGGTATCTCAAAAAATGACTTTGAATTGTTTAAAGAGGTATGCGGATCCTGTTCATATCAGTTCTGATTGATTTAATCACAAAGTGATCTTACCTAATGATGGTTGTTTTTAACTGTGTGGTGCAATTAAGAATCTCATCCTTACATTTTGATAGAAAATAGCATGAAACAAATAGAGCAGGTATAGCTGTGAATGGGCTATAGTTTAAATACTTTAGAATCAGGATCTGGATTTCCTATCTGAGTCTTAGTAGTGATTGATGCTCTGTTAATCTGATTCATTAGGAGGGAAGGGCAAAGGGGAAAGGAAATCTTTCTAATGTTTAGAGTTTTGCAGAAAGGGTCACATGTTGAGTTTACTTCTAAAAGGGAATTTTCTCTACCAACTCCAACCTAAATCTGGATTAGTATTATGGCTTTTTTTGGAAAAGAAGTTATTTAGCTAAGCTTTTACTCATACATTCCACATGTCAGACATAAGACCTCATATGTAATGGGTGTTTTTATTAACCTGCTTATAGAAATCTTTGTATGAGAGTGTAGTAGCCAAGTGAAAACAAGAAGAATCTTTTGGGTATTCTTAGAGACAAATACACCAAACTGACTCCCCACAACCTGCTACTGGATTCATTCATTGCATTACTAATTTTCTTACGTCAAATTCAAAGGAAATCAAGGGATATATTATTTTATTTCCTCACAAATTCCCCTAATACAGAAACTATCACATTAATTAATCAACTTTGAAGCATAAAACTACTTTTAAAAATAGTCATTTCTTTTTTCCATAAGATATTTATTTTTCAGGATCAACTCAGATATCATACTTACACCAATTTGACTATGATATTTATTAATAGTAACAGATAATGCATATATTATATATAATATGCACAATATATACACATGCATGTCTATGCACATATGCATACATATGTATATGTGTCTATATAATATGGATATGTATGTATACACACTCACAGATAGATAAGATAGATATATACAGAGGTGAAACATAATCAAGTATGGATGTTAATAGTACAATTCTGGAAACTCTTACATAGTCCCAGATAATAGGATCAGCAGGAGAATGGTATCAGGCTACCAACTCAAACTATTATATCTCAGATATTGGCTAGGATAACTTCCTAATATAAATGTTAATTCTATACAACATCCTTGACAGATAATGATGAAATCTCTTGAATGTTTCTCTTGACAATCACTATTTTGGGATTCAGTCCATTTTATTTTTAAAGATCTTGGCATGTACTTAGTTTTAGGCAAATCTGCATGCATGTGTGAATGTTTTATATGTATGTTTTATATACATATATTGTGGCTATCTAGATATATTTCAACAACATTTTTAGCTGTTAGAAAAGTCACAAGCTATAGTCACCTGTAACCACTGGCTAAGCTGCTGATTACTCCACTGATACTGAAACTATAGTCTAACCATCTCAGCATGACAGTCAAAGTGTCTCAGGAATCCTCCTCAGAATATCTTGTCCACAGAATCTCATCTCCACAGAATAACAGTTAAATTTGGTTCTCTCAAATTGTCTCTCTTAAAGATGACATTTAACTCATCCTCTCTCACAAATTCTTTCTCCATGACAGTTAACTGTACTAAACTCGAGTTCTCGTTGTCATCTCTCAGTCCTCCCACAGACTTCTCAGAATTGACAGTTAACTTACCCAGTCTCTTACAGACTGTCTCTGCAATAGCAGTTATATTGTCAATCGCAAGATTCTATTCCTTCTTTTAAAGATATAGTAACAATATCCAAAACTTCTGTGAGAGAGGCTTTTAAAACGTGGTTAGAGTTCATTTTCCTAACTTTGCTTTTTCTGTTCTCTTCTTATGAGATTCAAGAAAAACAAAAGAAAACAAAACAAAAACCACAGAGATTCTTTCCTTATGGCAATCAAATGGAAACTAACTACATACAAACTGAAAACAACTCAGAAAAAGAGCATACTTATAATGATTATTCCTATAGTTTAGAGAATATGATCATCATTTGGTATCCGAAATTGTGAGATACAATGTAAAAGAACATATACAATTTCAAATGATAACTTTGTGTCTCCTGGGAATGTGGTATTACCTACATCTAACTTAGAAAAAATGAAGGCTGGCCAAAGGATAATAACAATAACAAAAGCTAATTTGTTTTTTTTTATTTTTATTTAATAATTACTTTATATTGACAGAATCCATGCCAGGGTAATTTTTTTTTTACAACATTATCCTTTGCACTCGTTTCTGTTCCAATTTTTTCCCCTCCCTCCCTCCACCCCCTCCCCTAGATGGCAAGCAGTCCTTTATATGTTGGATATGTTGCAGTATATCCTAGATACAATATATGTTTGCAGAACCGAACAGTTCTCTTGTTACATAGGGAGAATTGGATTCAGAAGGTATAAATAACCCGGGAAGAGAAACAAAAATGCAGATAGTTCACATTCGTTTCCCAGTGTTCTTTCTTTGAGTGTAGCTGCTTTTGTCCGTCATTTATCAATTGAAACTCAGTTAGGTCTCTTTGTCAAAGAAATCCACTTTCATCAAAATATGTCCTCATACAATATCGTTGTCAAAGTGTATAATGATCTCCTGGTTCTGCTCATTTCACTTAGCATCAGTTCATGTAAGTCTCGCCAGTCCTCTCTGTATTCATCCTGCTGGTCATTTCTTACAGAACAATAATATTCCATAACATTCATATACCACAATTTACCCAGCCATTCTCCAATTGATGGGCATCCATTCATTTTCCAGTTTCTAGCCACTACAAACAGGGCTGCTACAAACATTTTGGCACATACAGGTCCCTTTCCCTTCTTTAGTATTTCTTTGGGATATAAGCCCAATAGAAACACTGCTGGATCAAAGGGTATGCACAATTTGATAATTTTTTGGGCATAATTCCAGATTGCTCTCCAGAATGGTTGGATTCGTTCACAACTCCACCAACAATGCATTAGTGTCCCAGTTTTCCCGCATCCCCTCCAACATTCATCATTATTTTTTCCTGTCATCTTAGCCAATCTGACAGGTGTGTAGTGGTATCTCAGAGTTGTCTTAATTTGCATTTCTCTGATCAATAATGATTTGGAACACTCTTTCATATGAGTGGTAATAGTTTCAATCTCATCCTCTGAAAATTGTCTGTTCATATCCTTTGACCATTTATCAATTGGAGAATGGCTTGATTTCTTATAAATTTGAGTCAGTTCTCTATATACTTTGGAAATGAGGCCTTTATCAGAACCTTTAACTGTGAAGATGTTTTCCCAGTTTGTTGCTTCCCTTCTAATCTTGTTTGCATTGGTTTTGTTTGTACAAAGGCTTTTTAATTTGATATAATCAAAATTTTCTATTTTGTGATCAGTAATGGTCTCTAGTTCATCTTTGGTCACAAATTTCTTTCTCCTCCACAAGTCTGAGAGATAAACTATTCTATGTTCCTCTAATTTATTTATAATCTCGTTCTTTATGCCTAGGTCATGGACCCATTTTGATTTTATCTTGGTATATGGTGTTAAGTGTGGGTCCATGCCTAATTTCTGCCATACTAATTTCCAATTATCCCAGCAGTTTTTATCAAATAATGAATTCTTTTCCCAGAAGTTAGGGGCTTTGGGTTTGTCAAACACTAGATTGCTATAGTTGACTATTCTGTCTTGTGAACCTAACCTTTTCCACTGATCCACTAATCTATTTCTTAGCCAATACCAAATGGTTTTGATGACTGCTGCTTTATAATATAATTTTAGATCAGGTACAGCTAGGCCACCTTCATTTGATTTTTTTTTTCATTAATTCCCTTGAGATTCTCGACTTTTTATTGTTCCATATGAATTTTGTTGTTATTTTTTCTAGATCATTAAAATATTTTCTTGGAAGTCTGATTGGTATAGCACTAAATAAATAGATTAGTTTAGGGAGTATTGTCATCTTTATTATGTTCGCTCGGCCGATCCAAGAGCACTTAATATTTTTCCAATTATTTAAGTCTGACTTTATTTGTGTGGAGACTTTTTTATAATTTTGCTCATATAATTCCTGACTTTCCTTTGGTAGATAGATTCCCAAATATTTTATGGTATCAACAGTTATTCTGAATGGAATTTCTCTTTGTATCTCTTGTTGTTGGGTTTTGTTGGTGATGTATAAAAATGCTGAGGATTTATGGGGATTTATTTTGTAGCCAGCTACTTTGCTAAAATTATGAATTATTTCTAATAGATTTTTAGTAGAATCTCTGGGGTTCTCTAGATATACCATCATCTGCAAAGAGTGATAGTTTGGTTTCCTCATTGCCTACTCTAATTCCTTTAATATCTTTCTCGACTCTTATTGCCGAGGCTAGTGTTTCTAATATGATATTAAATAATAATGGTGATAGTGGGCAACCTTAACAAAAGCTAATTTGGAAAACAAAATAAAAACCGGCAAAGTTCAGGCTCTGTGGATAATCAAACTAGAAATTAAAAAATTAGAAAAAGATATTCTTGTAAGCTCAGGCCTCTTGATTCCCCAAAAATGATTCAATCAGCATAGGGACAATATTTTCAATAATGTCTCTTCAACTTGTGTTTTAAAGATTTCATCTTTGCATACACCTTTAGATGAACAAATTATATCTACCAGTACACACTGGCAACTATTCTTGCAGTTTGTGATCTTATGGAGTAAGGAACACCAAGGGACTTTTTCAAAAATATTTTGCTAGTTGCTATTGAAGAAAGAACTGAAACTTTGGATTTCTTGACTTTGAGTTCTGTACTCCATCCCTATTGTACAGCTATTGAGTAAACAGGGACTACAGGGAGGGAATAAGCGTTTCTATTGCTCTGACTCTATGCTAAATTTTTCAAGTATCATCTCATTTTATCCTCCCATCAAGCTTGGAAGATAGGGTTTATTATTATCCTCACTTTAGAGTTGAAAAAATTAAGGCAAAAATTAATTTCCCATGGTCACAGAGTTAGTCAATGTATTTGAGTCTTCTTTTGAGTTCAGTCCTTCCTAATTTCAAGCCCAATACTATTCTCTACACCACTGACTGCCTCACAAGATCTGTATATACTTATTACCTCAAAGAAAGAGCAGGATGGCTCAGAAGGTAAAATGCCAGAAAATACTGGAGTCAAATCTTTTTTCTGACCCTTACTATTTATGTCTGTGAGCAAGACATTGAATGTTTGAGACTTGTTTACTGGCTTGCAGTATGCATTAATAATAGCAGTTTCTACCTATGGAATCAGAGAGATAATAGATAGATGGATAGATAAATGAATAGGCAAAGATTGATAGATAAATAAGTAAACTATAGAAAGATATACCAGTGGATGGAAATAGTGTTAAATGGAGCAGATAAATGATGATAACGAAGAAAAGATGAAGAGGAGAGGAAGAAATAATGATGATGAAGAAGAGAAGGAGGAAGAGAATGAGGAGGAGAAAGAAGAGGAGGAGAACAAGGACAAAGAAGAGAAATGAAGAATGAGAAGGAGGAGATAGGAAAGAGGAGGCTATAAGCCTAAATTTCCTGATATCACATATGATTTTTTGCAATTAAGTTCCATTGCCTCCAAGGATTTAGAAAAATCTCCAGATGAAAAACATTTATCACTCTTATCCTGAGGAGGCAATGCTATGGTCCAAGTTCAAGTTTGCTTTCAGTTCTCCCAATTAATCTTGATTACAACCTGTTGAGGAGTTTGCAATAAACTTCAGAATGCACATCATGTAGGCAAAAGGAACCTTCATGACTGGAATCTTTGGATTCTCTGCAGTTATTGACTGCAAAAATCATAATTCTTATATATGAATCTTGCCTTGGTCTTTGTGTCTTTATGAATATAGCTTTCCTAAGCCTCAGTTTCCCAGAAGAGTAGTCTATATATTTCATTGGATGCTAATTTTCCCTTGTCCCTAATCTATGCCAAAAAGAGAGATGTTACTAAGAAGTCATGAAAAGCCAAGACACTGGAGAAAAATGTCTGGGAGACTTTAGAACAAAGAAACTTGCCAGATTTTTGAAGTGACATGCTCCCTGGGAAAGCATGATTAGGGTCTGCATTGTCCTATTTCCAGCCAGCTTTAGCAGCACGATTAAAATAGGAAAGCAAAATCAATGAAACACTAGTTTTTGATGTCTGCAGACAGGTCATCTGATGAGAGCAGTAAACAGTAGGGAAGATACCCTAATAGCAGAGAAATCTAGAGATGATGGTTTCAGAGTAAGTAGGAATAGAAGATAGTCAGGAAAGGAAATGTTTTTCATTAATAAATCTCACAGTGCGAATGTGTACACACATGCCTGCTGGAAGCTTCCCAGCTTCCCCATTACTGTCAATAGCACCACAGTTCTCCTCATCCCTCTCCTTGCCAATCTTGGAGTCATTTTCAACTTTGTTCCCCTTACCTTCCATATCTACTCCATAATCACATCCTTCTCAAAACCTCAGTAGCTGAAAGGGCTTTAGGACCTGGAAACAGATTCCTACAAGCCATGAAATTCTGGACAAATCCTTCAGTTTCCTCATATATAAATTGGGAACAATGATGCATCTTTTCCCCACTATCTCAAAAAGCAGTTATAAGAAATACTTTATGATCAAGTTCTGTGAAAGTAAATTGATAGAACTAGACTCAGAATTACATACCATAAAGACCAACCCTTCAGTTATTGATAAGGGAAATCAGGCACAGAAGGAATATATGTGACACACCCAAGATTATAAAAGTGATCAATATCTGAGGTAAAATTTTAATCTAATGCTTTTTCACTCTAAGGGCAAAGTTCTCTCCACTGTACTAGGCTGCCTTTCATTATAACTCTTAGGTCATGTGAATCAGGACAAATATCTAGTCTTCCATCTTGTTGCACATATGACCCGAAAGTCTCTGTTTTGCTTTCTGAGATATATCAATGTCACTACATACATTCCATTTTGTTCTCAAAGCTGCCATGTGGGCATGGTACTATAGATTTTATAATCTCCATTTTAGATAAGATAATGAAGACTGAGAAAGATTGGATATAGACAAAGTCATAGAGCCAGAAAGTATCTTTTTCTTGACTGCTTCCAGAAACAAGTAACTTAGAACTGTATTATCACTTTGACCTCTCCTCTTAAGAATCGGGTACTTCAGATGATTTCTGCATGGATTTAGAAAGTATGATTTCCCTCCTCCTATCCTCAGACATAGCGGCAAGATCCTAACTGGTTTTCATCTCAAAGAATCAAAAATTCAGTTGGCATAGTGTACTTTTCAGTACAATTGGGGTCATACCCTGAACTAACCCTGGTACTTGGAGATGCAGAAACTTTATCTCTACAACATATGTACCATGAATTTACACCAGAATCATAGAAGATCTTATCAAGATTGAAATCTGCAAAGGTTTTACTGAGCACTTAAAATAATGTTCATATATTCAACCCTCCTTCTCCAATGCCTCATCCCATTGTTGAGGCAACCTGGAATTTTAAGGGAGATGCCACCACTGCATACATTTAAAAAGGTACTATGAATACGAAAAGGTTTCAACTGTGCTTCTGTCAACAGATTGTACCTACTTTCAAGGCAATAACCTCTCTGACCATGAAAAGAATCATCAAGAGTGGGTGATTTATTGATCTATATCTGGCCACTGGAAGCAGATGGCTCCAGAAGAGAAAATGAGGCTGGTGACCTTGCACAGCCCTAATTCACTTAAATACAATTCATTGCATTTTATGGAATCACCTCCCTGATGCCATGATCCTCTTCAAAAATGAAGGACAAACAATAACAATATGTCTTCACCTTAAAAGGACATTGCCTGGAATCCTCATGTAATGTTCTATACTGCAACATGAAGCAGAATCTGTTCACTCCAAACAAAGTAAACTTAACTAATATTCAGCAAATAGGATTCTCTCATTCTATCTTGTAATGTCTGTATTTACTTGGTCTCATTCTTAGAATATATGCTATTTTTTCCCCTGCAAAACAATGGCTGTTTCCCCCTTCAACACTGATCTTCATGAGAACTTTAAAAGGTTATTCCACAGTCATTGACTATTCAAATGAATGCAATTCAATATACCATTCTTAAAGAGTGAGATTTTTTTCTAAGATCACACAGGCAATAAGTAGAAAACTTTGAACACAGAGTTTCTGATTTCAGATACCATGCACTTTCCACTTTACAATGAAATATCTCCCCAAAGATATCTATTGAAGGTATTCAATTGGGAGAATCTTAGAGATTACTTTGTTCTTCAGTGGCTTGATCAACCTTCCCAGTTTGTGACAATAGTGATTAATAGTATGTCTTGTCATTTGTTTCTGTTATATATGGCCACATGAATTTGTTTCTTTGTAGTCTGAAGATCTCTGAAGAAGAGATCACACATTGATTTTCTTCTCTTTTCCTTTCTCATTTCGCCATTAGCACCTCTGTTCCTAGCAGTGTTCCTTGGCTGATGGGCAGATGGGTTTTCATGAAACTTTCTTACAAAATCAGATTTTATAAACATGAAGAATTGTGTTGACTTTTGTTTAGTTTGTTTATTTCATTTATCTACAAAGTGTTTCATATATACTAACTCATCTATTTGTATAATAAAATGTAAGACTATAATAAATTTACAGAGAACAGGCACATGTCTATTTATAGTAACAAAATATCTAGAAAACAAACTCAGATAAAGATATAAAACTTTGATATACAACTCTATAAAATATTATATGTGATGTATATAAAATAAATATGAAGCTAACACATTATACAGCCATAAAGCTAGAAAAGGCCTTGAATGTCATCCTTTCAATCTCTGAAAATATAATGATCTCAGACAAGAGTGTCTCCTATTTTTTAAGATACACAAGAAATGATTCCACAATTTTTTTCCATGTCATTGACTATTCAATCTCTATTAAAAGGAAAATCTACTTATGAATGTCAACCCACAAGTGTTATATTCTTCCAATTCATAAAATACCATGAGCTATTCCTATTTCTTTCACTGAGTATTTCAATGTTACTTCACTTGGCAACCCTTCTTTACAAATGGCTATGCCAAGCTCTGTTCCAAAATGGTGCCATGACTCTCATTGCTGTCATCAGCAGCCATCAACACTGCATTTAGTTGACATAATTACTTACTGTTACAATCAGTGACCATTAGGTTAAAGCTAAATTATAGTCCCAGTCATAGGGAATTGCCTGTTACATCCATATAAATACACAAAGTTCACCATTCATGATTAACGTTATTAGTCTGGATTCCCAAGGAATTAGCAAGGAGCTGTCCTTGATTGTAAAAATACTGCCAGAGAAAGGTATAATAAAAGATGCACAGCCTAGTAAAACTCAGTTTGCTTAAATGGAATACCCATGATTCAGAAGTACAGATGTCAGAGACCTAAAACTAGAAATGCTATTGTTTCTCTAACTAAATTTGGCCTTTTCTTAATTACATTTTCTTTAATCTATCCCCACAGATCTTATAATGCAACTCTTTTTGTCATTTTATGATTTTTTCCTAACTAGATGTGAAGTCTTAGATTCTACTATTGGGAATCATGCAGTAAATAGAAATGTTTGCCTCCAGCATTTGAAGGTACACTCTCCAACTCCTGTCCTTATGCTGAGGGAATTCAACATACATATCAATATTTCCTGAAACATCCTAAGCAGTTTTTCAGTTTATTCATTATCTATGACCTCTGCTTTCACCCTTCCTTAGTTATACATAGTAGTCATAATCTTGATTATCATCACCCACAAGTGTCCTACTTATATATTCATGAACTTTAAAATTGTTTTTTCTGGTCATGGTCTCTTATTATTCTACTTTTCTGTCTATCTTGTACTAAACCTGTTCTTTCTCTTCACCAAAAGTTCTATTTCTTAGCCAATACCAAATGGTTTTGGTGACTGCTGCTTTATAATATAATTTTAGATCAGGTACAGCTAGGCCACCTTCATTTGATTTTTTTTTTCATTAATTCCCTTGAGATTCTCGACTTTTTATTGTTCCATATGAATTTTGTTGTTATTTTTTCTAGATCAATAAAATATTTTCTTGGAAGTCTGATTGGTATAGCACTAAATAAATAGATTAGTTTAGGGAGTATTGTCATCTTTATTATGTTCGCTCGGCCAATCCAAGAGCACTTAATATTTTTCCAATTATTTAAGTCTGACTTTATTTGTGTGGAGACTTTTTTTAATTTTGCTCATATAATTCCTGACTTTCCTTTGGTAGATAGATTCCCAAATATTTTATGGTATCGACAGTTATTCTGAATGGAATTTCTCTTTGTATCTCTTGCTGTTGGGTTTTGTTGGTGATGTATAAAAATGCTGAGGATTTATGGGGGTTTATTTTGTAGCCAGCTACTTTGCTAAAATTATGAATTATTTCCAATAGCTTTTTGGTAGAATCTCTGGGGTTCTCTAGGTATACCATCATATCATCTGCAAAGAGTGATAGTTTGGTTTCCTCATTGCTACTCTAATTCCTTTTATATCTTTCTCGACTCTTATTGCCGAGGCTAGTGTTTCTAATACGATATTAAATAATAATGGTGATAGTGGGCAACCTTGCTTCACTCCAGATCTTACCGGGAAAGGTTCCAGTTTTTCCCCATTGCATATGATGCTTACTGATGGTTTTAAATATATGCTCCTGACTATTTTAAGGAAAAGTCCATTTATTCCTATGCTCTCAAGTGTTTTTATTAGGAATGGATGTTGGATTTTATCAAATGCTTTTTCTGCATCAAGTAGAAAACTTTGAACGCAGAGTTTCTGATTTCAGATACCATGCACTTTCCACTTTACAATGAAATATCTCCCCAAAGATATCTATTGAAGGTATTCAATTGGGAGAATCTTAGAGATTATTTTGTTCTTCAGTGGCTTGATCAACCTTCCCAGTTTGTGACAATAGTGATTAATAGTATGTCTTGTCATTTGTTTCTGTTATATATGGCCACATGAATTTGTTTCTTTGTAGTCTGAAGATCTCTGAAGAAGAGATCACACATTGATTTTCTTCTCTTTTCCTTTCTCATTTCGCCATTAGCACCTCTGTTCCTAGCAGTGTTCCTTGGCTGATGGGCAGATGGGTTTTCATGAAACTTTCTTACAAAATCAGATTTTATAAACATGAAGAATTGTGTTGACTTTTGTTTAGTTTGTTTATTTCATTTATCTACAAAGTGTTTCATATATACTAACTCATCTATTTGTATAATAAAATGTAAGACTATAATAAATTTACAGAGAACAGGCACATGTCTATTTATAGTAACAAAATATCTAGAAAACAAACTCAGATAAAGATATAAAACTTTGATATACAACTCTATAAAATATTATATGTGATGTATATAAAATAAATATGAAGCTAACACATTATACAGCCATAAAGCTAGAAAAGGCCTTGAATGTCATCCTTTCAATCTCTCAAAATATAATGATCTCAGACAAGAGTGTCTCCTATTTTTTAAGATACACAAGAAATGATTCCACAATTTTTTTCCATGTCATTGACTATTCAATCTCTATTAAAAGGAAAATCTACTTATGAATGTCAACCCACAAGTGTTATATTCTTCCAATTCATAAAATACCATGAAGCTATTCCTATTTCTTTCACTGAGTATTTCAATGTTACTTCACTTGGCAACCCTTCTTTACAAATGGCTATGCCAAGCTCTGTTCCAAAATGGTGCCATGACTCTCATTGCTGTCATCAGCAGCCATCAACACTGCATTTAGTTGACATAATTACTTACTGTTACAATCAGTGACCATTAGGTTAAAGCTAAATTATAGTCCCAGTCATAGGGAATTGCCTGTTACATCCATATAAATACACAAAGTTCACCATTCATGATTAACGTTATTAGTCTGGATTCCCAAGGAATTAGCAAGGAGCTGTCCTTGATTGTAAAAATACTGCCAGAGAAAGGTATAATAAAAGATGCACAGCCTAGTAAAACTCAGTTTGCTTAAATGGAATACCCATGATTCAGAAGTACAGATGTCAGAGACCTAAAACTAGAAATGCTATTGTTTCTCTAACTAAATTTGGCCTTTTCTTAATTACATTTTCTTTAATCTATCCCCACAGATCTTATAATGCAACTCTTTTTGTCATTTTATGATTTTTTCCTAACTAGATGTGAAGTCTTAGATTCTACTATTGGGAATCATGCAGTAAATAGAAATGTTTGCCTCCAGCATTTGAAGGTACACTCTCCAACTCCTGTCCTTATGCTGAGGGAATTCAACATACATATCAATATTTCCTGAAACATCCTAAGCAGTTTTTCAGTTTATTCATTATCTATGACCTCTGCTTTCACCCTTCCTTAGTTATACATAGTAGTCATAATCTTGATTATCATCACCCACAAGTGTCCTACTTATATATTCATGAACTTTAAAATTGTTTTTTCTGGTCATGGTCTCTTATTATTCTACTTTTCTGTCTATCTTGTACTAAACCTGTTCTTTCTCTTCACCAAAAGTTCTATCCCTTTGCTCCAGTTCTTTCCTAGGCCACACTCC
Source organism: Antechinus flavipes (assembly GCF_016432865.1). Lineage (NCBI taxonomy): Eukaryota > Metazoa > Chordata > Mammalia > Dasyuromorphia > Dasyuridae > Antechinus > Antechinus flavipes. The sequence continues at coordinate 432,966,986 of NC_067401.1, read as the reverse complement.
TATTCTGCTTATATTCTTCTTCTTTCACCTCTTGGTAAACCATTTCAACTCTAACCTTTTCTTTTAAGTTTTTTTATCCCTTTTTCCTACTTCTGATATTTCTTAGCCTTTTATTATGCTTGTCATCCATTGCCTTTGCTCCTATTCATGTGGTAATAAAAAAAGACAATGAAAATCACAAAATCATGAGCTCTGGGCCCAACAAATTAATGTTACATAATCACAATTAGACTCTCATTGTTTCAAGGTAATCCTTTTATTGTTCCTGATTAAGTGACTATTCACTAAAGCAGCTATTTCAAGGGCTCATCTTCCCTAAACCCTCAGTTAAGAACTTTGCCTCCTATTTCACTGAAAAAAATTAAGACCGCTTGCAGAAAGCTCTCTGTTCCTCCCTTCTCCTCAATTCATATAATCAGACTTTCTTCATTGTTTTCTCCTTGTCCCTGACCCACATGAAGAAGTTGCCCTTCTCCTTGCAAAGATAAACCTGTCTACATGTACCAGTTACAGCAGTCTATTCAATCTCCTCTACTAGATTACCCCTTTATCACTTTTCTCCCCAGTCTGGCCCATCCCTCACTCAGCTAGCAAGATGTTCTTCCTAAAGTACAAATCTGACCATGTTACTTACCCTTCTACTCAATAAACTCCACTGGCTTTTTATTACTTTGAGGATCAAATATAAAATCCTCCATTTGGCATTTAAAGCCCTTCATAATCTGGCCACTTTCTCCCTTTTTTAGTTTTTTATAATATTCACCGGTACCACTGGATTCCTTGTTGTTCTTCACACAAAGAACTTTATTTCCTGCTTTGTGGATTTTTCTTAGTTGTTTCCCATGGCTAATCTCTCTCCTCATTTCTTGATTTTCCTGGCTTCAATAAATTTTAAATTATTTTCTCCTTCTCCAAGGAGTCTTTCCTAACTCTCCCTTAATTTTACTGTCTTCCTTCCAAGATTTTCTCCAATTTATCCAGTATAAAAAGTTTATACAACATTTCTTGATTTTTTTTGTTTTCTTTATTAAAATGTAAATGTATTCTCAACTCTTAGCATAGTGCCTGGCACATAGAAGGCATCCAATAAATTAATTGATTTAAATAGACATTTGGGTGATATTATAAATTAAATTTTAATTCTATATTTTTAGAAATCAAAAATTTGAGCCTGTGCGATACCAACAAAGAGAAGACATTTATTCATTTCCCTCAGTAGACCATAAGCTCTTTCTTAACAGGAATTATATTCTTCTTCTTCCTTCTTCTTCTTGTTCTTCTTCTTCTTGTTCTTCTTCTTCTGCCTCTCTGACTCTGTATTTATCTGTCTGTCTGTCTTTCTTATACACACAAACGTACACACACACATTTTCAGGGCGTAACACTGTTTTTCACACAGTCAATGCTTAATAAATGTTTTATTCATTCCTTTCTTCCTTCCATGCATGGTAATATGTTACAGATAATAATCTTTTCACCCAGGGTTCATTTCTGTGAGTAGAGGTAGGAATATCCCAGCATTCCTATAACTTGATTTTGGATAGAGATATGATTATTTGATTAATTTTAATGTTACAAATTAACATTTTTCATCTTTTCTAGTTTTTCCCTGACTCCTTCAGTTATGCTCTGATTAGAAGAAAAAAATGGGAATCAACCAATATCATACGTTAAATTCATGTGACTTCTTTTGGGTGAACTAATAAATTGGGGAATTCTAACTTTGGGCCAAAGACTTTTATTAATGACTTTGAGTTTGGCCATTGAAAAATATTAACCTAGCTTTCTCAACCCTGCCAATTGGTGACTCATACTTAGGCTTCTTAGTGTTTCTTCTCTGATCTGCTATCTTAAATCATCTCTTTGTTTAAAACAGGTAAAGATTCCATCTTCTTAACTGCCTGACCCAGACCAGTAGAGCTGTCAGATCACAGAGTGTGACTCCATCCCTTTGCTATTGCTCTGGTCATAGGTTTATAACTCAGGCTTCTCTTCGCAAAAGATCATCAGCATCAGCATGTTGTTTCCAGGGTCATAAATTTGCAATGTGATGAGACATATCCAGATGTTGCCAAACGTGAACTGACTCGCCAAGCAGTCTCTCTTGTGTTCTAGTTTTCTTTACAATGGATAGAAACTGGTGGTCCATTTACTATAACATTGGTATTTCATATGCAGCTGGAGATGTGAGGTAGTCCAGATTGTAGGTGATCATTTCCTGGAAGCAATTCTATTTTTTAAACCAAACCGAGATGCCCTCATTCTTATCTGATCTTGGGAAGCTATGCTATTCAAGGGCATAATGAAGTAGAGGCTACTATGACTTTTCATCACAAGATGAAGAAGTTCCTAGACATTACCAATTAGAAAATACTGCATTAGTATTCAGGATCTATTACCATGTATGGTCTGATATTAAGCAAAATGGAATTTTGTTTAGCTTAAAAATACTTATAGAAACTTAGATTGAATGAATAAAAATCATTTATTAAGCACTTTCTGTGTGCTGAGCATTGAGAATACAAAAAAGATAGAGTTAGAGAAGACTGCAGAAATCAATTAACCTACTTTCATTATTTCTCCAATGATGAAATCATTGGGGCCTAAACTTATGATCATATAACTTATCATTGATAGAGAACTAAAGTTTCTTTTCCCCCATTCTAATCCAATACATTTGCCACCAGTCTTACATGCTTTAAGCTAAAATGCATTGAGTTGTGATCTTTCTGGAAGAAAGGACTATCTTTTGAACTCTTTTTGTATCCTCATCACTTGCCTCAGTATCTGGACATAGCAGGTGTCTAATAAATGTTTATTGACTGGCAGACAAAAAAGTTATGTAGATGCTTACTATAATTATTATTAATTTTTTCTTAATGTTAGATGAGCATTTCCATTCTGGTAAGATCTGTAAAATCTTACAAATTTCTGTAAGATGGCTTTCAAACTAGAAAAAACCTTAGAAGATTTCTAGATCAACATCTTCCTCTTACACAGTAAATAATAAGTTTTTATTGACTTGACTTGATTTTGTTTATAAATGAGAGGAAAACTGAAGCCCAGGGAGATTAAGTTAGTTTTCTGCATTCTCAACAGTAGCAAGTAGTAAAATAAAATCCTTACCGTTTGGAAGGCAACCTAGCCAGGATAAGAAATACAATTAAATGGGAAAAAAAAAACACATTTCATTTAAAGTCCTCCCTCTGCCATGGACCTTAGGGACCTAGACATAATATCACTACTCTTCTATGCAACAGTTAGTTCATTAATAAAATGTTATTAACAATATCAACCTTTTAACTTTAGAATACTTGGGAAAAGTAACATCTAGGAATTCTCATGAATTAATGGCATCTTTTATAGCCATGTCCTAAAATTCAAGCTAACAGTTTATTTATTTGGGTTCTATAATATTTCCCCCATTTTAATTTTAGCTAGCTCCTTGGCTATAACTTGGGAGAAGCTACTTTGTCAGGCTGTAGTTCCCACTAAATAGTGCCATTCCCAAAGACATCCAAAGATGGCCCAGGCAAACAAAGCATAGGGGTTGTCATGACAACAAGGTATTCACGCATCTTTGAGTACTAGGAAATTTTGTAAAGTCCACATCCTCATTTGTTATGTGATTTTGGAAAAATAATTTCTAACCTCTCTTGGCCTTAGTTCCCTCATCTGTAAAATGCGAGTTTTGGACTAAATGAACTTTTACCTTTATGACTCGCATGTTCTGTGGATCATATTTCTAGGTAACTAGGTGGATAGATTATAGAACCTGGAGTCAAAATAACTCTTAAGTTCAAATACAGTCTGTCATACTAGCTGTGCAACTTTGGACAAGTCACTTAATATCTGCCTCAGTTTCCCTAGCTCTACAATGATGATAATAAGAGTGCCTACTTCATTGGATTATTGTGAGAATTAAATGAGATGCTATTTGTATAGTACTTCATAAGCATTAAGTGCTTTATTAATTCTAATTCTAATTATTGTTAGTATTTTTTATTATTATTATTATTATTATTATTCATTACCATACCAGCCAGAGTCAGTGGAATTTTGGGAAGGGAGGAGAAACCTACATTAGTTCCATATTTTAGAGAAATTCTAATGGATTGTCATTTAATGAATTAATCCATTTTTAATTTCTCCAGGTATGTTATCTTTAAAATAATTTCCTTAAACACCATTTCAAAGAATGCTCTCAGCTTAAGGGCTACTTTTTAAATCTTCATATTCCAGGAAAGACTTGTCTAATGATTGGTGTAAAATGTTTGAGATGGAAAAGACCTTAAAAATTCAGTTGTACTGCAAGGAAAACAAATAAACAAACACAACTTCTTAACAATTAGAGTAATTCAAAGTAGAATGTATTTCCTTAAAAGACAGCAAGTTTTCCAACATTGGAACACTTCAAGCAAGTATTGAATGACAATCGACAGTGATATTGTGAAAGGGATTTCTGTTCAGGAAACAGGAACTGGGGTGAAGCACTGGACTTGAGTCAAGAACAGCTGAGTTCAAATCCTGCTTCAGATACTTATTAGCTGTGTGATCTTTGGCAAGTCATTTCGCATCTCTCAATCTCATTGTTCTGATCTGTAAAATGTAGCTAAAAATTGCAACTAAATCCAAGTGTTATTGTGAGGAGCAAATGAGACAATATTTCTAATGTACTTTGCAAACCTTAAAGTACCTTGTAAATGTTAGTGGCTGCTAGGTGGCGCAATGGATATAGTGTTACAGTGGATAGAATGTGACATCTGGAGTCTGGAAGACTTCTGAAGTTCAAATCTGATCTCAGACACTTAATGTTGTGTCCTGGGCAAATCACTTAACCCTGTTTGCCTCAGTTTCCTCATCTATAAAATGAAATGGAGAAGGAAATGGCAAACCACTCTAGTATCTTTGCCAAGAAAACCCCAAACGAGGTCACAAAAAGTAGGGCATGACTGAAAACCAACAACATCAACAATTATTATTAAATACAACTAGGACTAGATGATTTCTAAGGTCCTATCCAACTCTGAGATTCTGTGCTACTATGAAATTATCTAAATTATCTTTTCATTTATAGCTCAGGAAGCAGAGTTTCATAAAGTTCTCAGTTTCACAGAGAAGATATGATTTGTTCAGTCTCCCAATTCCAAGCATATCAGTGACAGACTCAATAGAAGGTAAGATTCTTGAAGGCAGAGACTTCCATTCTGATCCTTGTTTTCCCATACCTAGTATAGTGTCTAAGTTAAAGCACGTGTCGATAAATGTTTATTGACTTGAATTTACTAGCACACCCAGTCAAATTGGACTGTTCTAGTAAACAAATTGAACTGTTCCTCAATCCATGGTGGATAATGCAAACTTAATTCTTTCTGCCATGATTTTTGTCCATCATCTTTCACAGTAGCAATCCATCATTTGTAGAATCTTGTTTGTGGGTCCCCAGGGAGTTAAAGTGCAATGAAATAGGGGAGGACGGATCTGTAGACTGAAGCTAAATTGCCAGGAAAAGAAATGAGTCCCAATATATGCAAAATACCTTAGGGTGTCCAAGCAGAACCATGTATATTTAGAATTCAGAGCAGGCAAGAAAGTAAGATAGTGAAAAGTCATTGATTTTAGTCTCAAGAGGTCTGTGTTCAAATGTTAAGTTTGCTACTTACTATTAAGACTCTAGATAAGTCATTTCATCTCTCTAGCCCTCAATTTTTTTTCATCTGTAAAATGGAGACAAAAATAATACTTATACTTTCTCCCCCATTAGAGTCTTCATATAAAGTCCTTTCTAAATCTGATAGCTCACTAAAAACATGGATTATTGTCAGAAGCCAGTTGAAGACTGGAGAGCCAGGGAGAGGTAGCTCCCTTAGTAGCTGAATATTCACCAAGGACTAGGCCAGAGATAAATATGGGGAAGAAGAAGAGGCCAGATATCTAGATCAGAAAACCAAGTCATTTCTGTAGCTCCCAGGGAACAAGGCCATCCTATTGTGTGACTGCTAATCCAACAGAGTCTGGGTTAAAAGGGGTTAACAGTGCTCTGCTGTAACACATGATTGGTCTTTATGAGGTTGAAGCTCTTGTCTGTTTGAGGCCTACAGATGATGCTAAAGAGCCAATAATGACAGCAATTCAAAGCAATCTAATTATGCAAACGGGAGGCTAAACAATTTCATCATCCTTAAATTAGATTGTCCTAATGAGATAAAGACACCAATTAATCCTGAATTAATTTCAATAGCCTATTTCAGGCAAACACTTTAATATGCAAATGTAAATGAGAAACAAAGCCTACTGTAGAATGCCAGAGTTCAGAACCTCTCTCTTCGCAGCTGCAGCGGGTGTAAATAGTGCCTAATGAGTTTGCATGGAAAGACACAACCAGTTGAAAATTTCAGACTTCATAAAGCACAGCCGGTGCCTCAGGTAGACAGGCAGGGGGTGGACATGGTATGGAGCCAGGACTCAGAGGAGGGAGAACTGGGCAAGCCAGGGTATGAGGAAGGAGGGGAGTGGCGCCATGGGGAGGTCTTCCAGTTCTAAAGTGACGGGCTCCCTTACCTGGGCACAAAAGGATGATCTGTCCAAGAGAACTGGGCAGACACTTAAGAGATGATACTGGAAGAGCCGAACCGTTCCTCTGCACACCTGGACAGAGGCCTCTCCTTGCTGCCAAATTGAATTTAATTAGTATCTGATTAATTATTTTAAATTAGTCATTCCCCACACATTTCATACTTATAAAAATAATAAATTTACTAACAAGACATGGGAACTGATTGGGAAATGGCAGCAAGAAGAGTCAAAATGGCATGTTCCTGTACTGTCTTAAGACCAATGATTGTATGGGTATCTGGCTTGGGTAAAATTCTCCCCTTGTCCTATAAAAGATTCCTAAGAATGGGGGCAGTTAGGTGGCACAGTGCATAGAGCATCAGCCCTGAAGTTGGGAGGACTTGATTTCAAATCTGCTCTTGGATACTTCCTACCTGTGTGACTCTGAGCAAGTCACTTAACCCCAATTGCCTCAGAAAAAAACAAACAAACAAACAAAAACTCCTCCTGGGAATGCCCATAACAGCCTCAAATATCTGGAAAATATATGTAGTTGCTAAGAGTTCAATAAATCCAAATGGAATTTTAAAATAATGTTTTTTCGCTCCAAATGGCTTCAAAATCAACCTCAGTATTTGTTTTTTGATAATAAAAAAAGTACAACCTTATTTTCTTCTTCTATTCTGTCACTTAAATTTGAGCAAGATTAAGAATTAGAAACTAAAGCTATGATATCTTTTAAAATAAAATTTAAAAAAACACTTAATAAATCATTTTTTCCTAATATTTTTATATTTGGTGCTTGTCCCCATTTTACCGACAAAATCATTGAGGTTCAGGGATTGCAGATGAGACTGAGTCTTTGGAGTTCCAAATCCAGCTTCTCAAATTCTGACTCCAGTCCTCTTTCCGTGTTACTATGCACTATTTCTGCTGTTAATGCTAAATTGATATGATTACAGTGGTTTAATGGCATTAAAAAAAAAAAAAAAACAAGGAAAAAAAAAACAACCTCAGCAATAGTGTTAGAATTATTTCAGCACTTACAGGAAATATTCTAAATATTCTAAAGCTCAAAGATTTAATATGACAGTAAACCATCTTTCCTGACTATACTCTATCTCAAGGTGTTCTTGAGCCAGAACGAGTAGATTGTATTTATGACTACAGCTGGCACAGGTAGATGATATAGTGGAGAGAATTCTGGGCCTGAAGTCAAGAACACTCTGAGTTCAAATCTGGTCTCAGTTACTTACTGGATGTGTGACCTCAGACAAGTCATTTAACCACTTTGCTTCAGTTTCCTCATTTGTAAAATGAACAAATGAGCTGGAGGAGAAAACCGCAAAACCATCCTAGTATCTCAACCAAGAAACCTCCAAATGGGGGCATGAAGAATCAGATATGAGTGAAAAATGCCTGAACAATAAATACACCATTACTAGAGCCACTAAGCTGAAAAATAAATAAATGGTCATAGAGTTCATAGTCAACTCAAACATAGTTGGTGGAAGTAAATAAAAACTTTTTCTAGACTACTAAAAATAAAAATCAAACCTACTTAGCACAATGGTTCCTCTACATCTCAGGTGGGTTATGATGATAGCTTTCTAATTGCCTCCAGTACCATCTTTTTCTAATCCATTCTTCACACAAATGGCAAAATAATGTTTTTTTTTTTAAATAATCTTCTTAATGAACAACTCTAACCAGATCACTCACATACTCATATAACCTTAGTGTCTCTTTCTTGTCAAACTCTTCTAGTATCTTTTTGCCAAGTAAACCTGAAATGGGTCCCGAAGAGTCAGACATGAACAACAACATTGTCTTTAGGATAAAACATGAGAGCCTGTGTCTTGTATCTACCCTTTTAATTTATCCTGATTCTGCCTTCTGTCACCCATATATCATGTTGAACACATAGATGAATGAATGGAATGAATTAATGAAAAGACATTTGTTAAGTACTTACTGTGTGCTAAGCCCTAGAGATAAAAACACACAAAAAAATGAAAATGGTCCTTATTTTCAAGGACCTTATATTCTAATGGAACAGACAATACAATTGTTTCTTCCACATCGCAGCATTAAGAGCATGGCACTCTCAGGATCTGGAAAATCTATTTAAATTTTTTTTATTTCACTTCATGCCAAAGAAGTCTGAAATATTATGGTATTAAAAGATAAAAATATGTTGATATTGTATAATGCATACATTTATATATTTTGCATTTCTAAATTTCTAAACTTTTTCTGTGTCATCTTCTGGTTTTCATGTATTATCTGAGGTTTCCACAAAACTCTCCTCAAATTCCTATTAAATTTCTTATGCTGTCTGGTGATATATCAAAACCATGATGGGGAAAGTCCTATTGTGGGAAGGGTAACTGTAAGTGTAACAGAGTAGCTGCCTGGCAGGAGGGAATATTTTGACTTAGAAAGTTACAGAGAGAGTGAATTGAGTCACAGTCAACTCAATTCAATCATTATCACCATCATAATTTTGCCAAGCACTTTTCAAATATTTCATTTGACCCTCATGACAACCTTGGAAAATGCATAATATTATTATCCCTACTTTATAAATGAATTGCCCAGGATCACATGTGAAAGTAAGTTTTTGAAGCAAGATTTGAATTTGGGTTTTCCTAACTCCAACTACTATGTACCAGACACAGTGCAAGATTGAGGATATAAAACAAAACAAAACAAAAAAGGCAAAATCAATCAATCCCTGCTCTCACAGAGCTCAGAGTCAAATGGAGGAGATTACATACAAATTATTCTGAACACACAATATATAGAGAGGGTAAGTTGAAGATCACAGAAAAGAAGACCTAAGAGATTAAGAAGGACTAGAGAAGGCATCTGGAAAGAGAGATGCCTGTTGAGTCAAAGCCATAGTGAAATTGAATGACACATTCTTTCCAGGAGCAAGAATAGGGTTGATTTGCTTTTGATTAAAGAAATGGGATGTGAGGGGCAAGAAGATAGCTGGTGAAAAGACCACTGGAAAGAGAAGGGAGACATGGTAAAAGCTTAGAACTTAACATAGTGGATGACTGAGACAATTACCAATCAGGACAAGTAAGTGCAGGAAGGTAGTTTTATGCCTTATGGTTCTCATAGTAAGCTGAGTTCAGTCAACCTGTACTATAATTGCTCTGTACAATGCTTTACAAAAGGGTGTCCCAAAAGTCTAAGCTGTTATTATTGTCCTTTGTACTCAAAATTGAATCCAAATGACATCACTTTGTAAAAGTGGAGTTACAGCTTGTCTGTCTGTGGTTGATCAGACCAATACAAGCTTGGAATGCTCTGCCACAGATCGGACATAAATAGTTCATGTGAACATTTGAGGGAGATTGCTTTAACTTTTCACATCTTGAATTTCCTTTGATATACTACAATTCTGTTTTTCTCATAGCAGTTTCTCTGAGGAAGTCACTCCATGCTACACGCTCCTATGCTGGTTCTAAAATTTTTTAAGAGAGACTTTGATAGTGTTCTTCTATCACTTTTTCTGACCACCTTGTGAATGCCTACCCTGTGTGAGTGCTCTACAAAATAGTCTTTTTGTCAAGCACAAATTTGGCTTTCAAACAATGTGGCCTGCCCAATAGAGTTGCACTTTCTGCAGTAGAGTTTGAATGCTTGGCAGTTTGGTTGAAGAGAGGACCTCAGAGTCGGGTAACATCCTGCCAGGTAACCTTCAGAATTTTTCCAAGACAATTCAGATGGAAGAGGTTCAATTTCCTGGCATGGTACTGGTATACTGTCCAGGTTTCACAGGCATACAATCATGACATCAGTCCAACAGCTCTGTAGACTTTTAGTTTGGTAATCAGTCTAAATACTCCTCTTCCACACTTTCCTTTGGAACCTCCTAAATACTGAGCTAGCTCTGGAAATACATGTGTCAACCTCATTATCAAGTGGACATCCCTGGAAGTACATTGTCAAGGTAAGGGAACTTTTTCACAATATACACAATTTCTCCATTTGCTAAAACCAATGGCTCCACATCTGGATGGTGTGGTACTGCATTATGGAGCACCTGTGTTTTCTTGCTTTTCATTGTTAGGCCAAAATTACCACAAGCAGCAGAGAATTGACCCATACTTTTTTGCATCTCAATAGTTTATCAAAGCTTTAAAAAAGTTTTTAAATAGATTTAAACTTGAAACTTAGAGCTGCACTAAGACTTTTGGAATAATATGTCTTTATATTACCTCCCTTGATCCTCACTTTCACCTGCAGAGGCAAACACCCGACATTATCATATTTTATTGATGAACAACCCTGAGGGGGATCAGTGACTCAACAAAAGCTATCCAGCTAATAAAGGTCTTATGTAAGATTGGAATTTAGGTCTTTATTCACTGGGTATTCAGTACTCTATCCATTAAATAACATTTCCTCTAACATTTACCCATCCAGCTTAGCCTCAAGGCCTGGAATACAGGCCCCTCTTCCATCTTTTAAAATCCTTCTCTTTCTTTGAGATTTTAGCTCTCTCTGCTTGTTTCATGAAGCCATCCTTATTTCTGCAGTTGAACGGAACCCCTCCATCTTCCTTGGAGTATTTTATCTGGATCTCTCCTTTGCCCCCATCATACTCTACCTTGTACTGAAATGTACACATTTGTCGCTTGTCATATTTGTATCCCTCACAGCAAAGAGCCCAATGATAGCACAGGGTAGGTGTTTAATCAATGTTGGTTGAACTGAATAGAATACTATGTCATGCTGCTAAATAGGCTATAATTTTGTGGCTCCAGTTTCCACAAATTGTTTCCTGGATTTTCATTGTCAGAAAAGCCTACATGCAGTCTGTTTCCCTCTAGATTGACCTTGCTGATTCTGAGGCATCCTGTAAAATATTTATTTCATTTGAACTCTCAAGGTTCTGAACACACCTATTGGTCCACAACCTTTAATATCAGATCATAGATTTGGAGCTTGAAGGAAGGGACCTTAGAGAGAACATTGAGCCCAACCCTCACTTTTAAAAAAAAAATAAATTTTTATTGATGTCTTTTGTTTTCTTTTACATCACTAAATTTTTTGCCAGCATCCCTCCTCCCACCCCTCCCAGAGAGTTAACTTTTATGACAAATAACATTTTTAAAGACAAAAAATGGAAAAGATGAAAACTGATCAATGCATGGAAAAAGTCTGAAAATATGAACAATATATGATAGTCATGGACCTCCCACATCTGCCAAAAGGTAGGGAAGTCTTTTCATGTCTCTTCTTTGCTTCCATTCTTACTCATTTTAATTTCACAACATTCACTTTTGATTTTTTTTTAAGTTTTGGATTTTTTAAAAGTTATAATATGAAAGCTATTGAAGACATTGTTGTGCCTCTGTTTATTTCACTCTGCATAAGTTCATTTAGATGTTTCATATATTCATCACTTCTTATAATATTAATATTTCATTATATTCACATCACAATTAATTTAGCCATTCCCCAGTATATTTCATTTCCAATTTTTTTGTTATCACAAAAATTGCTGTTATACATTTTTTTGGTATATATAATGCTTTTTTTTTAAATCAAAAGTCTCCTTTGGGGAATTAGCCTAGTGATGAAAACTCTGGGACAAAGTTATGAAAATTTTAATGACGATATTTGTATAATTTCAAGTTATTTTTCAAAATGGTCACATTAGCTCCACTAACAATGTATGAGTGTGTCCATCTTCCCACAATCCTTCCATATAATTGACTCTTCTTATATTTGTAGGATGAGGTGAAATCTCAAATCAAACCCATTTTACAAAAAAAGAGACTATAGCCCCATTTTACAAATAAGGAAATTATAGCCCCAATTTGCACACACAAAAAAGGAGATACTAACCAGGTAAAGAAATTTGTCCAAGGTCACACAGATAGTATTGGAGCTAGGATCTGATTTTAATTGAGCAAACTTTTCCACTGCATGGTATTGCTGCCCATACAAGCAATGGTTTAATGTAATAATGAAGGAATACTATTTTCCTTCAAAAGACAATTTGAACATGTAAAACTCCTAAACAAATTGTAAAGCATTGCATTGTAATTCAGTACTTAAGAAGATCAATTATTTTGTTTGGGGTGTGTGTGTGTGTGTGTGTGTGTGTGTGTGTGCACACACATGACATGTGGATAGATTCCCTCCACAGGAACTCATAATTGCTTCTCCAAATGGTAATAGTTGATCATGATGACTTTCCATACCTATTATTATTGGGAGGGTGCTCCCACTCCAAATTCTTGCCTATTCACTTCTTTTCTAATAATGAGTACCTTGAAATTTGTCATGGCTGGTCCTTCTTGAGCAAGGTAGTAGTCAAGGTTGTGCTGAAACCAGTTTTTCCTGGCTTGTGAGAATCAGTTGTTAAATTATCATTGTGAGCATTTATAACTTGGAAATTGACAAAGCTACAAATCAGGGCTCTGTGTGTGTGTGTGTGTGTGTGTGTGTGTGTGTGATAATGTACATGTAAAATGTAGTGGAGAAAATGTTTGTCAGGCAGATTGAACTTTAAAAAGTGTTTTGTGCCCTTTTCCCTCCAGATAATTGGCCACTAAATAATAACCAGCATACCACTTGAATGTAGTCCGTGGGTATTATACTAGAAAGAATTCTGTCGAGTTTGGTAAGACCTCAAAGACTTTGGGGCCTCTTTCTGAATCTTTGAGAATCCATTGCCAACTTTTCCCACATGTTATAAGACACTGAGAGGCGGCATGGTTTGGTGAATAGGCCACTTTATTAGGAGTCAAGGAAGATACCCCAATTTGATAACTGCTCCTAATTCTTGCTAGTCGTTTGACCCTGGGTAAGACATTAATTTTTATGTGTTTCAGTTTCTTCATATCTCTAAAAGAGGAGATTGAACTCCACAACATCTAAAGTCTCTTTTAAATCTAAAGCTAAGACCCTACGATTCTAGCAGAGGGACTTTTTAGACAAAGAAAAAAGATTAAAGATCTTCAGTGATGTTATAAAAAGGAGCTCAAGATCAAAACATGTCAACACAAATAGGGAAGGGACAAGTTAGGGTGACAGATTGGGTCTCTGTCAATAAAGATCAAATTATTGAAGATGTAATGCAAAGAAGAACCTATAAATAACTAGGAATATGCAATTAAGAGGAATTATCTAGCCAGCAGGGAAGACAAAAAAAAAAATTCAACTTACGTGCAAGAAAAAAAAAAAAAAAGGAAAAGAGAAAACATCAAAAATTTACCCCCACATAAGCAAGAAGATTAAGGTAATAGATAATTTCTAAGACCAGATACCATACATTTCTTTGGAATTACGAAATGCTCAATCAAATAGACTCTTAGAGACCATCATGAGTAACATTGGCATGTTAATAATAGCCTTCATGTGTCACAAAAAAGTTGAGAATATCCTCTTGCCCAAGAGTAGAATATCTAGATTTAAGAGGGATCTTACAGTTAATCCAGTCTACTCCTTCCCCCTTTTTAATATTAGGAAACTGAGACCACAGCAATTAAGTGATTTCCATAATGTCATAGCTATAGGAAATGGCAAGGCCAAAAATTAGTGTTACTTAGCCAATGTGGTTCAGAGTCAGGTTCCATGATTTCAAATTCAGAGCTCCATCCATTGAACTAATACTTCCTCCTTCCAAAAGTGCAAATATACATTAATAGAGGTTATTTTGGACTCTCATCCTGATATAATTACAGATAATCTTATCTTGTATCATTGCCACTTTAGAAGTCTGGTGAAACCTATAGACTCTTCAGAATATAATATATAGAATTACAAAGGAAATCAGTTATATTGAAATCCAGTTATCAAAATATTAAAAAAAGAAAAAAAAAAACTAAGTTCACAGATCTCAAAGTAAGATCATTCAAGAAAGATCCAATAAAACAGATACTATTCAAACACTATGAAAGTTACACATTATTCAATATTAAATCCAATCATGAAAACAAACAAATTAAAGAAAAACCCCTATAGATGGTGGTGTTCTGATTAGAGATGACTATGAAATTTTCAGTGTGAACATTTTTATCACGTGAATTGGTGAATGCTACTAATAAGGGTTTTTTGTTTTTGTTTTGTTGAATGTCTAGATTTTGAAATGTGACAGGAAACATGTTAATAATATAGATTTAAATAAAAGGAAGTTGTGACTACATTCCCTCCCCCCTGAAAGCCAGTTGTTAAACATTTATCAGACCATATTTACCTGCTTATAAATTATCTATGTACACCATTAGCTTGGGTGATGCAATTAAAATCACTAAAACAAACTGACTATGTGTCTCTTGGCAAATCACTTAAAAGTCAGTGGTCAAGGAACTCTGTAAGACCATACATTGCTAAGAAAGTATCCATTTGTATTGGCAGAGTGAGTTTACTCACTTGAGACTTTCCTACATTTTTTAAATACATATTTATTTTTTCCCATCATTACATGTTAAAAATTCCCTATTTCAATGAATCTCATCTACTCTCAATTCCTAGCCCTTTCCTCAGTTAGGAATTCTGTTTCCTCTCTCCTATTAGCTGCTTCCATTTTTTAAAAGGCTTTTTCAGAGATCATCCAGTACTGACCTCAGGAAGAGAAAGGCTGGTCCCTTTGTTACTGACTTTTCAAATGTAAATATATATATATATATATATATATATATATATATATATATATATATATATAGTATTTTCTGATGAACTGGTGGGGCCCTCTGCTAATTTATTTTTGTTTATTTAAACAGCATTCACCAGTGCTTTAATGTAACCCTGACATATTGCAAGCGTGACTCCAAGGCTGTTTTCAAAAGCAGATGTTTTAAGCTGTATTAGGATGAAGCTAGGATACCAGATCCCCACTTTCTGGCCAGCAGACCAGATCGACTGCTGTTTGATAAACCTAATAAAACAGCAGAACCTATTGATATTGATGTTCTGCTAAGTAGGAACATCCCAAGAACATATGCAGAGGCCATAAATAAGTATGTCTTCTGGCAGAAGGGTTGAAACAAATGGGAAGAGGAAAGGACCACAGAGTAAATCTGGCTGTCCTCTTAGTGACTGTGGAGCACCAGCACTGTTATGTACACCAGCTAAATGCCATGACCAATCCATTTTCTTCAGCCACTAAGTCTGAGGTAAGTTGAGGTCACTTGATTAAAGCGCTATACTGAGACCAAAGTCACGATTTTCAACCGTCTTATAGTCCCTTTGCTAGCTGCTGCAGAGGAATGGGAGAAGTCTTTCTATTCAGCGTTAAATCACCTGGATCCAATTCTTGTCTTTGCCACTTATGATCTGGATGACCTTGGGCAATCAATTTAATATCTCTGGGCCTCAGTTTTCTTATCTATAATATGTTGGGCTACAGAAGATGGAGTCTGTGATATTTTTCCACTCTAAATCTTATGTTCAGATAATAGAGAGTACGTCCATTTCTAACTAAATTTCCTCTAGAAACCGGCCTTTGGTCATAATGAAAGGGCCTCATCAGCACATACCCATCTCTAAAACTAAAACACAGGTGAAGGCATATTACTTCCTGGGGAAAATTATATCTTCCTATTTCTATATGAAAACAATTTATCATTATTACTGTTAACATGATTATATAGCTGAATTGGAAAAGATCTCAGAGACCAACTAGTCCAAGACTCTTCCAGTTCCTGAGTCCCTTCTTTATAACATATAAAATGATTATCTAGCCTTCTCTTATAGATCTCAACTCCCAAAGTAAAATCTGCCTCTCTACTGACATCTAGCTATTTGGCCTCTGGGGCCAAGAAGAATAGATCAAAGCTTCTTCATAACAAAAACTCTGTAATTATTTGAAGTTAGTTATCATTTCCCTCCTAAATTTTCTCCTCTGCAATTTTAACATCTGACATTCTTTCAGTCAAGACATATAGTTAAGTCTCAAGGCTCTCCACTATTACAGCAAGCTTCTCCTGAATGCTTCTCAGCTTATCAGTGTCCCTTCTATAATCAGACTGGTCCAGAGGATCCCACAATTCTATTACTTTCCTCTTTGAGACTTCTTATTCAATCAGTTCCAAATCCTTCTTACTTCATCTAGCTCACTTCATATTTTGAACAAGGATATTTGGAAAGTATTAGAAGATTTTGTTCTTTTTTTAAACTTTTATCTTTTATTATTCTAAACTTAACAGAAAAAAAAATAAGCATGGACACTGTTAGGCAAAAAGTAGAGCAGAGAGGAACATATGTGAAATCATGAATAACTATCACCTATAGCTAAAGTATTTAATAAGTTCAAGACATTAATTTCAAAGCTGTTCTTAAATGTGTTACCCTCAGAAATACCTTCTGTTCTCTTCCATGAAATTTTGAATGATACTTTTTCCTTGTCTTAAGAGTCAATTTCACTCTCTCCATCCCAAATTCCCTTCTACTTAGGTACATAGATTTTTTTCCCCTGATATCCTTTTGGGGGGGCATTTATTCATAGGTTATTATATATTTAATATGTATTTTAACTTTCCATATAAGTAAATCTTTTCTACCCAATTTGTAAGCTCCTTTATGTCAGGGACCATATCTTAATCCTTTTTTGTACTCCACAATCATGATTTCTTTGTGCTTAATAGGTATTTGTTAAATATTATTTATGTAACTATATTAATAGCCATACCAATAATAATAAGAATGCCCATTGATATAACACTTTAAGATTTATAATTTTTTTTACAAATTTATCTCATTTGATTCTTACAACTGTGGGAGGAAGGTATTATTAATATTACCATCTTATGTATCAGGAAACTGAAGTAGATAGAGATTCAATGATCTGTCTAAGATCACATAGCTAGGAAGCATCTAAGGCTGCTTTTGAACTCATCTTCTTGAATCCAGCTCCAGCACTCTTGGGTCAGTGGCCATATTTAAACTCAACTCTACTCCAGGTTCAGTACTGTCCACCTTGCCACCCAGATACCTTTGTTAAAATTTTAATTATTTGAATTTACCTATTATTCTAGCCTGTTGAACTGATTTTAGATCCTGACTTTGCCACCAAATGTTTCAATCTTCCTTTTCATATTTGTATCATTTGCATAAGTGATCAGAGTACCATCTAAATATATAAAAAATCTGAGACTCAGATCCATAGAAAGAGAGCTTGTCCTTGTAACCCTCAAGGCAGCAATTTTAAGGAATTTGGAATCATAAGGCATTCTAGAAATCCAAGTTATCATCTTCTTTTAGATAGGATGTTTTTAAAAAGGGACTATCCTTTTAAGATTTCCTAGGATTCTGTGATGACCGTGTATTTAAAATCAGCTGGAGTCAGAAATTCAAGTTAGGGGAAAATCTTCGATCTTTATTCTTTATGAAGGTGAAGAAGGATCACAGGTGAAGAGGAATCATGATAGCAATGCAAGTAGCTGTGACAAGAAGTCAGCCAGCATTCTCTCCCCACCTTTCTTCCTACCCCTCTGCCTCCACCCACCAAAATCATCATTTCCTATACAACACATTAGGACTTGCACAAAGAATGGGCGGGGGCCATTCTTTCTCCAAGCATATATATTAGTAGAATATGGTCCAATTACTATTTAGACTCACGTGCTTGGGACCTCAGTACATCAACTCAAGTTTCAGCCCATTACAGGAATCTTCTAAATCCAGTATGTGCCATATATCAAAATATTGAACTAGCTTTTAAATTCTTCTGATTTTCTGAAGTTCTGAATTTAACTAACTTCTTTGTATATATGTGCTATAGACCTTTCAAGCTCTCACATTGAAAATAACTTACGTTTATAGTTTTCAAAGTAGTTTTTTTAATATTTATTTAAAGTTTCTAAAGTACCTAATATATGCTCTTTAATATTTTAATAGGATTGAGTGTTATATTTCATCAAATATTTTCTACATCTACTGATATAATTATATGATTTCTGTTTAGTTAGATTTTATTAAATCAAAAAAGATTTTATACAAATAAAATCAATTCAGTCAAGGTTAAAAGAAAAGGAGAGCAGTGGGAAAAACTTTACATCAAAGGTTTCTGATAAAAATCTCATTTCTAAAATATATAGAGAATGATTGAAATTTATAAGAATTAAAGCCATTCTCCAATGAATAAATGCTCAAAGGATATGAACAGACAATTTTCAAATGAAAAAATTAAAGTCATTTCTAGTCATATGAAAAAATACTCTAAATCACTATTGATTAGTGAAATGCAAATTAATGACCCAGCTAGTGTCTGAGGCTGGATTTGAACTCATATCCTCCTAACTCTCTTGACTTAACCTTTCTTGCTTATCTTGAAATGAATCTAAGCTAGAATGAAAGTTCAATGTATCTGAGATACTACCTCACACTTCTCAGATTGACTAAAATGACAGGAAAAGATAATGATAAATGTTGGAGGGGCTATAGGAAAACTGGAATATATTGTTGGTAGAGTTGTGAAATGATCCAATCATTCCAAAGAGCAATTTGGAACTATTCCCAAAGGGCTATCCATTGTGCCTACCCTTTTATCCAGCAATTTCTCTACTGGATCTGTATCCCAAAGAGATAATTTAAAAAAGAAAGAAAGAAAGAAAGAAAGAAAGAAAGAAAGAAAGAAAGAAAGAAAGAAAGAAAGAAAGAAAGAAAAAGAACTCACAGGTGCAAAAAAATGTTTATAGCAACTCTTTTTGTTGACAAGGAACTAGAAACTGAATGGATCCCATCAGTTGGGGAATAGCTGAATAAGTTATGGTAGATGAATATAATGGGATATTATTATTCTATAAGAAAGATTCAGCAGGATGATTTCAGAAAGGCCTGGAGAGATTTGAATGAACTGGTGCTAAGTGAAATGAGTAGAATCAAGAGAACATTGTACATGCAACAAGAAAATTATGTGATGATCAACTGTGATAGACGTGGCTCTTTTCAACAATCAGGTGATTCAAGCCAGTTCCAATGGACTTGTCATGGAGAGAGCCATGTGCATCCAGAGAGAGGACTATGGGAACTGAATGTGGTTGTGCTTGTGTTTTTCTTGCTCATTTTCTTTCCCTTTTGATACTCATATTGATATTATGAGACAGTTATTTTAAGTGTTTTTTTTTTCCCTTCCATTGTATAATCAGAGAAACTAAGGCTAACAAAAATATAATGTCTTACTCATGATATACTGCCTGGAACAGTTCAGAGGTTAGGATCATATCCAATTCCCATAATCTAAAAATTAAACTTTTTCTATTTACTCTTGCTTCTCAACTAATTAATGATAGGAATGAGTCTGATTTCACATATGTAAATATATACATACAGAGATAAATAAATAAATGTGTATGGTTGATGAGGTTTTCCATTGGCCAAAATATAACACTAAGTTAACCATGGTCAGGCTTTGTTGCTGATAAAAATGGTTACAAAAGATAAGAATTCTGGATAGGTGTTATAGAACACTAAACTTGCCTCCTTGTATTACCTTTCATTCTGGTTTAGATTCATTTCAATATAAGCAAGAGAGGTTGTCATGAGAATTAGGAGGATATGAGTTCAAATCCAGCCTCAGACACTAGCTGTGTGATTCTGGGCAAGTCACTTTACTCTGCCTCAGTTTCCTCATCAGTAAAATCAATTAAAGAAAATGCAAATCACCCTAATATCTTTGCCCAGAAAACTCCAAATAGGATCACAGAGAGTTTACCAATAACCCAGCAAAGAATAGACCTTGCAAAAACAAAACAATGATATTTCCAAATGAAATATTGGTTCCAGTAGAGTTAGATAGGGAAATTGCCTTGTTACATGCTTTCCAACATATATATGATAATGCATATCTGCATCCATTATCCCTATATATGCTCATTTTATTCTTTGATGTTATATATATATATATATATATATATATACATTTTTATGTATGCCCTACATTAATGGGTATACATTTTATTAATATTAATTTAAAATACTCTTATTATTCTATTTCCTCAAATTCTTTTGTGTTGAACTAATTATGTCTTCTAGATGACTAAAGAAATTGAAAATTCATTAATGGGAATTCACAAGCTATTGTGTTGGATATATGTGTATCAGTGGAATACTTTGAACTGAGAGTAACTATCCTGAGGATTCTACAAGAAAGAAGAGCTGAAAATAAATAAAATCTAGCTTTTTATGTATAAAACCTTCAGGATAACTGGGGCTTTGTTATAGTTTATCAAAATGGGCAACACATATTCCATGCATTGCTTCTCAAGACTAAAACCTCAAGTCCTTCTTTTGTTCCTTAATAGTATTGAAACCATCTTCCCCTTACTGCCTTCTCCTACCTTGTTGGGATTGGGGTTGATATTGGAACAGCAGAACATGGATGGACACTCTTTGGAAAATGAACAAATCCCTCTCCTAAAGCACACTTTACCTTATCCTTGAGATGGATTCACTTTTTTAGGTAGAGACACCTTGATCCCAGAGTACTAGAACTTCTACTCAAGTTTCCCAATAACTTTTGACTTGAAATAATCAGCAGTCATTGTCTTCTTCACATTCTGTCTCTCAAATAATCCCAGAACTCCCGAAAGCTTATTATTTTTACCCAAAAAAATAGCTTTTGGGGACCTGCCCCAAAACATCTCTTCCTCCTTTGAAAATTTCTCAGATCCTCCAAGAGATCAGTTTTATGTATGCAAACAAATATCCCCTGATCAATATAAATGAGAAACATCAACACTAAGAGAATGATTTTGTTGAACTACAGTTTGATTCACAGGACTGAGTGACCGTTACCAAATTCTACACCATTATCAGCTTGGAAAAAGCAGATATCATAAAAGAGGCCTCCTGATGACTGTCATTTTCAAGTGGGGTGTTCTTAAGTTATAGACTCCTGCCACCTCCAAGATAAATGACTGGCTGCCCTTGACTGACCCTGTCTCTTAAAAAGGAAAGGCTGTCTTTAAAGACACACTGATTTCTACTGGAAAACTTTGAAAGACATTCTATTTAGAGACAATTTTGTTTCTTTATCAACTGATTTCTCTATTTCACTTTCTCAGGTTTTTATCACTCACTGACGTTTGTGGGGAAATGAGATCTTAAGAGTCTCAGCCTTTCTCCCCCCCCCCCCAGTTCTTACTGTCTCTTTCTACTTGAAATTGCAATCTTTAGCTCAGCCCATGTGGCAGTCTTTGTGATGTCATGCCTCAAGAACTGGAACTTACATCAGTAACTTGATAACTAGTCAGAAAAAAAGAAAGAATTTAATGCGATCATTATTCTCTTTTCTTGAAAATTCCACAATTAATTGTGAGTATGTGTGGAGGGTGAGGGTTAGGGGAAAGAAAGCTGGGTTGGGAGCAGCTATGTTATGGAACTAAGTATTCGCTGATGGAATTGTTGGCAATCTTTTGCATTTGTGATTACACAAGTGGTTGGTGGAGTGGATCTGTCCTTCAGGGTTTACTGAGTGTTACTGACCTGTCTGTTGATGCTGTCATGTGAGGAGAGAAAAAAAAAATCTCTTTACTCAAATTAATTTCCTGTTTGCATGTAAGCTATTCATGAATATCTGACCATAAAACTGCTTTTTGTAAGATAAAAATGACAACAACCCCTAAGTTTTAAACTGTATAAACACTCTGGGCTCTCTAAAGAAGACTTCATAACTAGTCTTTGGAGTATGACTTTGGAACACCAGACACTTTTGAACCTATGACCTATGACCATGGGAACTGAGAGTGACCATATTCTTGAAGATTATTACAACTACAACTTAATTCAGATTTAGTAACTTCATAGCATTTGAATGGAAAGTCCTATAGTATATAAGTGATATTGGCCTTCTATAATTTTATATCCATTTTATTCACAGTAGTACTAGAGCATGTCTCAAAAATCTTAGTACAGCTATAAGCTTTAATAAATAAAAACTGTCCCAAGATTTTTTTGTGACACCCTAGCTCCTTATATAGCCTAAAACAAGATCTCATATTGTCACTTCCATACTCAAAAAAAAAAAAAAAAAATACCAGTGCTTCTTGATTATTTCTAAAATAAAATACAAACTCTTCAGTTTGGTTTTTAAAGTCTGCCTCCATTTTACCCTTCCAAAAGTACTCTCTTTTACTCTGTCCTCATTCAAAATTAACAGACATACTTGTTGTTCCTGTTATAAGAGTGTCTCTGAGCCCTGAGAGTTTGTCTTCCTTGCCTAGAATGTACTTCATCATGTTTTGTGTCCCTGGTTTTTGTCAGAGCTTAACTCTGGTAGCATCTTCTGCATGAAAGCTTTCATTTCAGATTGTATCAAGCTGCTAAATTCTCATTTCTCTCATCCCTAGCTCAGTGACTTTCCATTTACTTTCTATATCTTTTGTATTTGCTTATATATGTATATATTGTTTCCCATGGTGAATGTAAGCTACTTTGGGACAGGAACAGTTTTGTTATTGTAATTTATATATTCAATGCCTGATACACACTAAGAGATTAATAAATACTTATCAGTTGTTTGATTCTTTGTTCTCCAAAGCAGTATCTAGATGTGCTGGAGTGTCAGTAATAACTCCTTCTTCCTGGCCAAATGGAGAGAATCAAGTTGTAGAATGTGGCATTCAGTATTAAAAAAAAAAAATCATTCTCTGCTTGCCCTCATTGCAGGTCAGACCTTGGGGGGCTCTGTACCACCAACATTAGGGTCATCAGACAGTGCCATAGGGACATTCAGTCTATTTTTCTCCCTTTCTGGTCCTTACCTTATCTCTGGTAATGAAGATGGAAGTTATGATTGGACAGACAGCTACATTCTTAGTGTACAGGGCAACTTGGGTTTCAACTCCCATTTATTTTGTCAGTTATGGAGGGAAGGTATCATTTTTATACAATGACTATACAGATACTATCTTGTTACTTACTAAATTGAGTAACTGGTATGCACTTGATAAATTACTTACCTTTTGTATCTTTTGTGACATGTCTAGTATGATGAATAATTGGTAGTGTAAAAAGTACAGTGAAGAAAGAATACTGGACTTAAAATCAGGAATCTGGAGTTTGTATCTGTACTCCAATACTTACACATTTTGTGATGATAGGCAGGTGAAAATGTTTCTGAGCATCAGGTCCTTCATCTGTAAAATGGGGACAATAGTATTTGAAATAAGGAAGTACTGGGTTTATTGTGGGGGGGGGAAATATTGTTGCTTTTATTCATTCATTTTAGCATATTATTTGAGCATATATTTACTGTCCTGTACATTCTATATACATAGAAAGAGTGTTTTACCCATGGGGAATAACATTACATCATAGAAAAAGAAAAACCCTAGATGTTTACAAGTAATGGTGATAATATTTTTGATAAATATAAAGAGGAAAAAGAAGCTAGGCTCAGTGAATAGAGATCTGGTCCTTAATCAGGAAGATCTAAGGTCAATTCTGCCCTTAGATACTTATTAGCTATATGGGCAAATTATTTAATCCTATTTGTTTTAATCCACTGGAGAAGGAAATGGCAAATCACTCCCATATCTTTGCCAAGAAAACTCCACAAACAATATTATATGGTCCATGGAATCATAAAGAGTGGGACACAACTGAATAGTAACAAAAAGAATAGAATGGAAAGAATTGGAAAGATAGGGACAATCAGTACCTAACTTGGAAATTCAATAGGGAAGGAAAAACATTTATATAGTACCTACTATGCATCAGACACTATGCTAAGAGCTTTGCAGATATTATCTCATCTGATCCTCACAACAACCCAGCAAGGAAGGTAACTGCTCTTATCTCCAATTTATAATTGAGGAAACTGAGGCAGCAGAGGTTAAGTGTCTTTCTCATGGTCCCATACCTATTAAATATCTGAAATTAGAATTGAACTTAGATCTTCCTAATCCAGATCCAGCGCTCTGGGCATTACAATGTCCACTTGAGTAGTCATTTATATAGTCAATCCAACTCTTTGTGACCTCTTTGGGGTTTTCTTGGCAAAGACACAGAGGTGGTTTTTCATTTCTTTCTCCAATAATGCCCTCTAGGTACCTTCAGTAGAGAATAGAGAGCCATTGTAGAATTCTGGACAGAGGAATAATAGAATCAAATTTGTGCATAAGGAGGATTAGTCTGAGAAGTATGAAGTTTCTAATAGATTACCCTTTAGTTTTGTTTAGAGGAGCTATTTCAAATAAGGAATTGTGCATTTGCCTGGTGGGGGTATTTGTATGAAATCATGTGAAATGGGGAATTCCCTTTCTCTTGTCTCTGAGCTTTTTTCTTCATCTTGTTTGTTTTGTAGGTGCACACACACACACACACACACACACACACACACACACACATTTTCCTTTGGTTAAACCCTTGCACCTCCCTTCTGTCAGTTTTTCTTCTGGGTAGAACAATCCTTTAATATAAAATGAATTGCATAATATAAAGAAAAGGAAGAAAATGAACATATACACACATAACCAAAATTGGTGTTTATGTTAGGACATTAACTCCTTCATCATATGCCCATGGGTTCAAAGGTCTTGGTGGGTGTATTACCCATCCACCAGAAGAAGGCACCCTTTGGTACCAAAATCCTCTCTCTTTCTAGATATCCACCTCCCATATTTAGAATCACTTTTAAATATTCTTCCTATGCTGATAAAAACCTTCTTTGCTGTGGAGTACTGCCCCACCCTGGGGCTACCAAATATATTAAGCATTCAGTTAAATATTTTGTATTAAGTAAAAACCCTACTATTCTCTACCTCAGAGTTCCTTTTTCAGAATTTCTGTCTGAGGCACATCCTCCACCTCCCTTGAGGCATTATCTGTCTCATCCTTCTGCATTCCATCCAACTACTCCTTTGCATTTAAATGGTTCTGACTCATAATGAATAGTAATAATATATTATTATCATTACAATGAATAATACCCATCAATAATCATTTGAATGTCAATGAGGTGAGGCTAGGTATTGTTCAAGTGCATGGTATCATCCCTGTCTCATTGCCTTATAGATCTTGATGATAATAACTAATTCTCATTCTAGAATAGCTATGTAGGCAGTTATTTTCCCTATTATTTTTGCTTATTAAATTAAAAAAAAAAACTCCTTGTTTGTCTGTTTTTATTGTTTTTCTCCCATTGGCAGGTGTCAAGAATGATCCAAGAAAGATCATGAGGATAGAGAAAATTATGAAAAAAAAAAACTGCATAGATTTAAAGTCTCAGTATTCCATCTTGCCTTATCCCCTGCTATTAGGAAAATGTCATTATTGTTATTCATTTGTCCATGCATTTATTTTTAATTCATTTAAAGATTCGCTCAACATCTACTCAACCCAGTTCTTTCATACCAACCCAGTGCCTTCCCAGGTGAGTCACAATGTTTTAATTTCAAATAAGCTAGTCAATAAACATTTATTAAGCACTGGTCATGTTCTAGGCACTGTGTGGTGAAATAGGAATATAAAATGAAGCCAAAAAAGTCCATATTTTCATGGAGCTCTCAATCTAATAGGAGAGGTAACATGTAAAGCATATGTAACAACAAGGGACATTGCAATGGACAATCAAAACCTGACTCAAATTGCTTTCTGATCTCTATGAAATGATTTCACTTTGCTGGGCTCTAATTGCTCTATACATAAAATTGGGATAAGCATACCTGTGCAGTTTATTTCATAAAATTGTTATAAAGGTCATGATGTGCAGAAAATACTCTGAAATTATCAAGATGCTTTGTAAAATAAGTTATTGTGGTTGTTGTTATCTGCCCCAAAGTCTTGTTAAAATGTGGAAAAAAATAAGTTGTTGGGATTGTTGTTATCTTCCACACAGTCTTGTTAAAATGTGGAAATGGCAGAGAAATTGGAGACCCAGATTGAATCTCACATACTACAATTCAAATAAAAATTTGTATAGTTGCACTATTTGTATCTTTTCTCTCTGCCCCATAGCAATGGTGGTGCTTTGTACTGATGCTAGCCTATGTAAATATGCTAACATAATAATAATAATAATGATTAGAATTTATATAGTACTTTGAGGTTTATAAAACTTTACAAATATTATCTTATATTATCTTCAAACAACCCTAGGAAAAAGCAGATGATATTATGCCTATTTTATAAATGAGGAAACTGAGGTTAAATGACTTGCCCAGAACTACAATGTGTCTGAAGTAGAATTTGAATTCAAATTTTCCTGACTCCAGATGAACATTATAAATGAATTATGAATCTGATTTAGAAATAAAAGAAACTAAAATCATGAAGGGAAGAGAGTGCCCTAATAGAGTTCAGGAGAGGCAAAAAGGAGAAAGTCAAGAATGGTCTTAGAAGATCAAGTAAATGATAAGTGAGATCTCAAAGGCTAAAATTCTATGAAAAATTGGATCAACATGAATAGCTTCCAAAAGCAAAATGTTGACAAAAATCCACACATGATGAAGAAGAGAAATATATATATGTGTGTGTGTATATATATGTATATATATGTATATGTGTATACATATATATATACATATACACACACACACACACACACATATATATATATTAGAGTTTGATGTCATCACACAGGGAACTTTCTGATAAATATAGGCTTTAAAACCCCATATATGAAAAGTAGAAATAAGGGAAGGTAACAGAATAAATATCTCAAAAAGCACACCATCCCATAATTATGTTAGGAATCCAAAAGCTCAGAATAAGTTGAACCATGTAATTATACTCAAGATCACAACAGAAGTCACTTCTTGTTGTTTGTTTGTTCTTTAGCAACATTTGGGGCAAGAACTTCCAGTAAGAGAGAGGATTCTGCTTAAAGTGAATGTGCTAAGAAGCTGTGACTTCATGAGAGTTGGAATTTTCTCCAGTGACATAGATCAATAGTCATCTTTAACTAATAGACCTAGAGAATCATGGGAGGTCCAGAGAAGTTAATTGACATACTTGGCCCTGGTCATGGAGCTAGTAAGTATCAAGAGACAAGATATGAGGCTATGTCTCCCTGGAATGAAGCCTAAAATACTAATCATAGTGCCACACTGCCTTTCTTTTTGAAAGGGAAATAGGAAAATAACAATGAGCAAAAATGGGTAAAAGTAGTCAACTCTTATGTTATTTCTGTTTTCTATGATGAAGAGAATAATTCTTTGAATAGTCAATATAGAACAAAAATATCAATAGGAATTGAAACCCAAGAAAAATGAAGTCATTGGAAGAAAGCATAGCCCAACTCTAAATAAACCAGTCAGAGAAAAAAAAAAAAAATCAGAGGATGCTATAATAATGTGTAACTGTAATTGCTTAATTACTGCCTATAAATTTGAAAAATCAATAGGTATGAAAGAGATTCTAAAGGACTCTAAAGGATTATGATGAGCAAAATTTTGTTGTTTTCATCTTTAAAAGAGGAAAAGATGCATTTTTAAGGATTAGTCCAATGATTTTGACAGATGCCTCGGGAAAAATCAAGCACCAACATTAAAAGGATGGTTCATATCCATTTTAAAGGGAAACAGTGGCAATTCTAGGCCAGCATGGTTTCATAAAACAAAACAAAACAAAAATAGTATTCCAACAAAACTTCATATCCTTTTCCTTTTTTCCCCTTTTTAAAAAAAGGGTTATCAGACCAGCAAATGAAAATTTTATAGATATGCTGTTTAGAGATTTCAGCAAGAGTCTCCTTATTTTTTTTTTTTACAAGTCTAATAATCCATCTAAAGAACTTTTTTTAAAATTTCTACTTTATGTCATTGGGTACATAAAGACATAGAACTTCTTTTCCTAATATTACTTTGTTTTAAGAGCTTTTCTGAGACTTATTGTACCCACTTATATCAAAGGGCTTTTCTCCTATACCTATGCCAACACTTCCTGCCGACCATCCCTGTCTTTTTTGGTTATTCTCTACATTCTTGTCTTTATAGTTAAAGTCTCACTGGCCAGTCCTCAATTTCCACTTGTTTATGATGTTAATGATGTGACACCAGACAATGACTGAAGAAAACCATTCTTCTCTCTACAAAATACATATTCTTTGCCTGCCTCAGAAAGCTTTCCTACTGTGGCATAGATGTGACTCCTGGACTAATCTATCAATGGGGAGATATAGTTATATCTAACAATATAGTTAGATAAGGAAAGTGTAATATCTGGGCTAGCTCTCTGGAGGACCTCGGGGTCAGCCAGAGTCCTTGGTCTTTAGGTGGAGAAGTGAAGGAGACACATGGTTAGTCAAAGATGGAGTCTGTACTCTTCTTAAGTTCAAATCTGGCCTTAAATTCTTACTGGCTTCATGATACTAGCAAGGTCATTTTGTTTTCCTCAGTTTCCTCATCTGTAAAATGAGCTACAGAAATAAATAATAAACTACTCCAACATCTTTGCCAAGAAAATATCAAATGGTGAAATAAAAAGTCAAGACAAAATTGAAAACTTCTGAACAGCAAAACCTATATCACTATATGAAATTAGTGTCAAAAGAGTTTAATGGCTTTTAGTCTAGGTTTGCTTTGTTCATTCCATTCATTTGGTATCCCAAGACTATTAATAGATACTTATCTAAAAACAAACGAACAAACAAAAAACTAGCCATAGCTTATTTGAATTATTATTTTAGGAAATTAAAGTTCAGAGACAAATTTGGATAATCCTATTTGACCCTATGAGGAGTTGAGAGAACTCTTTGGTGAAGCACAGTGTCAGGAAATAATTCATACTCAATCTTCTTTATTTCATGGTTATGTACTTTTCTTTGCTATGAATTCATGTCACCAAATTTACTAAATCCATCCCAAAAGAAAAGGAAAAAAGCAAATATACCAACAAGCAAACAAACCATGTTTGTCAGAAAATATTTTGAAAGATGTATAAGAGAAAAAAAAAGAGATAATTCATATCTTGATAATTGTTTTTTTTTCCTTTTGTAAAGAGGGACATTGCTCCAAGGAATCACAGAAAAAGGACAAGTTCTTTATGACAGACAAGTTGGTGGCTGAAAGTATGCGTGCTCGCATGTGATTGTGTGTGTGCATGTATCCGCCTTATGAGAAACAACAACTTTGAATATTGATGGAGTGGAACCCAAGATCTGCTGTGTGCATTGAACTGGAGTGAGACAGAAAAATACAACCGTTTCATGACCAAGGCGGAAATATCCAGGGATGTTGACGAAGCAATTTTTCTGAGCCTTACGAGGAGGCAGCAGAAACCAACATGAATGAATATGGGTAAAACGCAAATGGAACAAACATAGAGGATGTGTCTTCCTGACTCAGTGGCAAGCAGTTTTTAGATGAGCCTGGCAATGAAGAGAGAAGAAATCTGCATAAAATATTCTGAGCAGAGCACAGGGAGCTGATTCCAGACCAGATAAACAATTTGACAAACACCAAGGAAGAATGTCTCTAACCTTCATAAAACTGAAAGGACAGGCAAGAAATGAGATGGACGGCAGTGTCATGGAAATTACAGTCTCAGCGATTTGGAGACATTTCATTCTGCAGAGGCGCTCACAGAGTGGAGAAAGAATAAACAGGAAGTTTGAAATCTGTCTGCCATGGGATGGCACATTTTTCTTAGGTTATGGTAATAGATGAGAGTAAAAATTTTCTCCAGAAAATAATATTGCTTTAAGTTCCACTCATCTGATGAGCAATATGTGGGCATTATGTGTAGATGCTATCGCCTTAAGCTCTTTAAAGTTCCTAGAAATCATCAAAAATAAAGTTTGGGAAAACATTGGCATGGGGCAGATATAGATTGATCTAGAAAATATACTGAAAGGAGTATAAATGCATTATTATTTAATCACTGATCATAAACCCTGACTCTAGGCAAGGTTCTCTCAGTGCTAGACAAGTAGAATTTTAAAATAGATAGTATTATTTATAATTGTGTTCAATTACATCTGATTCTTTGTTATCTATTTGGAATTTTCTTGGCAAAGATATGGAGTGGTTTGCTATTTCCTTCTCCAACTCGTTTTATAAATGAAGAAACTGAGGCAAAGCAAGTTAAAATACTTTCCTAGAGGCACATAGCAAGTAAGTATCTGAAGCCAGATTTTAACCCTTGAAGATGAGTTATGTTTATTCTAAGTGTAGTGTTCTAGCCACTGTACCACTTAACTACCTCTTCATATTATTATTATATAGTTCTTCATGGTTGAAAAGTCATTTCCTTATCACAATCCTCTTACACAGATAATACAATTATTTTTATTTCCATTTTCAGATGGGGAAACTAAGATTTGGATAAGTTAATTAACTTGTTCCAAAGTTGACTAATTGATAATAAATGCCAGAATCAATGCTCTTTCTTAGAGTGTTGATAATATAGTAGGGTAATATAGATATATATGGTGTCACAAATTCAAGTAAAGTATAACATTTACCATCTTTTCCAAGGCATTAGGGTTCCCTGACCTCTGAGTGTTAAAATTCCCCAACCTCTGAAACAAATATATCCAAAGATTTTGGAGATACTGCCAGACCCGACTGTTACTAGCCATGTGATACAGGGTCATTACAGTTTAATCATTTACTGTTTTCTGTGCACAAAATCTCAGTCCGTCTTCAGAATAGGCTGCTACATAAGACTTCATCATGTCCACCCAAAGAAATATTCATGGAATAAGGGAAACATAGAAACAAGGAGACACACCAAGGAATGAATAATTGATCTCCATAGCATATTGTCTTGATATGACCTGCAAATTTCACTCTATTTTCTCTAAAATCTATATGTTTTTGTGCTAGCAGAATAATGTTGACCAGTTTCCATAGATCACCAATGGAAATCCTACTTTGTTGACTACTAGGGAAGCTAGAATATCTTTCAGTGGTAACTATCACCATTGATGCTTTCTTGCTATTAGATTTTTCTGTTGTACTTTCCCAAATAAGTACAGGCTAGTCTTCCCATACTTAATTTTGACTTTCTTGAATTTCTGCCCAGGTTTGCTAATTCTGCTCTCCAGGTTTGATCAGAACAAATTTGAGCCTCTTTTCCATATTATAGTCCTTCAGATACTTATAATTAGTGATTATAATACCTCTTTCCTCACCCTACCCTCCCCTGTGATGACTGCATATTTTAAAATCAGCCTGAGTCAGGAATTCAGGTTAAGGGAAAATCTTCAATCTTTATTCTTTTTGAGGTGAAGGGGGATTAGTAATGTGAGCAGCTGCAACAAGACGCCAGCCAGCAATCTCTTTCCACTTCTCTCTCTCCACCCTTCTGCCTCCACCCACCAAAATCATCATTTCCTATACAACACATCAGGACTTGCACAAAGAGTGGGCGGAGGCCATTCTTTCTCCAAGCATATATATTAATAGAGTATGGTCCAATTACTATTTAGCCTCACGTGCTTGGGACCTCAGTTCATCAACTCGAACTTCAGCCCATTACATAAAGGAACTTAAAATACAAATATACCCTTCCATCATTGGATGTGATGCTCTGGAGGTTCACAGCCTTAGTGGGCAGCCAAGGCAATTGGTAGTGTAGTGATTGGAAAACAATGGCTCGAGGACCAAATCTGGCTATCTAGATGAACTAAGAATGATTTCTACAGTTAAGTGACGTTTTATTGTATTCAAGAAAATGTAAAAATCATTCTTAGCTTAAGGGCTATATAAAAGCAAGCTGCAGGATAGACTAATGGTTTCAACCAGTTGATAATCATGGATAGCACAATCATGAGGGCTTATGCAGGACAGTAGTGGAGATTCCCAACTCTTCAAAATTAACCATAAACACTTTAGGATATTTTAGAACCCAGAGGGGAGGGATATTTAGCTGCTTTCTGTGGATTTAAAGTTGAAGAAGTAAACCTAAAGAAAACTGCTTTACAATTAACAGTTAAAAACCTTTTTTTTAAAATAGACCTTGGTTAGCTACCAGCGTCTTGATTCATCTCAGATAGAAGGGATCCTTACCTCTTTAAATCTCTTATAATGATTTTTTGAATATCTACAATCCACTCATATTTCAATTTGTATTATAAATATTTTGTGTTTTATTTCTTTTACAAAATTTCCTTACTTTACTCCATCTTTGCATCATCCAGTGCCTGACTGAACAGTAAATATTAAAAATGTTGAAATAACATTGTATTCAATTTAACTTTTAAAAATATATCTATACCACTGAAAGTAAGCCCATACAATAAAAGAATTTTCAATTAGGCACATGAATAAATGAAGTAATACAATAAATCAAGGAATAAAAATCCAGTTAAAGTCTAGGTGAGTTGTTTGATCAGAAGCCAATTTATTCATTTAAGACCATCAGACCCACCAATGAATCCAAATCCTTGCCAACAGATCAAAGTACCTAAAATTTTTCTGTAATTAATCAGGGATGAACCAATCAATAGTAATACTGAGAGCAAGTATTATCAACTACCCCAGGGATGGGATTAGGCCCACTTTGAGTTCCAGAAGGGAATTCTCATGGCAAAGGATCTTATCCCCATGGCAGAAGCTGTTGGGGTTTGCCCAACTCCCTAGAGTGGAAATATGATGCCAGGCTCAGGTGAGTTCATCTCTTATGAATATTTTCCCAGTACATTTGCAGTCTCCATCCTTGTCTCTTTTCTATTTCTGTGTCTCTGTTCATCAGAGAAAATGATTACATATCCAGTGATCATTTTATCTAGAGGAAATGAAACCAGTGGAATAGAACATTTATTTCAGAATCTGTGTCTTGCCTTTCACTGGGTCAGCTCCTAACACAGAGCTACTATAGATTATAAATAAAAGGGCAATAGAGACAATTACCCTACAAAAGGAGATGAGAGCTTAGTTAATTTATATTATTCCCCTGAGTTGAGCCTCGGTCAACCCTAAAAAACATGATCTTAAAAATTTCCAGGAGAAATGAATAAGTCCCTTTAGTTTCCACACCTTTTCTCATCAGCTGCCTTGCTGTCCTAACCATAGAATATGGTCATTGGAAGCCATAACCCTTTCAACTCCTTAGCTCTTTCCAGATGCCCAGAAATCCTAATTTTGAATGTTTCATATATGGCTCATTATATCAGGTGGATTATTCTAGCCATACTTCTCTTTATTTCCACTACCATCTTCTTTACTTGCTATCATGGGCATAACTACCACTCCATATATCCACTTTCCATAATTGAATGGAACCATAATCAAATCATTATTGCATCTAATGATAGAAAATTTTGGCTTAACCCATAATCCTACGACAATATTAATGATGTGTGTGTGTGTGTGTGTGTGTGTGTGTGTGTGAACATCTTTCTATTAGAATCTAAGTTCCTATGGAGATTGATTGTGGACCAAAGCAGAGTATTTTCACTTTTTTGTTTGCTTTTTTTCTCATAGTTTTTATTTCCTCTTTGATCTGATTTTTTGCATACCATGATAAATATGAATATATGTTTAAAAGGACTATACATTTTTAAAACTATATCAGATTGCTTGATATCTTGATGAAATAAAGGGAGAGGGGAGAAAAAAATCAGAGAACAAAGTCTTTTGAAAGTTAGAAACTCTTTTTACATGTGTTTGGAAAAATAAAATAGTATTGAGGAAAAAAGAATCTAAGTTATCTGATGATAGAATGCATTTTTGCATTTATATTTATATCTTCAGTGTATAGTACAGTGCTTGATATAGAGTAAGCACTTAAATAATGCTTTTACATTGATTGATTCACTAATTTATTCCCGGATCCAACACTCTATATGGTAGAAAGAAATCCCTTCTCTTTTATAAACACACAATTTATTTAGTAGTGTGATCTACACAATTTTGCAACACAAGTAGTATATAACCCTGCTTTGTATTTTGCTTATTGCTATTTTAAGTATTTAGGTTAATTTTAATAATAAAGCATAATTTTAAGAGAGTTTCTCCAATAAAGTGCCACTCAGAGTAGGTTAAAATCAGATAAAGTTCTATAACATTCAATTTTTGTGTTTCTGAATTCCTGGCTCAACTTTTCAAAAAAATATTTTCCCCCTGAGAAGAGGTTCAGATTATTTAACCAGGAAAAGGGAATTCAATAAAGTAATAAATAAATAACTATATAAAAGCTGAATAATTTTTAAAAAGCTTCTTTGATAGATAAAAAATTAGTAGATAACTTTGCTGAATGACTTGACAAGTTTCCTTACTTATCCATATTTGAAAAAAATGGATGTCAATAAACAATTCATAGCTTCAATTATGTCATATAGTAAGATGATTTAGTCAATCATATTTTTCTATGGATAATATATGTGATTATT
The DNA here is from genome assembly GCF_016432865.1 of Antechinus flavipes. Lineage (NCBI taxonomy): Eukaryota > Metazoa > Chordata > Mammalia > Dasyuromorphia > Dasyuridae > Antechinus > Antechinus flavipes. The sequence continues at coordinate 432,932,182 of NC_067401.1, read as the reverse complement.
TATAGATATATACACATATAAACAGATATATACACATAATATATGTGATATATGTAAATAGATAAGTTTATGCACCCATATATAATTTTTTTATACACAATGCATATGTGAAATATATATATGTGTGTGTGTGTGTGTGTGTGTGTGTGTGTAATTTTTACAAACTTTGTCTAGATTTGTGATTTGTGATTTTATTGGTATAGGAACTTCCACTGCCTAAGATGCATATACAAGCCTAATTCAGAAGAATGCAAAAGATGGATAATCAGATGAGAGCAAAGTTGAAAAAAAAAAAGCAACATCAGAATTGTCAAATTTATTTGAATGTACATCAGTACAAAGGGTTCCAAACTACTTAGTGCTTCAAAAGTTCATTAAAATTTAAAAGATAAACAGAGAAAATTGAAAGAATAACACTGAGTATAAGTGTGCAGCAGCTTTAATACCAACAATGACTTGTACATGAGAAACAATATAAGAACAGTTAAAATTTAATACCTAAAAGGTATTTAGGGGTGGCAGAGATGTTTGATATTATTACTCCAATATCTTAGTTTTTTAGCTGAGGGTATTTTGAATCAGAGAGGTTAACTGATTTGTCCAAAGGCACAGAAATTTCTCACTGGCAATGTGATGACAGGAAGTTTGATCTTCTTACTGTAAATTCATTGTGCTTTGTATTTCACTATACCAGCATAATAAATTAAAAAGGGAAATGATTTCATTTGGGGGATTTAGGGTTAAATTCTAGTGCTGCCAATTACTAATTGTAATTCTTTAAAGAGTTTTATTATTTTATAATATATATGACCACAAAAGAGGTGGGCTACAAACCAAAATTATGGAATACCAGATATATAAATAATTAGGCCAAGAATTAAACAAGAATCAACAAAATATTGAAAGATCTAAAAGTTCTCTAGGGACTTATATCTGTTCTCTTGAGAAAAATACTGTAAGATCTGATCAAAAATCTTATAAGACAAAAGGTAATAGATGAGCTATAATCTACACAATATTTCATTTGTTATATTGTCTGTTAAGATTATTTTAAATATTCTTCCTAATTTATTCATGAGTAATTTGTACCCTAACTCATAATCAATTTTTACAAGGGTGTTATTTGATGTTGAAAAGTAAATATACACTGTAGACTACTGTGCAATTATTCTTGGTTTTCAACATTCTATTTGGAGCAATAATTGCTCTCTCTCTTATTTAATCTTTCTCTTAGATATAGAAAGGTCTAAATGAGATATGTTAAGGTCATTTAAAATTATTGTATTACTATCTGACTTTTTGCAACTCAGTTAGCTTTTTTTATTAGGTGTTACACCATTCTGTGTCTATGAATATAGACATATGTATGTGTATATACATATATATGCTTATATATACATATGTGTCTATATCTTATTGATTACATATGAATATGCAAAACCTATTTTTTTTCACCATTAATTAATTGCAAAGCAGTGTGGCATGGTAGATAAAGAAGCAACAAAGAAGCTTATCTTTGAGGTCTGACTCATATATATACACACTGGCTGTGTGACCTAGACAAGTTACTTAACCTTGTAGTCTTCTAGATAATTCACTAAAATTATATGTTGTAGAAAGGACACCAATTTACATTATTAGAACAACTTTTCAATCCCAGGAGTTCCCTATACCAGTGAAATCACAGTTCTAGAATTAACCTCTTTCCCCCACCATTTTCTAATATTTCTTTCCAAAAAATCTATATCCTATGATGTTTTAATATTATATACTTTTATTGTTTCTTCTTCTAAAATATTAGTTTAGCTCCAAATTTTATAAGGTGAAATACAGTAAACATGTTTTTAGTATCCCCATTTAAATCTGTGAATTCTTATACTTTAAATTTTTATTTTCTTATATATATATAATTTTAATAATTTAACTCTTCCATTTTATGGGAAAGTTTAACCCCTTAACATTCAAGACTACAATTATTAGACTTATTTTTTCATTCCATAATACTCATTATGTAAACTAATTAAAAATAATGTCAGATACCTTTAGCTATTTTTATTTGAAACAATCTGATCTGTTGCATTGCTGATACACAATTTCAATTTGCTCCCTTCCATGATCCCAAACCTTTACCAATTTATGTCATAATTTGTTTGAAATATCATTTTATGACCCTGCCTTTAAAAACCTTCATGATTTGTGTGGTGCTCATACTGCTTTAGGAACTGTATTTCATTAATTTGATGTTTTTCTATAAAATATGCTGAAAAATCAAAAAAAAATTAGATAAATGGAAATATGAACCAAATGTTCTACTTAGGCAATTAGAAGAATATGAAAGTTGGTTTTTGTTATGGGCCAAATCTCTGAAACAAGGATTCTTACAAGGTGTTAAGTCAGTGGAATTGATAAAGACAATGGCTATTTAGGTTAGTAGGGAGCTTAATAGTTCTCTAGTTCAGTCAATGTACTTAGTGCTTAATATAGTTCTATAAGATTCATACCTATGATAATGTAATTTTAAGAAAACATATAAGCTGGGAGCTTCAGCCTGAGTCAAAGCTAGACAAAGGACTGGAAGCAGGAGCTCAAGCTCTCGGAGTCAAGGAGAAAGATTCATTCCATCTTCAGTCAGGCTCCTGGTGGCTCTCCTGGGAGATTCAGAGCCAGATTTATTCACTTCATCTCATACCACCTTGGTGGAAAGCTCTTCTCCTTCGCTTCTCCACTGAAACCAAGACTGGAAAGCCTTCAAGAAAGCTAGCCAGGTCCCAGGCAAGGAGGCAATAAAGAATCTGGATTTTGGACTTTAACACCTTGTTATTCTTGTGGTAATTGAACTGAAAATAAGGCTCTTCCCAGAGACCTTCAGAAAACCAATCCAGAACATTATAGATTTTATTCCTTGTCTAAATGCAGTAAGAGACACCCACATCATGGGATATTTGGTGATCTTATATGAATTTTTTATGAGTATTAGAATTATTACACTAAAATATTTCCAAATTAAATCTAAAAAATTAAATCTACATAACTTTTCATATTCAATAATTCTAATAAAATACAAAGAGAAGAATCATGTCAAATATGCAGATTTATTTTTTAGGAAGAAGAAATTGAAAAAATCAGGGCTTATAAACTCTGCACAAGTTTCATGTCTATACATCATTAATACATGGTAGGTGAACACTAAACATATACATATATACAAAACGCACATACATATAACAAATACACACACTTGCATTTTCTCCTCTTGTGTTGATATGTATGTGTGTGTATATTATATAAATATATATTAATAAATATAAATAATTATATAAATATAATTATGACATTGACAGGATCATTTCCAAGTAATTCCAAGTATAGAAGACAGGAAAAATATGCATTTGAAATTATGATGTGCTATTTTATATATATCTTTTTATTGAAGCTTTTTATTTTCAAAACATATGCAAGGATAATTTTTCAATTGACCCTTGCAAAATCTTGTATTCCAATTTTACCTCCCCTTCCTCCCAACTTCTCTCTTAGATGGCAAGTAATTTTAAAATTACTTTAAAATTTTAAGTAAATTTAAAATTAAATATGACACAGGCAATACTTTCCCTCTTTTGTATATTTTTCACTTATCTTTTTTCCATGTTTTTTTTTTTTTTACTTTTTTTTGTTAACACTATCTTTACCAACCACCACTCCTGCCATAAAATTTCCTTTTTTGGAAAAAATAATAATTCTTGCCTACAACAAGTATAGTACAAACAAACTCATTCTTCCATCATGTCTGAAATATCTCATTAAGTACCTCTAATCCATATTTCTCTGCCAAGAAAGCATACAGATTCATCATTAGTCTTCTTTAGTCAGAACTAGTCATTGTTTTGATGAGAGTTCTTACATGTTTCAAAGTTGTTTTCCTTTCCAGCATTAGAGTCATTGTAACAATTATTCTTCTGATTCTGCTCACTTTGATATGTTAGTTATTATGTCTCATGTTTCTTTGAACCCATATCTTTCATTATTTTATAATGTACAGTAATATTCCATTACATTCACAGGTCATAATTTCTATTTCCCTGCATATAGGCAATGACTTTGCTTTTAGTTCTTCCCTAAAATGAAACATACGGTCATATATATCTTTGTATTTATATGTCCCTTTCCTCTTTTCTTCAGCTCTTTGGATTGCATGCCTAGTCACCACACCTTCATTATCCACCTTTTGAGAGAGTTTATTTTGTTTCTAATCATTTCATTCTACCCTCCTTGTTACATACCCTTCTCCTCAACTTGTCCATGATGTTCCCATCAAGTTTTATGAGTACGTGTGTTCAACATTTCAACTCAATTTTCCATTTCAGTAGAAATGAGGTCCATGAGACACCCATTGACTCCACAAATTCCTTTATATTTATTTACCCTTCTTTTTCCATGCTGCAAACATGAAAAAAGTTAAGTTGTCTCTTTCTTCCTCACTTTTTAACTAGTTTATTCTTTTATTTATTCCTTATCTTCATTCTCCTAAGAGCAATAAAATAGAATAAAATTTCATCATATTTGTTATCTTTAGTTCCCTCTATGACCCTTGAAGACAGGGATTTTGAAAGAACATTGTATTTCCTTCACTTGTTTACATATAAGCTCTGTTTCTCCACTTAATATTATGTTTCTGGATTTCTCTCTTGTATTTGCATGTCAGAGATTCTATCTAGTTCTAATTTTTTTTTCACCAAGCATGTTTGAAAGTCACCTACTTTTTACTAAATGTACATTTTTCCTATAGGGTTTTATTTAGTGTTTTGGACATTCTTGCTCATGACTCTTTATTCCTTTCTACTTTGTAATATTGTTTTTCAAATTTTTCTCTCCTTCATGGTAGTTGTGGCATAGTTTTGTGTGATACTGAATGTGGTGCTTTGAAACTAGAACTCATTTTCTTTTACTTTTTTAGCATTTTTTCTTTGACCTGGGACTCTGAATTTGGGATTAAAAACAATCATGAGTATTTTCAATCTAAGGTTTCTTTTAATTTGTGACCAATGAATTCTTTCTCTTTTTACTTTGACTTCTTGTTCTTATCGACTTTATTTTCTCTTCTTATTTTTAAAAATATGACAGCCATTGTTTTCTTTCATTATAGTTTTCCGGGAGGTAGATAATTATTAAATCATCTCTTTTTTATCTATTTTTCCAAGTCAATTGTTTGTGATAGTAGAAAACTTATCATGATTTTTTATTTTTTAGTCTTCTGGTTTTCCTCTGGCTGTTTACTTCATTTTAGCTTTCAGGGAATTCCTTACTTAGGTTAGGTAGCTTTCTATTCTAACCATTTTGCTTCCACTTTTTTCCCTCATTCATTTTTTTTTCCTGAGGTTCTCTTGGTTGTTCTGGCATTAATTCTACTCTGGATTAACCATTTCCCTATATCTTGGTCCCCAATATTTTCTCATTGTATTTGATGTTCTTTTCTGTCTTTTCACATGTTCTATTTCATTTTATGGGCTGGTATTTTTTGTTAGAAACAAACTCCACTCATCCTAAAATCTTGAAGGGGGTAGGTTGTGCCTGTTTTCTACTGTCCCTGATATAATCTGGATGCTATGTTTAGTTCCAGGCCATGTGTTCCTTATAATCTCTAGTTTCTTTCTTTTCTTTTGGTCCATTGGCTAAGACTTTTGGGCTCTTCTTTGCATAACATTAAACAGAATGTTGATTCTATCTCCTGCTGTGATCCTTATAGACTATGATCTATTGATAGAGAACTTACTGATCTCAGGTTTCTTGTTACAACTTCTATCTTCTGGTGGAGTGCTTTGAAATTCCATCCACTGCCTTATCCCCAAGTTCATGAGTATTGTTTCTGTTGTCATATTCCTATTTAGAGCACCTGCAAGCTTAAACCTCCAATTGCCAGATCATTCTGGCTTGTGATACCATCCTGGAACACACTTCCCCAGAGCAGGCAGGCTTTAATCCAAGTGACTAACATTCTCACTAGTTGGCTTCTGCCTCCCCTGTTACAACCTTCTCCATTCATCAATAGGATTTTGAGCAACTTCTTGTGAAATCCTGGACTGGAGTGAGGAGCTTATTTCTATTTCTCTTTGGAATGTTCTTTTTCGGAGTCTTTTAAACATATTTCTAAAGCAATAGAAAGTTTTCAGCTATGTGCTTATGCGTAATGGATTTTTTTGTCCTTATGGAGAATCTGTGGAATCATTCTCAGAATGATATTTTAAAATGCATAAAATAAAATACATAGAATTACAAATGAAATCAACCACACTACAAAGTGTTGTATACATGTATATATGTATACATATGTATATATATAAATGTATATAGTATACATACACACACACACACACACACACACACACACACACACATATATATATATATATATATATATATATATACACATACATACACACACACACAAAACACATATATCCTTTTTTATTCATAGATTCCAGGTAAAAATCCTTGTGATGGAGTATATATGAGACAACTAGACTTTTTCCTCAAGGAACTTATACGATCACAGAGAAACACTGTGTAAGTATATAAATACAGACAAATTATATGAAAAAATAAGATATTTAGTGTGATGAGGGCTACAAGAGCAATTTTAATGCCTACAACAAATTAAGAAATTCTTTTAAGTAGTTAAAATTATATTATAAAAGAAATGAGAATGTAAGAGGAAAGAATTGGAAAAATGAGAGCTATATAGGAGAAACTTACAAAGGAAATAATGCATAATTCTTCAAATGATATAAAAATAGATATGTTATAAGCAACTAACCCCTGGTTATTAATGTCAAACAAGGCACAAATCTGGGATATATATCTACTAGGAGTATTCCCAATTGCCATGGATGAGAGGCAAAGACAAAGACATATTTCCTATGGATGCTATTGCTTATTAATGACATTGTGCTGATTTAATCAAAACTTAGATTGTTAAAGGATCTCTTAATAAAGACATTAGATCTGTAATTGAAGTGATTTCTATAGATAAAACATTTTCCATTTGTATAGTACTTTACATTTTATAATGATAGTTATCTATAATCCATTGTAGTAGAAAATGTTAGTAATATTATACACATTTTACCTCTGAACAAATTGAGGCCCAGAGTGGTAGATGATTAAGCAAAGGTAATGAACCACATGTTGTAGAGGCACATTTCAAACCCCTACATATTCTAACAACAAATTCAGTGTTCTTTAATCTAATGCAATACTTTTCTTCTACTTTATATCAAAACTTCAGCAGATTTCACAAGTTCTTTTATATTTTTATTAGAGAGGTATGGGCTAGATTATAGTACAATTAGTTAAATTAAAAATGATAAAATGAGCAGACTCAAAGATTGGTGATTAATAAATCCATAGCAATTCAGAGAAATGTCTCAACTGGAATGATTTAAGGCATACTCTAGCTCTCTTTTTTCTCTATTCTATTCATCATTTTAGTCAAGGACTACAAAGAAAGAATTTAAAGATTATTATGGCAAAAATGCTGCTGCTAAAGATGGTGATAATAACATATATTTATATTTCAAGGTTTGCAAAACACTTTACATATATTATGAATGATTGATAAAATCCTTGTGAGATAGCTGTGATTATCCTCTGAAGCTCAGTGTCTTGCTCAGTGTCCTAGAACTGCTAAGTGGCTGAGGTGAGATTAGAAGTTTCATGATTTGAAGTCCAGCACTCTATCCACTACACTATTCTACTCAAAATTTTGTATAATCCATATTGGGCAAGATTGCCTCTTTGGTTAGATTTTAGCAATCTTTTAAACACAAAGTCACCTTTGGCAAGGTATTGAGAACATGTTAAGCTATTTCAATGACAGTGAAAGCTTGGGAACTGCCAAGTTCTTCAGATCTCCGGAACTCAGGACTTTCTATCTCTTAATCTATAAATATAAATTGGGTAACATAGCTTTTTGCCAGTCAGCTCTTCAAATAACAGAGATTCTATTCTTACATCAACTTTGAGCAAAATTATGCCAGTTCATATAGCAAAGCAAATGCAAAACATCACTCCATCTCTCTGTTTCTCTCTTTCATTCCACAGCAAAGATCAGCATAATCTTCTGAGAGTTTTTCTCTTCTGTCAGGCTATTTAATTTTTTCCAAGCAATGAGCTCTTAAAAAAGTGCCACTTGTCTTCCACTCAATAGAGACTGTTGGTTTCCAATCAACTCTCTTAGCTATGTTCTATTTTCTGGCTTCTACTTCTTTTTTTTGGAAACAGTGTCCATAAATGTGATATTCAAAAAATCTACTCTTCCATCAGAGATAATCACAACAACCCTTATATAATCATCCAATACACCATGAACAGTCATTGTTTTATATTTATCAGATATATCCTTCAAAACCCTGAAAAACCATCATGTGTAAATAAGAAATTGGATCATAATGTATTATATTCACTCATGTCATTCAGTGCTCAGCCTTCAAACAGATGTTTTCAAGACATTCATCTGAGGGGTAGTTCTCTCTCAGGTTCTCAGAAAAGTCTGTGTATCTCATCAGTATTTTAGTTGGATAGACTATGTTTCTTTCAAGATGATTTTTTCACTATACCACATATAAATTCTCTCTTTCTGTCCCTTTCAGCAGCCAAAATATACATATGAAAAAGTAGCAGTTTCTTACATATACTTTGTGGAACAGAACTAAAAGGTTCCCTTGAGTCAAGAGAGATCAGATTATCTCTTCAGTTCAACCTAGCAGAGCTATTAGCCTGTCGCAAAAAAGATTGAATCAATCTGACAAGATGAATTCTTTGGAAAAATCATACTGTATATTTCTTAGAACCCTCTGTTTTCTTCTAGATAGTAGTTAATTGGTCTGGGAATTTTTTCTCATTTTCCTAGGAATATGTCACCTAGTCTGAAATTTCTGCCCTATAGATATATTAAGGGGAAATATGAGACTTCCAAAGACTTAACCTAGATTCCCATCTTTGTTACAACTCAGTGATATTGGACAAGTCTCATAATCCTATAAACCATAGATTTCTCCTTTATAGAATGCGTAGTTTTTTGGAAACCTTAAAGAGTTATATAAACATTGGTATTTATATAAATTTCAACTGTTATATGATGAGATAAATAGTTATTAATAACTAATTATTTAGAGAGATCCAGAGTTCCTCCTTTTCTCCTTTGTTCCTCATTTCAAAACTCAGTTTCTTAAAGGACATTGATTTAACTCTCATCAGTTTTGGTCAGATCCCACCCAATCTTACCAGGAATTTAATCCTATTCTCCTCCACTCTGGTTCTTTGATTATATTGCTCAAGGTTAAGAACAAATGAGGGTAAATCAAAGCTCATTTCAATAGGTGCAGCCCCTCAATGTAATATTCATTCACTCACTGTTGATAGCATAAAATATTTGGGAATCTACCTACCAAAGGAAAGTCAGGAATTATTTGAGCAAAATTACAAAAAAAGTTTCCACACAAATAAAGTCAGACTTAAATAATTGGAAAAATATTAAGTGCTCTTGGATAGGCCGAGCGAATATAATAAAGATGACAATACTCCCTAAACTAATCTATTTATTTAGTGCTATACCAATCAGACTTCCAAGAAAATATTTTAATGATCTAGAAAAAATAACAACAAAATTCATATGGAACAATAAAAAGTCGAGAATCTCAAGGGAATTAATGAAAAAAAAATCAAATGAAGGTGGTCTAGCTGTACCTGATCTAAAATTATATTATAAAGCAGCAGTCACCAAAACCATTTGGTACTGGCTAAGAAATAGATTAGTTGATCAGTGGAAAAGGTTAGGTTCACAAGACAGAATAGTCAACTATAGCAATCTAGTGTTTGACAAACCCAAAGATTCTAACTTTTGGGATAAGATTTCATTATTTGATAAAAACTGCTGGGATAACTGGAAATTAGTATGGCAGAAATTAGGCAAGGACCCACACTTAACACCATATACCAAGATAAGATCAAAATGGGTCCATGACCTAGGCATAAAGAACGAGATTATAAATAAATTAGAGGAACATAGGATAGTTTATCTCTCAGATTTGTGGAGAAGAAAGAAATTTGTGACCAAAGATGAACTAGAGACCATTACCGATCACAAAATAGAAAATTTTGATTATATCAAATTAAAAAGCCTTTGTACAAACAGAATGAATGCAAACAAGATTAGTAGGGAAGCAACAAACTGGGAAAACATCTTTACATTTAAAGGTTCTGATAAAGGCCTCATTTCCAAAATATATAGAGAACTGACTCAAATTTATAAAAAATCAAGCCATTCTCCAATTGATAAATGGTCAAAGGATATGAACAGACAATTTTCAGATGAAGAAATTGAAACTATTACCACTCACATGAAAGGGTGTTCCAAATCACTATTGATCAGAGAAATGCAAATTAAGACAACTCTGAGATATCACTACATACCTGTCAGATTGGCTAAGATGACAGGAAAAAATAATGATGAATGTTGGAGGGGATGCGGGAAAACTGGGACACTGATGCATTGTTGGTGGAGTTGTGAACGAATCCAGCCATTCTGGAGAGCAATCTGGAATTATGCCCAAAAGTTATCAAACTGTGCATACCCTTTGATCCAGCAGTGTTTCTATTGGGCTTATACCCCAAAGAGATACTAAAAAAGGGAAGGGGACTTGTATGTGCCAAAATGTTTGTAGCAGCCCTGTTTGTAGTGGCTAGAAACTGGAAAATGAATGAATGCCCATCAATTGGAGAATGGCTGGGTAAATTGTGGTATATGAATGTTATGGAATATTATTGCTCTGTAAGGAATGACCAGCAGGATGAATACAGAGAGGCTTGGAGAGACCTACATAGACTGATGCTAAGTGAGATGAACAGAACCAGGAGATCATTATACACTTCGACAATGATATTGTATGAGGATGTATTCTGATGGAAGTGGATTTCTATGACAAAGAGACCTAACTGAGTTTCAATGGATAAATGATGGACAGAAACAGCTACACCCAAAGAAGGAACACTGGGAAATGAATGTGAACTATTTGTATTTTTGATTTTCTTCCCAAGTTATTTTTACCTTCTGAATCCAATTCTCCCTGTGCAACAGGAGAACTGTTTGGTTCTGCAAATATGTATTGTATCTAGGATATACTGCAACATATTTAACATATATAGGACTGCTTGCCATCTTGGGAGGGGGGGTGGAGGGAGGGAGAGGAAAAAACAAAACATAAGCGAGTGCAAGGGATAATGTTGTAAAAAAATTACCCTGGCATGGATTCTGTCAATACAAAGTTATTATTAAATAAAATAAAATTTAAATTAAAAAATAAATAAATAAATATTCATTCACTCATTAATTGTTCATCAGAATTGATTAATCCTCTTAATCTGATTGATTTAACCAGAGTAGATTTACCTTTAGGAATTCCCTTTTTCCAAGGAATATAAACTGTGAACCCAGTCACCTTGATAAATCTATTGACCCTTTTATCATTAACATCCTACACAAGATGCTTAAATTACCCAGAAACTCTTATCTCTCGAATTTTTTAAACATCACATAGAATTATGGGGAAATATATATGGAATGCCATTATCTTCAGAATTATCCTCAGTGTTATATATGTCAAAGATAAACTATTTGCTTATGTTTCTTATAGAAAGGTTTATTAAATGACTTGTGAGTTTTGGCTACAGACAGGAAATGGAGTTGTAAAGCAACCAATGCAGAAATTCAAGAATTTTAATCATAAATCTGAGTTGGTTTCATTGAGTTGTGATTGTTAAGATGGTGATTAACATGGTCAGTGAGCTACAAGTGCCAGTCATACTGCCATTCAATCCACTCCATACAGTTTTTGAACCACCAGTTACTGATGCAACTATCATATGGCATCAGGTCAATAAATAACTAAGTGCAGGAACAAAGCCATAGCAAAGCAAGTCATACACTTTTGTTATTAAGATAGCCTGCCTAAATTATTACAACTTTATCCATTTCCTACAGAGGATTTCCAGAGATGATAAGTGATTATTGGTCCTTTCTTTAGATTAAAATATCTGTGTATTTATACTATGAGCACAAATGTACACAAATATACATAAGTGTATGGGGTGTGTGTGTGTGTGTGTGTGTGTGTGTGTGTGTTTGTATAGAGTATATATGTGTGTATGTGGGTGAATGAATGTAGAGACAGTCAGACAGAGAAAGAGGTAAAGAGAGACCATGACAAAGAAATACAGAGAGTGGATTCCCTCCTCCCCCCCCCAACATAACAGATTTTCACAGATGAGCTCTGGGCTGAGACTTGGTTTTACAAGCAAAAGTAATTGTCCTAGAGAATTGCCCAAATGGATTAAAAGGCAGAACATCTGAATTCAGTTAATAACCTTTCTACTTCCTCTTCATGTGACACTGAACAAAGCATCTAACCTTCAGGTTCCTCAGTTTCACAATTTCAAAAATGGGACTACATGTATCTATTTCCCCCAATCTTCTTTCCTTTGAAATGCTAGAAAATTGATGAAATTTTGATTATAATATGCTCTTGGAATAGGGATGGTAAATGGACATATGTTACCAAATAAGTTATTATTATTATTCTGAATAGGTACTTCATGTCTTGACTATATTTTCCCCTCCTCCACTGCTGCTGCAGGATGCACAAGTCTTGTTGCCTGCCTGGCGGTCTCCCAGAGGTGGTTGCATTTCATTGTGAGGCTGTATTAGTGAAGCCCCTCAGTTCCTATGGGAGGAAAGACACTATATAAATGCAAAATAGTATATTTTATTCATGCTGTCATATAAATAGAGATCTACTTTATGCCAGCAGGTTTTCAAGAAAATTTGCTATTCTAAGATCAAGCCACTCCTTCCCCGGGCCTTCCCAGATCATATTTGAAACTCATTTCCCATTCCAGTTCAACAAGTATCTTCTTAATTCCAAAGCAGTCATTTAAATGATCATTTTCTGCCAGGACCATGCCACAGAGAGAATTAGGTAAGTAGTTGGCTAATTTAGATGGAAGCAATGTTGATTTTGGCTTTGGCTAAAACATCAGATTTCTTCAATCCAGGTTAATTTAATAAGCATTAATTGGATATCTACTCTATGTCATGCACTGTGCTGGGTTCTGGGGCAAAATGAAATAATTTCTACTTCCAATTTCAATAGATTATAAATTTCTTGAGGGCCTGGCTATCTTTTGCCTTTTTATCTAATCCTGGTAAAAGTTTAATGAGTTTTTGTAGATTAATTATTTTTTGAACTTAATATTCTACCAAAATGTATGCAAATGTACAAAGTAAATAGATATGATATCTATACAAAGTAAATACAAAATGATTTTATGGAGCAAGAACAGCATTAACAATTGGGTATGATCTGAAAAGTCATCCATGGATGAGTTGGCACCTCAGTGGTGCTTTGAAAGAAGTTAGGAAATTTAAGAGCAGAGGCAAAAAAAAAAAAAAAGAAGAAGAAGAAGAAGAAAGAAAAAACACAGTTATAGGTATGGAAGTACAGCCTTTGAAAAAAAATGAAGAAAAAAGATGAATTATCAATAAGTATGTGGACCAAAAAGAAGACCAGTTTTGTTAGAAAGTAAAGCAGGTGTGGAGATGTAATGTATGATGAAACTGGGAAGATAGGTTAGGCCCAGAGTTTACTCTTAAATCTTTTAACAACCAGTTCCCCCCCAAAAAAAGAGTGTGCATAATGCTCTTTTATGTTTCATTTGCATTTCTGACATTTTCTCCTCCACTATCTTTTTGTCTAGACAATGAAAAAAAAAAAAGAATAAATCATCCCTGATCTGTAGTGTTTTTTAATTTCTGAAGTACAAATGCTTATACTGAAATTTTAACAATAAGCTTTTCTGATATGGTATAAGCTGGCTCTCCAGCTTACATGATCTTTTGAGAACCTATTTTTTTTTAATTGTTATTCAGTTGTTTCACTCAAGTCTGACTCTTCATGACACCATTTGTGATTTTTCTTGGGAGAGGTATTAGAACTAAGGCAAACAGAGTTAAGTGACTTTTCCAGGATCATATAGTTAGTATCTGAGACCAGATTTGAAGCCATATTATGAATATCCTTAAATATCAGGTAGAAGAGTTTGTATGTTGCTTTAAAAGCAGTAGGGAAGAGGGAGGGCTCTGGAGAGATGGGAGAGTAGGTCAGTAAATTTCTAGTTCTCCAGATTTCCCTTACAAACAGAACAAATTTGTGCCTCAGGGCAAACATAGATTGGTAAAAAATCAAGAAGTCTTGGAGCAAAACATGGATCCTCTGGGTAAAACCCAAGAAAACCCAAAGACCTAAAGCCAGGATTAACCTATGTTTAGTGCAAACACCTCTAGGCTAGCTCTGCAGAAATAGCCAAAAGGGACTCCTGGAACTATCTGGATTTAGCTGAAGCCTCAGCAGGAACCATAGAGACTTTCATTTCCTGGACATGTGTGGAGTCCGGAGTCTGTGTCCAAGAAGAGAGAGGGAACCGTAATTGGTCAAGAACACTAGGTTCAGCTATGCTGAAGAGGCACAGTACTGGGTGAGAAGGAAGCAGTACATCAGGAATACAGAAACAATGGAGCAGGTAAGCTGCTGGTTGCTGGCAATTACAGGAAGTAGAGCTCTTTTTGGGGGGTTACAGGCCAGAAAGAAGAGCTGAAGAGAAGCTAGAGCCAGCATTCCTCCAACCCAACATTAGAATAGTTTACACTAATACTTCTCATTTAAAAAAAAATGAATCAGGAAAGAAGAGAGATCCCAACCATTGAAACTTACTGTGAGAACAGGGATGACTGGGATTTGTCTTTAGAGGAGTACACTGAAGTAAAACAAAAAAGCTTCTGCCCCAAAGAGTAATATGAAATAGCTTCCTTCCCAGAATTTATAGAACTCAAAAAAGAATTTTAAAATCAAATGAGAGACATTGAGGAAAAACTTTAAATTTTTTTTTAAATCCAAAAAAGAATACAAATAAAAAGTTAGCCAACTCAAAAAGGAGATATAGAGTCTTAAAGATGAAAACTCTTTGAAAATTAGAATTGGGCAAAAGGAAGGCAATGAAGTTATGAGACCAAGAAATAACAAAACAGCATATATAGAATGAGAAAATAGAACAAAATGTGAAACATCTGATAAGAAAAAGAACAGATCAAGAAGAGAAAATATAAGAATATTTGGACCGCCTGAAAACAGTAACCAAAAAAAGAGCTTTAGCACAATAATGAAAGAAAAAAATCCAAGAAAATTGTCCTGGAATGATAGAACAGGAAGGGCAATTATTATTTGAAAAATGCCACTGATCACTATATTAAAGAGAGCCTTTGTGGAAAACACATAGAAATATTATTACCAAATTTTGCAATCCCAGATCAAAGAGAAAATTCTGCAAAAAACAAGAAAAAAAATTCAGATTTTCTGAAGTTACAAAGCTTGTAATTCTTTATATTCTGTTTTGTTATTTCTTGTTCTCTCATAATTGACCATATCAATAAAAAAACTGAAATCATATAGTAATATCAATAAATGCAGAAAAAGCTTTTGAAAAACTATAGCATCTATTCCTATTAAAATACTAGAGAGCATAGGAATAAAAAGAATTTTCTTTAAAATAATAAGCAGTATCTATCTAAAACCAACAGCTAGCATTATTGGTAATGGAGAAAAGCTGGTTTCATTCCCAATAAGATCAGGGTGAAATAAGGATACCCATTATCACCTCTATTACTCAATATTGTACTAGAAATGTTGGCTTTAGCAACAAGAAAAGGAAAAGAAATTAAAGGAATTAGAATAGGCAATGAATAGATAAAAATATACTCTTTGCAGATGATATGATGTTATACATAGAGAATCATAGAAAATCATGCAAAAACCTATTGGAAACAATTCACAGCTTTAGAAAAATTACAGGACATAAAATAAACTTACACAAATCATCAGCATTTCTATATATTACTGACAAAAACCCAGCAGCAAGAGATAGAAAGAGAAATTCCATTTAAAATAACTACAGACAAAATAAAATATTTGGCATTTAACTGCCAAGACAAACTCAGGAACTATTTGAACAAAATTAAAACAATTTTCATACAAATAAAGTTGATCTAAACAAATGGAAAAAATATCAATTGCTCATGGGTAGGCTGAGCTAAAATAATTTTAAAAAATGACAATTCTACCTAAATTGATCTACTTATTCAATACCCTAACAATCAAACAGCCAAAAGATGTTTTTAAAACTCAGAATAAATAAAATTGTGTGAATAACACAATTAATCTGAAAGAACAAAAGGTCAAGAATATCAAGAGAAATAATGAAAAAAATTTACAAAGTATAGTGGCCTAGCAGTATCCAACTATATTATAAAGTTAGCAGTCATCAAAATCTTTTGGCACAGTCTAAGATATAGAATGGTGAATCTGTAGAATAGGTTAGACACACACGGAACTGTATTCAATAACTATAGTAATCTTGGATTTGATAAACTCCCAAACTCCAGCTTCTGGGATAAGAACTTACTATTTAACGAAAATTGCTCCAAAAACTGAAAAATAATATGTCAGAAACTCATCGTAGGCCTATATCTCACACCCAAAACTAAAATAAGGTCAAAATGAGTACATGATTTGGATATAATGGGTGAGATATAATGGGTGATAACATAAATAATTTAGGAGACCAAAGGATAATTTATTTACCAGATCTTTGGAGAAGAGTAAGAATTTATGAGCAAATAACTAGAGAACATTATGAATTGCAAAATGGACAACTTTGATTATATTAAACTAAAAAAAGCTTTTGCATGAGCAAAACTGATACAAACAATATTAAAGGAGAAATATAAAGTTGGGAGAAAATTTTTACAGCCAGTGTTTCTGAAAAAGGTCTCATTTCTAAAATATATAAAGAAATGTGTCAACTTTATAAGAATTCAAGTTATTCCCCAGTTGATAAATGGTTAAAGAATATGTACAGACAATTTTCATTTGCTGAGATACTACCTATCATTTTGGCTCAGATGAAAAGGTTTAGAGGGCTGAAACTCTGAAAAAGTTGTGCTTGAATCAGACAACCAAGCATTTAAGGTTAATTACCTATTCAGATATGAGATAATGACTCTATTAGCATATGTTTAGATAAATGGCTCTTCTCACTCTTTGGTGCTTACTGAATATTTGGTGTTAAGATAATCATTGTAGACAAGAATTTGAGGATGAGGTGAGAGGGAGGCCAGAAAATCACTTTGCTGCAGGAGGAAGAGAGAGGATGGTAGCTCTAAACTCCAGAATCCAGGATTCTGCTTGGATGCCTCGTTCACTTCACCCCCTAAAGACCAAGGACATTAATTTATCCTGACTCTGACTGACCCCAAGGCTCTCCAAGGAACTAGACCATGATTCATAAAAAGGTAATGATAAATGTTGGAGAGGATGTGGAAAAATTGAGACACTAATGCATTGTTGGTGAAGTTGTGAAATGATCCAACCATTTTGGAGAGCAATTTAGAACTACATACAAAGGGCTATAATAAAACTATGCATAATCTTTGATCTGGCAGTGCTATTACTAAGTATCCCAAAGAAATCATAAAGAATGAAAAAGGACTCACATGTGTAAAAAATGTTTGTAGTAGCTATTTTTGTGGTATTAAAGAACTGGATAATAAGTAGATATCCATTAATTTAGGAATGGCTGGCTAATTTGTAGTATATGAAGATAATGGAATATTATTGTTCTATAAAAAATGATGAACAAGCTGATTTTAGAAATGCCTGGAAAGATTTACATGAAACAATATCAAACAAAACAAGCAGAACTAGTAATACATTGTACACAATAACAGCAAGAATATATGATGATTAATTATGAAAGACTTGATTCTCAGTGGTTCAGTGATCCAAGGCAAGACCAATAAACTTTGGAAGAAAAATGTCATCTGGATCCAGAAAGAGAACTATAAAGATTGAATGTAAATCAACACATGTTTTGTTCACTTCTTTTTTTCTAATTTTTGTTCCTTTCCTGTGGTTTTTTCCCTTTTATTCTGATTTTTCTCTCTCAACATGATTCATAAAGAAATGTGTATTTAAAAAATTAATATACATGTGTAACCAGAAAAAATAAAATAAAAAATAAGAAACAAAAAAAAAAATAAAGCACAAAATACAATTAGTTAATAAAAAGCATTTTATTATCCCCCCCCCAAAAAAAAGAGTTAACAGGACTAAGAAAGAAGAGATATGCACATACTACAACAAGGATCAGGAATAGAATTTATTAGAAAAAAATTAGGTCTAGTAATCACTGATCTTAGACAATCAAACTTAAAGTCAATTTAAGTTTATCCTAAATGTGCAAAATTTTTTCTTGTCAGAAATTTAAGTATAGGATAAGGTCCCTACACTCAAAGGGACAAGAATTTAGAAATGTAGGATTTTTGCTCATTGCAGGATAACTGCAAAGGGTTAGCATAGGTGTTGGGTCTAATCTTCTCTCTTTGATCACAGGATTTGACTATGAGAGGATAACCTAGTCCAACTCTTCATTTGATGGTTGAAGAAATTAAAACCTTAAGAAAAGAAATTCATTGCCCAGGGTCACACAGGTAGTAATGGGGTGGTATCTAGAGCTGAACTTGGAATCTCTGGCTTGAAACTCAATCCTTTTAACATTATGCAAAATTTAAGATCACAAACAAGGCCAAAGGCTAATGTATTGTCTATTTTGCTCAGATTCTTGTGAATTCCAAAGTCAAAATCTCTTGCTTGTTTTTTGTTTTTTTGTTTTTAATAGCTTTTTATTTATAAGATATATGCATGGCTAATTTTTCAGCACTGACATTTGCAAAAAAATGCAATTTTTTTGTTCCAATTCTCCTCCTCCTCCCCTCACTCCCTCCCTCAGATGTCAGGTAGACCAATACATATTAAATATGTTAACGTATATGTTAAATACAATATATGTATACATGTCCATACAGTTGTCTTGCTGCACAAGAAGAATCGGACTTTGAAATGATGTACAATTAACCTGTGAAGGAAATAAAAAATGCAGGTGGACGAAAATGGAGGGATTGGGAATTCTATGCAGTGATTTCCTTCAGTTCCCAGAGTTCTTTCACTTGGTGTAGCTGGTTCTATTCATTACGGCACTATTGGAACTGATTTAGTTCATCTCATTGTTGAAGAGAGCCATGTGTATCAGAATTGATCATCATATAGTATTGTTGTTGAAGTATATAATGATCTCCTGGTGCTGCTCATTTTACTCAGCATCAGTTCATGCAAGTCTCTCCAGGCCTTTCTGAAATCATCCTGCCGGTCATTTCTTACAGAACAATAATACTCCATAATATTTATATATCACACTTTATTCAGCCATTCTCCAATTGATGGGCAACCACTCTTTTCCAGTTTCTGGTCACTACAAAGAGGGCTGTTACAAACATTCTGGCACATACAGGTCCCTTTCCTTTCTTTAAGATCTCTTTGGGATATAATCCCAGTAGTAACACTGCTAGATCAAAGGGTATGCAGTTTGATAACTTTTTAAGCATAATCATAAACTCTTGTTAAAGGATGTTTGATGAACTGAATTTTTTTATTATCTTTCTAGCCTTCCTCATGACTATCATGGATACCCCAGAATTGATTATAATTGTTCTTGGTATTTGGCTTTGGGTACTTTTGTACCGAAATGAAATATACTTTTTAATGCATTAAATGATACAGTGGATAGAATGTTGCACTTGAATTCAGGAAAACCTGAGTTCAAATCTGATCTCAGATACTTACTAGTTGTATGAGCCTGCATAAGGTTCTTAGACTCTGACAGCCTCAGTTCCTTCATTTATAAAACAAGGGCAACAATAACATCTTTTCAGAGTTTTTGTGAGGATCAAAAAGATGATATTGGTATGGCTTTTATCTGGCACGTAGTATGTACTTAATAAATCTTTTCTTTTTTTCCATTCTTCTATGCAGAATGGACAGATAAGAGAAATTGGTTCTAATAGCCATGAAAGTGACTGAACTAGGCACTGTGATGCACTTAGAGCTAGGTCAAATGTCCAAAGTCATCAATGAAATGGCAAGGTCATCACTGAATTCCAGGACATCACTAGTTATTTTGACTTTTGTCTCTCTAAAAAAGAGTGAGACTAAGGACTTCATACATGTACAATTCATATAGAAGTCAATATATTGCCCCATAATGTCATTGATCATGTTTGAAAATTAAGGACAAAGATGTGAAATCAGAATCATTCTTCATAACTTTTAACTTTGTGGTCATTTAATATCCTTTTGCCCTTATCTTCACATTCTAAAGTAAATGGCTCTTTAATATGTTTTCTTAATATCACTTTTATAACAGGATATTGGGTATCTTGAACAGAATTCCATGAGAAAATCTTGCTCCTTCTTTGCTACTATTCTGGATATTCTAAATTAGGAACCCATGGAAACACAGTATCCCTTATAGAATATAATAATAACAATCTAGATGCAAAAGGATATAAAGCAAGTCCTTTCTCCCACTGCTGTTTCTTGCCATTCTTTTCATTTCTTCTCACATTTTTGTCATTCTTCCCACAAATTGGGCCAAAGTCAAGTGCCATGTCTTTGCATGTTCTTTTCCCAAACCTCCACTCCAGCCATATTTCCAATCATACAACAAAAGATACCTGTATTACAAATCCAGTACAGTAGTGCTGTGTTCAATCTGTCTCAGTTATTGACAACCCAGTGCCAATAGACATTCAGAGATGAGAGGAAGATAGAATTTGTTGCCTCCAGCCATTTAAAATTGACCCTATAATATCTATAATATCTATTTCTCTTTTCCAGAAGCACATACAAGAGCACAAAAGTAAAAATGGTAGATGATGTTCCAGACTTAGTACATTTTAATTGAACAGGATCATTTGATTAACATGATCATTTTTATTTCGGACTCTGTTCTTGTCTTACTATGTGACTTGTAGCTAGTGATCTCTTTTTTGTAAGTCTTTTCAAGACAAGATATAGACACATGCAATAACATTACTATCTATACAAATTTAATTGCCAGATGATGGTGACATCTATTCACTTGATACTGTTCAGCCAATAGGATCAGGGTAGTTCCATGTTCATCTTAGCAGTACATGAATATTCATCCAGACAGTGAGTATCATGGTCTCTGTGGTTATCAGAGGATCAATAGTCTTTTTCTGCCCTCCTTTGAAGAGCAGTGCTGACTCATTGTTAAGGCATGGATTTCAATCAACCAATAAACATTTATTAAGCACCAACTATTTACTAGGCACTGAGATAAGAAATGGCATTTTTGGATTTACTAGATCAGGAACTATCTTTTTGAGTCTCAGCACACTGGTAAATCCCATTTCCATATAGATCTTGCTATATTTCAATGAATTATAATCATTGTGACCATAGAAAAAGGGACTTGGATCTTCTTAAAAGTAGACAAAAGTGTTTAGATACTTTACACAGCTGTTTTATTCTTAGAATAGAAGAGATAAGCAATGTATGATAAAATCCTTACCAATTGTCCACAAGCTAGAAATCCTTCAGAGACAGTAACAAAACTTTATTTTCAAATAGAGGCTGTTTGTGAAATGCTGATTTTTGAATTTCTATTTGAGCAGAAGGCAAAAGCAACAAAGCTTCCATAAAATATTAGATAGACACACTAAGAAGGATTGTTAGTCATATGCAGAGACAAAAATTGAGGCTCAGGATCTTTGTTCAACCAAAGTATGAAACCTAGGATGCCATGTAAACTTAGTTTTCTAAACTTGGTGGATCTCTCATTGGATACTTCATTGCTGGTAGGGGTTTCCAACCACTAATGATCTTAGCTAACCCAACACAAAGGAGAGTAAATGGACTCAGCAGTCATTCCTGGCAAGGAGTCATGCCACTGAAAATACTTCCCTGGCAACTCTTTCTATAACCTTCCATTCAAAAATCCTCTCCTACAGCTGCCTCTCATCATCTCCTATGGCCATTCCGCAGCCAAATTTCTACCATATAAGTATATCAGGATGGGAATGGGACAGAATAGAGGGGTGCCACTAGAAATAACATACAGTTATTTTTCTAATAAATAGTAAAATACAATAATGGCATAATAAGGAGAAAGGATTACTTGATTTGAAATCAGAGAACTATGGTTTTATTCCTGACTTTGCATATTTAATACTTCTGTGAATTTAGACAAATCATATGACCTCATCTGAATGAATGAACAGATCAGAGGTCCTTTCTAACTCTAAACCTATATAATCCATGATCTATAGTCAATAAGAACATTTCTTAAGAAGTAAAATTTAGGAAAGAAAATCCATAAAACTATAATCATAGGGAATGAGAATTAGATATTAATCTAAGAGACAAGATTTCATGGAATGAAGGTGCCCCTTCCCGAGAAGAAAGGAATAAGTCTTGCTCTAACAAATATTAGAAAAGGTGGAGGGACTGATGCATTAATGGTTTGAAATCTGTTTAAATTTCTTTAATTTTTTCTCTTAATGGTTAATCTAAATTTTGTTTCCTTAGCTCAATATTAGCAAGCTATGACTACAGAGATTTCAAGGCTAGGAAATGGTTCTTTTTTTTAAATATGTCTTTTTAATTACAAGATATATGCAATATATACACACACACACACACACAATATACGTATACATGTTCATTCAGTTATTTTGCTGTACAAAAAGAATCAGACTTTGAAATAGTGTACAATTAACTTGTGCAGGAAATCAAATATTCAGGTGGACAAAAATAGAAGGATTGGGAATTTTATGAAGTGGTTCATAGTCGTCTCCCAAAGTTTTTTTTCACTGGGTGTAGCTGGTTCAATTCATTACTGCTCTATTGGAACTGATTTGATATTGTTGAAGAGAGACACGTCCATCAGAATTGATCATCATAGAGTACTGTTGTTGAAGTATATGATGATCTCCTGGGCCTGCTCATTTCACTAAGAACTAAGCAATTCATGCAAGTCTCTCCAGGCCTTTCTGAAATCATCCTGCTGACCATTACCAATAAGATCAGGAGTGAACCTTGTTTCACTCCTGATTTTATTGGGAATGGTTCTAGTTTATCCCCATTACATATGACGCTTACTGATGATTTTAAATAGATGCTACTGATTATTTTAAGGAAAAGTCCATTTATTCCTATACTCTCAAGAGTTTTTAATAGGAATGAATGTTGGATTTTATCAAATGCTTTTTCTACATCTATTGAGATAATCACATTGTTAATTTGTTTGTTTGTTAATTTGGTTATTAATATGCTCTATAATTTTCTTTCTCTGCTTTCAACCTACTTGGTTTAGGTATCAGTACCATGTCTTGTGTCATAAAAGGAATTTGGTAGGACTCCTTCATTCCCTATTTTTTCAAATAGTTTATATAGCATTGAGGTTAATTGTTCTTTAAATGTTTGGTAGAATTCACATGTAAATCCATCTGGTCCTGGGGATTTTTTCTTAAGGAGTTGATTAATAGCTTGTTCTATTTCTTTTTCTGAAGTGGGACTATTTAAACAATTTACTTCCTCCTCTGTTAATCTGGGAAGCCTATATTTTTGGAGGTAGTCATCCATTTCACTTAGGTTATCAAATTTATTGACATAAAATTGGGCAGAGTAACTCCTTATTATTGCTCTAATTTCCTCTTCATTGGTGGAAAGTTCTCCCTTTAAATTTTTAAGACTAACAATTTGATTTCCTCTTTCCTTTTTCTAATCAGATTTACCAAAGGTTTATCTATTTTATTGTTTTTTTTTTCATAAAACCAACTCTTAGTTTTATTTATGAATTTAATAGTTTTTTTTTTTACTTTCAACATTATTAATTTCTCCTTTTAATTTTAGAATTTCAAGTTTAGTATTTGATTGGGGGGGTTAATTTGGTCTTTTTCTAGCTTTTTAAGTTGCAAGTCCAATTTATTGATCTTCTCTTTCTCTATTTTATTCAAGTAAGCTTCTAAAGATATAAAATTTCCCCTTATTACCACTTTAACTGCATCACACAAATTTTAGTATGATGTCTCCTCATTGCATTATTTTGAGTGAAATTATTAATTGTGTCTATAATTTGCTGTTTCACCCAATCATTCTTTAAGATAAGATTATTTAATTTCCAATTATTTTTTTGTCTATTTACACCTAACTTTTTGTTGAATGTAGTTTTTTATTACAACATGGTCTGAAAAGAAAGCATTTACTATTTCTGCCTTCCTGCATTTAATTTTGAGCTCTTTATGTCCTAATATATGGTCAGTTTTTGTGTAGGTTCCATGAACTGCTGAGAAGAAAGTATACTCCTTTGTGTTATCATTCAGTTTTCTCCAAAGATCTATCATATCTAATTTTTCTAATATTCTATTTATCTCTTTAATTTCTTTCTTATTTGTTTTGTGGTTTGATTTATATAAATCTGAGAGTACAAATTTGAGATCTCCCATTATTATTGTTTTGTTGTCTATTTCTTCTTGCAACTCTCTTAACTTCTTCTTTAGGAAGTTACATGGTATACCACTTGGTGCATATATGTTTAATATTGATATTGCTTCATTGTCTATGCTACCCTTTAGCAAGATATAGTTTCCTTCCTTATCTCTTTTAATTAGATCAATTTTTCCTTTTGCTTGTTCTGAGATAAGGATGGCTCCCCTTGTTTTTTTGACTTTACCTGAACATAATAGATTGTGCTCCAGCCTTTTACCTTTCCTCTGTATGTATCCCCCTACTTCAAATGTGTTTCCTGTAAACAACATATTGTAATGTTCTGACTTTTGATCCAGTCTGCTATCTGTCTCCACTTTATGGGAGAGTTCATGCCATTCACATTTAGAGTTAAAATGACTAATTCTGTATTTCCTGCCATCTTATTATCCCCAGATTATGTTTTCTTTTTCTTGCCCCTCTTTACCCCCTTTCCCAGTATTAAACTTATGGGCACCACTTGTGTCATGCAGCTCTCCCTCTTTAGGATCTCTCCCATCCCCTTTGAATCCCTTCCCCTTTCTTGTACCCTTCCCTTGTTACTCTTTTCCTTTTCCCTTTTCCTCTCCTACTTTTTAATGAGGTGAGACAAGTTTCTCTGTAAACCAAATATGTCAATTATTTTCTCTTTGAGCCAACTCTGATGAGAGTAAGATTCATACAATGTTCCTCTCCCTCTCTAAATTCCCTCAGATAGGATAGGTTTTCTTTGCCTCTTCATGGAATGCACTTTCCTTTTTTATCTTCCCTTTTCCTTTTTCTGACATTATCCCCTTTCCATTTCTACTTCCCTTTTTTATATTATATCAGTAAAATCAAATTATATATGTATTCTTTATGCATATCTACAACAAAAATACAGTTCCTAAGAGTTCTTTTTACCTTTTTCTGCTTCTCTTGAGTCCTATGATTGGAGATCAAACTTTTTGTTTAGTTCTGTTTTTTTCCTTAGAAACAATTGAAATTCGTCTGTTTCATTAAATATCCATCTTCTTCCATGGAAGAAAATGTTCAGCTTAGCTGGGTAGTTTATTCTTGGCTGCATTCCAAGTTCTTTTGCCTTTCAGAATATTAGATTCCAGACCCTTCAATCTTTTAATGTAGAAGCAGCTATTCTTGAGTGATCCTTATTGTGGCACCTCAGTATTTGAATTGTTTTTTCTGGCTGCTTATAATATTTTTTCCTTAGTCTGATAATTCTGAAATTTAGCCACAATATTCCTTGGAGTTTTTATTTTAGGGTCTTTTTCAGAAGGTATTTGATGAATTTTTTCAATGCCTATTTTACCTTCTGATTCTATTACATCTGGGGAGTTCTCTTTGATGATTTCCTGTAAAATAGTATCTAGGCTCTTTTTTTTCATCATAATTTTTGGGAAGTCCAATATTCCTCAGATTATCTCTCCTAGATCTATTTTCCAGGTCTGTTGTTTTTCCAAGTAGATATTTAACATTTTTTTCTAATTTTTCATTTTTTTTTTTGTTTTGCTTGACTGATTCTTGATGTCTCAATGAATCATTCATTTCTATTTGTTGAATTCTGATTTTTAATGAGTTATTTTCTTCATTAGTTTTTTTTACTTCTTTTTGTATATGTCCAATTGAATTTTTAAATGAGTTATTTTGCTTTATGGAATTTTTTTCCATTTCACTAATATTTTTTTTACTGAGTTATTTTCTTTTTCCAATTCACAAATCCTACTTTCTTGGGAGTTCTTTATCTTTTCCATTTCACAAATCCTACTTTCTTGGGAATTCTTTACCTTTTCAATTCACAAATTCTATTTCCCTGCACTTCCTGGGAATTCTTTACCTTTAGGAAATGATTCTTTAGCATCAGACATTTGTTTCTTACAACCCCAAATATCTACAGATGTCAATTATTTGCAGGTTTTTACTTTTGACTTTTTTCTGTCATAACCTACCTTCACAATGGAAAAGGGAGAACTCTGTCATCAGCAAGTATTTTTGCAAGTATCTTTCTAAGAGTACAAAAATCACACGATGAATCTCAGCTATGTGGATCCAGAAAATGTGGGTTTTATAAAAATATCAGAAAAAGCTCAGTGTGTGGGCTGGGGAAGGGAGGAAAAGATCTGAGTTTAAATTCAGCCAGCAGATGTGGGACTCTGGGAAGACACTCACTTAACCTCTCTTTGACTCACTATTCTCAACTTCAATATGGAGTTAATAATAGTATGTATCTTCCAGGAAGGAAGATACAAGGTAAAATTGGTAAAATACTTAACATCATCCCTGACACATAGTAGGTCTTTTAATAATATAATGTTAAATATTGTTATATGTTGTGATACTGGAGCCACCTACCAGTGGCTGCTGGAGGTCTAAATCAGACCTGTAGAATGGATCTCTTCATATGAGAGGATGATGATGATATAAGAAGACTGAGAGGAAGTTGTGTTGTCTGACCTCTCTCCTCTTCCCTCTTGCCTCCAATTTATTTCATTCCCAATCCACAAGGAATTGTTCCTTTAATTTGAGGCCAGATCAAAAAAGAGACCACTGACTTAATTTTGGTATGACTTATTCATCAAAAAATAGCTGAGAAAGCATTGAATCTGGTCAAAAGAGCTGAATTCAAAATTTGTTTCTACATATTGACTGTAGTGTCTTGTGTGAGTCAATTCACTTATTCAATCCTCAGTTTCCTCATATGTAAAATGAGGAAATTGGACTAATTGATCTAGAAGATTACTTTCAGTTTGAAATCTATGAACCTGTGAATTATAAGAACTAATGTGGACCAATATAGGGCCAATATAGGACAATATTATCCCAGTCTCCCCAGACAACTATACGGGATAAAAGCCTTCCTTAGAATATAAGCTGGACCTTCAGCTTCCATTGAACTTTTAAGAGTAATTGAAAAGTTTGTTGGGATTTTTTGTAGTTGTTTTTGCTTCTTGGTTGGTTTTCCAAGACAACCTATCCCTTCATTAGAGAGTGTTAATTGTTGGAAGCTTTTTTCTTTCATATTAAGCCAAAGTATGCCTTCTCAGAATTTCTACCCATCGCTTGTACTTCTGTCCTCTGGAGCTACAAAGAATCAGTTTATAACTAGGTTCCCAATTAGTGTGAATAATTAATTTTATGAAATGCTTGCTTTATTTAAATTCACAGTCTTTGAAAAACCCTTATATGTAAAATGTGGTAATTGGATATAGTTTAATGGAAATATTCAATACCAATTTTCAAAAACAAGTTTTTATCTTTTTCTTAAAGAAATATAAAAGCAAATGATAATTCTGAATCAAATCTATTGCAAAGTAATAAATAAGTTTCAGAAAGTAAAATTCAAAAAAAAAAGTTTGAATATCATCTAAAGATAGGCCTTCATTAATCATATGGTGAAAACATTGTTACTATCATTTAAAGTAGTTTACTAGTATGAAACAAACTCTTTTTATGTCTTCAAATTCTCAGACCTCTGCTGGTAGATACAGAGAGTTTTATCCAAATTTTGGTGCATTTGCATACTGATATTCTCACATAATGAACCAAGTAAAGTTGCATTACTTGGGAAGTTATATAAAATCTGAAAAATTTTAAACAATTTATTGCTATCTTTGAAGCATTTCTCAATGGTTAGGCTAACAATAACTTGAAACATTAAAATAACACGAATATGTGTTCAAAAAGAACAATTAAGTGGCACAGTGAATAGAGTGCTGGGCCTGAACTCTGGAACACCTGAGTTCAAATTTGGTTTCAGAAACTTAGTAGCTGAATGACTGTGAAAAAATCATTTAACCCTATTTACTTCAGTTTCCTCAACCATAAAGTGAGCTGGAGAAGGAAATGACAAACTATTTCAGTATCTTTGAAAAGAAAACCCCCAAAGAGGTCAGAAGAGTCATATGTGGCTGATATGATTGAACAATAACAACAAGTCTTCAAAAGCTACTTTAATCAGCCATGCTTTCTTATTTTACTGCCAAAGAACTGGAAACAATTGACAGATATATAGCCTCTTAGAGTGTAAAGATTTCAGGACCAATCAATAGGCACTGGTTTTAATTTTAAATTCTCTCTAGCATTACTTTTCAATAAGGTCTCAGGTGACCCTTAGACATTTTAAATCTATAATGATTGTTTTTTTTTTTTTTCCTTCTTAGAAATCTAAGTTCTGGAAAATATCTTTTCCCAGAATGAACTTGCTTCATCATTCACACTAAAATTTCATTAGCAGTGTATCTGCTTTCTTGGATAATTTTCTTCAGAACATTAGGATATTTAGCTTTTACAAACCTCCCCATTTGAACTGGCCACATCTCCAAATGAACTGTTTTGAAAATGATTGAACGAAATGCTTGCAGGAACACTTTGTTCACTCACCATTTCAATTTCCTTCTCTGTCTTAAGTAAACTTGAAGTTTCTGCCTAAATGTCTGTTCTACTAAAAGGAATACATTCACAATCTTCTATCCACACAGCTAAATAACTCTATATTTCTCTAACTGTAGCATTTCTATTCTTTGTAGTTGTTTGAAAAGCTTTATAGACACCTCAAAGTAAAAGATTCAGGCTAACAAAAATATCCAGAAAAAGTAAGTTTATTTTTTCTTTCCCCTACCCAAAGATGGGACAATGAAGCCCCAAAATTAACAAGGATGAAGTTCCAATTTAAAGAAATTAAACACTAAGATTTGAGTCTTTTGGATTTCTAGTCAAGCCAATAAACTTTATTCTATGAATAGAAAACAAGATCATAACAAGATAAGCAGTCTCTTTCTAAATACATACAAAAAAGAAAAGAAAAGAAAATTTTCTCAAATAGACACCAGAGTTTCAGTGATGGAAATTCTAGACATTTTTTAATTAACATTAAGACTTGCCTTGGACTCAATAAGGACAAGAATTGGGGACTTTTTTTCCTATCAAGGGCCATTTGGATATTCGTAACATCATTCCATGGTCATTAAAATTATCAAATGATAGAACTCAAGCAAGGGAAGTTGTTCCACCTAGTTTTTATCTCAATATAGGCTGTGGTTGATTATGCAAATGATTTTGCAGGCCTTATTCAGCCCAGAGATCAGAGGCATAGAAAGTAACAATACTTATATAGACAATAACAATGCTTACATAGAAAGTAACAATACTTCAAACATTCAACAAACTGTCAAAAGCAAAAATTGCAAAAGCAACCTTACTCAAATGAGAAGCATACACCAGAAAATCTGAATGTAAAATTAATCATAATTTTTTTTGTTTTCTTTTGTTTATTATCAATTTCTTGAAGATTTTGAAAACTAAATAATTTCATAATGAAAGTCCTTAGTGATTTATCTCTCTAGGAACCATGGCAAATGCAAAAGACCCAATTCTATGCTTGACAAGGCCTAACATATAATAAAACCTCTTTGGCTTCACGATTTCTTTTCTTTTCTTTTCTTTTTTTTTAATTTTATATATATATATTATTTATTGAACTAAATACACAATAAGAAGAAACAGAATAGAAAAAAGAAAGATAGAAAAGGAAACTAAATAACAAAAATAAAATAAAACAAAATATTAGCATGTGCCCAGCAGAACATCAAGGAGGATTCAAAATATATAACAATAAATTTCCATTTCAATAAAGTACATGTGATAATAGAAGAAATTATTAGGAGTGTCCATCTTTTCTTAACTTTTTTGTGGGTTATCCTTTTGTTTTCTGCAGAATACTTTTCTTTTTTTTTTTTATAAAGCAAAAATTTTTAATAGGCATATGTTAAAAATTAAGATAATACAAAATTGTTGATAGGCACACATTAAAATTAATATATAACATATAACACAAAGATTGTTAATAGGCACATATTAAAATTAACACATAATATATAACATAAAAGTGTTAATAGGCACATATTAAAATAAACATATATAACACAAAGGTTGCTAATAGGCATATTAATAAGGGCATTTTGGGTGGCACAGTGGCTAGAAGGCTGGTCCTGGCATCAGGAAAACTTCTCTCTGGTTGTTGCTCAGTTGTGACAGCCTTGTCCAGCCCTTGTTGTCCCCATTTGGCCTTTTCTTGGCAGAGATCTTCCCTAGTGGATCCAGTGGATCCAATTTGTCAGAGGTAAAATGACTTGTCCAGGGCTAGGCAATGTGAGGCTAGATTTGAATTCAGTTCTTCTTGACTCCAGGTCCTGTGCTCTATCTTTTTTTTTTTTTTGTGAGTGGGTTGGGGAGGAGACATTTATTTGGTCACCCCAAATAAAGGATTTGGAGGCACAGGAGTCAAGGGCATGTTACAGTGTGCCTGACCATGGGAAGCACAATGGCAAGTGAAAAGAACATCGACTCTGAAGATAGAGGACTTGAATGAAACACTTGAGTCTTGCAGTGTATCCTTCAATTTCTCATCTTTGTTGAAGTAGTTGTAGGAGGAGTTGGGTTGAACTGTATTCTCTTACTTTACTATGTTGTCTACTTTCTCCTTTTTCTACTTCTCTTGATTCCTGTTGTTGGAGATCAATTTTTTTGTTTAAGTCTGGTTTTTTCCTTAGAAACAGATGGAATTCCTCTTTTTCACTAAATGTCCATCTTCTTCCGTGGAAAAAAATACTCAGCTTAGCTGGGTAGTTTATTCTTGGCTGCATTCCAAATTCTTTTGCCTTTCGGAATATCTGATTCCAGGCCCTTCGATCCTTTAATGTTGAGGCAGCCAGATCTTGCGTGACCCTTATTGTGGCACCTCGGTATTTGAACTGTTTTTTCCTGGCTGCTTGTAAAATTTTTTCTTTAGTCAGAAAATTCTGAAGTTTGGCCACAATATTCCTCGGAGTCTTTATTTTAGGATCTTTTTCAGGTGTTCGATGAATTCTTTCAATGCCTATTTTCCCTTCTGGTTCTATTACTTCTGGGCAGTTCTCTTTGATGATTTCCTGTAAAATAGTATCTAGGCTCTTTTTTTCATCATAATTTTCTGGTAGTCTGATGATCCTCAGGTTATCTCTCCTAGATCTATATTCCAGGTCTGTTGTTTTTCCAAGTAAATATTTGACATTTTTTTCCAATCTTTCATTTTTTTGGTTTTGCTGGACTGATTCTTGATGTCTCAATGAATCAGTCATTTCTATTTGTTCAGTTCTGATTTTTAGTGAGTTATTTTCTTCATTAGCTTTTTTTTTTACTTCTTTTTGTATATGTCCAATTGAGTTGTTTTGCTCTATGGAATTTTTTTCCATTTCACTATTTTTTTTTTTTTTAGTGAGTTATTTTCTTTTTCCAATTCGCAAATTCTGTTTCCCTGCACTTCTTGGGAGTTTTTTATCTTTTCCAATTCACATTTTAGGAAGTTGTTGCTCTCTTGCATAGCTTCTCTTTCCTTTCCCCATTTCTCTTCTAGTTCTCTTTTAAGGTTTTTAATAGTCTCTTCTAGGAGAGCCTTTTGTACTGGAGACCAATAATTGTCTGGAGACTGTCTGCTATTAGTCTCTTCAGGGTTGAAAAGCTGTTCTTTTTCTGTGTAGAAACTATCAATCGTTCTTTTGATTTTTTTACTCATTTTGTTAAAGACTGTAGGGTCTGCCTTCAGAGCCAGGAGGTTACCAGCTTCCTCTGCAGAGCAGTGAAAGGTATATGGACGGGTAGCTGTCCTGCCAGCCGGCTACAAAAAGCATTGAGGTACTGGAATGCTCTGGGAAAGAGTTCCCCACCTGAAAGTAACTCAGGCCTGCAGGGCCAGGCTGGGAAAGTGCCTTTCAAAGAACCCCTGCTGTGTGAGATAACGACTGCCCTGGGGCTAGACACTGAGCAGTGAGAGTTTCACTGCCCCAAGCCAAACCCTGCCCTGGGGCTGTAGGTATTAGCAGCTGAGCAGTGAATGGATTTGCAGGGACAGGAAGTGTCTGCCCCGGAAGCGCAGTCAGCTGGGGGGGTTCTATTGCCCCAGGCCGAGCTCCCCACTCTGCCGATCAGAGGCTGCCCAGGCTGTGCCCCCTGCCGTGCAAATTTGTAACTGCCCCCCGCAAAAGCCCCGAACTGCAGGATGTGGCCGAAGGGCTGCGGTAAAGTCTGCCTGAGTCACTTCCGGGTTTGAGGGGTTACAGCCAGATCTCTTAGGTTCTGGTGTTTTTTAGAGGACCCTTTGTTTCAGGCATTAATTTCTCTGCCAGTTTACTGCTTTGTAGTCAAGGCAGAGCAGTTAGCCTATAGCAGAGTCATCTCTATAACTTCTCTAGCCACAGAGATCACCCCCGCCCCTGGTCTGCTCAGGACACTAGCCTCTCGCTGCCTGTGCTAGTCTGTTCCTGGCCCCTCAGGACAAACCTTTCCTGGCGAGCTTCCAGATCGGCTGGTAAGTTGTAGTGCTTCTCATCTTCATGAATTTAAGCAGTGAAGAGCTATTTTTGAGGCTGGGTTAAATAGTTGGTTATGAGGGGAAGGAAAGGAGCTTAGAGAGTCGTGTGTGCCTTCTCCACCATCTTGGCTCCGTCCCCCCCTCTTTTTTTTTTTTAAATAACTTTTTATTGATAGAACCCATGCCAGGGTAATTTTTTACAGCATTATTCCTTGCACTCACTTCTGTTCCAATTTTTTCCCTCCCTCCCTCCACCCCCTCCCCCAGATGGCAAGCAGTCCTATACATATTCAATAGGTAACAGTATATCCTAGATACAATATATGTGTGTAGAACCGAACAGTTTTCTTGTTGCACAGGGAGAATTGGATTCAGAAGGTATAAATAACCTTGGAAGAAAAACAAAAATGCAAGCAGTTTATATTAATTTCCCAGTGTTCTTTCTTTGGCTGTAGCTGCTTCTGTCCATCCTTGATCAATTGAAACTGAAGTAGCTCTCTTTAACAAAGAGATCCACTTCCATCAGAATACATCCTCAAACAGGATCATTGTTGAGGTATATAATGATCTCCTGGTTCTGCTCATTTCACTTAGCATCAGTTCATGTAAGTCTTGCCAGTCCTCACTGTATTCATCCTGCTTGTCATTCCTTACAGAACAATAATATTCCATAACATTCATATACCATAATTTACCCAGCCATTCTCCAGTTGATGGGCATCCATTCATTTTCAGCTTCTAGCCACTACAAACAGGGCTGCCACAAACATTTTAGAACATACAGGTCCCTTTCCCTTCTTTAGTATCTCTTTGGGGTATAAGCCCAGTAGAAACACTACTGGATCAAAGGGTATGCACAGTTTGGTAACTTTTTGAGCATAGTTCCAAATTACTCTCCAGAATGTCTGGATGTGTTCACAATTCCACCAACAACGTATCAATGTCCCTGTTTTCCCACATCCCCTCCAACATTCCACATTATCTTTCCCTGTTACTCTAGCCAATCTGATAGGTGTGTAGTGATATCTCAGAGTTGTCTTAATTTGCATTTTGGCTTCAGGATTTCAAAGCAAAGATTTCTTCTCCTTTCCAAGGTTATAGGGTTTCTTTGATTCCTTTTATGTGTGTTTCCCCCACTATTAAACTCTTATGATGGGCATTCTAGCTGCATTTAATATCAATTAATTTTTAGAAAGGGATATTTACATCAAAGATATAGGTAAAAATAGAAATACAAATATCTTTTCCAACTATACTACTTTCATTTGTATGGGAACGTGAACTCAGACTCGACAAAGTTTCAATATGGCCTTGGTCTCACCAAATTCATATCCAAATAAACCACTTTGCTGGATTAGTCTGTATCTTAGCTACTTCAAGGCTGGGTCCTGGAGGTCATTCTTTACTCCTTGAGTCATTCATACTAAACTAACCGGCCACAAATCATCCTGGGAATTGATATAAGTTCATGGTAATTTCTAATCTCCTTCACCTAAAAATGAAATAATAAACTCTAAGAAAAATAATAGAGGTTTTCAGTCATAGTCTACATGTGGGCTTTACATAGGAAGTGATAAAGAATCTCTCTTTGGACGATTTAAGAATAATACATTGTGTCACTTCCGGCCAAGATGGCGGAGAGGAAATACACTTCTGTGTAATCTCCGTGTTTTTCTCTCACTATTCATTTCATTTCATGCCTCTGAATTAATGCTCGACTGAAAAAAAACCATACAATTACTTACCAAGAGAAACCATCCTTGAGACTCGTCAAGAAAGGTCTGTTTTTGCGCGAGGGCGGGGACGGTATTTGGAAGCAGTCTGCGGGCAGCAGCTGCAACCAGAGCACAGATAGCAGCTCAGAACCGGGTAGAGCGGAGAGGGGGTAGGACGCGATCGCAGCCGTCTCTGCGGTGAGAGCTTTGCTATAGGAGCAAGTCAGCAGCCCAGCAGAGAAGCTAAAAACACCGGGGGTGAAGAATACAATCCCAAACAGCTGGAGTCTCTCGGGACCTGGCCACCCCTCCCCCACAGTGTCTTAGCCCGCTCGGATCTCAGAGCGCTCGGATCTCAGCGCGCAGGCGCCATAGCACAGTAGGACCCGTGCCTCACGAATACCCTGCCCCTCCCCCAAAGAAAGCAGCCTCCATTCAAGGGGTTTTTTTCCTTCTGTTTCTTTGATAGTTTGTCTTTGATAAATAGACAGAATGAGCAAGAAACTGAAAAAGAATTTAACCCTGGACAGCTTTTATACAGATAAAGAGCAGACTCCAAACCTTGAGGAGACTAAAAACAAACAGTCCCCAGGTGAATCCCCGAAGGAGGAGACCTTATGTCCCTCAGCACAGATGAATCTCATGGAGGAAATTAAAAAGGCTCTCACAAGGGAGCTAGAAGAAAAATGGGAAAAGGAGAGGGAGGCTCTGCAAAAGGAGAGGGAGGCTTGGCAAAAGAGCCTGGAGAAGTCAGTTAAAGAGAGAGTGGATAAAGAAACCAAATCCTTGAAAAATAGGATTAGTGAACTGGAAACAGAAAACAGCTCTCTAAAAAACAAAATTGGCGAAATGGAAAAAAATTCCACAGAACAAAAGAACTCAATTGGACAATTAGAAAAAGATCTTAAAAAAGTGAGTGAAGAAAATACCTCACTGAAAATCAGGGTCGAACAATTGGAATTGAATGACTCGAGGAGACAAGAAGAATCAGTCAAGCAAATCCAAAAAAATCAAACAATGGAAAAGGATATGAAATACCTTCTGGGGAAGACAACAGACCTGGAAAACAGATCCAGGAGAGACAACCTGAGAATCATCGGACTTCCAGAAAAGTATGATGAAAAAAAAAGCCTGGACACTATCTTCCAGGAAATTATCAAAGAGAACTGCCCAGAAGTCATAGAAACAGAAGGTAAAATAGACATTGAAAGAATTCATCGATCCCCTACTGAAAGGGATCCTAAAATCAAAACACCAAGGAATATAGTGGCCAAATGCCAGAACCCTCAGGCAAAGGAAAAAATACTGCAAGCGGCTAGAAAAACCCAATTCAAGTATCAAGGAGCCACAATAAGGATCACCCAGGATCTGGCAGCATCCACATTAAAGGTTCGAAGGGCCTGGAATATGATATTCCGAAAGGCTAAGGAACTTGGTATGCAATCAAAAATAACTTACCCAGCGAGATTGAGCATCTTTTTCCAGGGAAGAAGATGGACATTCAACGAAATAAGCGAATTTCATCTATTTCTGATGAAAAAGCCAGATCTTAACAAAAAATTTGATCTACAAGCACAGAACTCAAGAGAAATCTAAAAAGGTAAAGATTAATCTTGGGAACTATATTTCGGCTGTAAAGATGTATAAAGAATACATGTATACCTTGTTCTAGAAACTAGTTGTGGAAAGGACATTGTACTAGAAAAAAGGGAAAGTGGGGGTACTACATTTCATGAAGAGGCAAAGAAAACCTAGTATATCTGAGAGAAAGAATGGAGAGGAATGAAAATAGTGAGTATTTTACTGCTTTCAGAATTGGCATTAAGAGAAGAATTTTAGACATATTCAATCTATGGTGAAACTTCTCCCACCTCATTGAAAAGTGAGAAGGGAAAAGTGAAAAAGGAAGGAATAAGCTAAGTGGAAGGGAATACGGTAACGGGGAGGGAAAGGGGCAAGTTGGGGGGGGGGAACTCTAAGGGGGGGGAGGGATACTGAAAAAGGGAGGGCTGTGAGAAGCAAGGGGAGCTCACAAGCTTAATACTGGGAAGGGGGGTAAGGGAGGGGGTAAGGGAGTAAGAAGGAGAAAAGCATAAACCGGGGTTAACAAGATGGCAAGTAATACAGAATTGGTCATTTTAACCATAAATGTGAACGGGGTAAACTCCTCTATAAAGAGGAAGCGGTTAGCAGAATGGATTAAAAGCCAGAATCCTACAATATGTTGTATACAGGAAACACACCTGAAGCGGGGTGATACATGCAGGTTAAAGGTAAAAGGTTGGAGCAAAATCTACTATGCTTCAGGTGAAGCCAAAAAAGCAGGGGTAGCCATCCTGATCTCAGATCAAGCTAAAGCAAAAATTGATCTAATCAAAAGAGATAAGGAAGGGCACTATATCTTGCTAAAGGGTAGAATGAATAATGAAGAAGTATCTATATTAAATATATATGCACCAAGTAGTGTAGCATCTAAATCCTAAAAGAGAAATTAAGAGAGCTGCAAGAAGAAATAGACAGTAAAACTATAATAGTGGGAGATCTCAACCTTGCACTCTCAGAATTAGATAAATCAAACCACAAAATAAATAAGAAAGAAGTCAAAGAGATAAATAGAATACTAGAAAAATTAGATATGATAGATCTCTGGAGAAAATGTAATGGGGACAGAAAGGAGTACACCTTCTTTTCAGCAGTTCATGGAACTTATACAAAAATTGATCATATATTAGGACATAAAAACCTCAAACTCAAATGCAGTAAGGCAGAAATAGTGAATGCATCCTTTTCAGACCATGATGCATTGAAAATTACATTCAATAAAAAGCCACAGGAAAGTAGACCAAAAAATAATTGGAAACTAAATAATCTCATACTAAAGAATGATTGGGTGAAACAGCAAATTATAGACATAATTAATAACTTCATCCAAGAAAATGATAATAATGAGACATCATACCAAAATGTATGGGATGCAGCCAAAGCGGTAATAAGGGAAAATCTCATATCTCTAGAGGCCTATTTGTATAAAATAGAGAAAGAGAAGGTCAATGAATTGGGCTTGCAACTAAAAATGCTAGAAAAGGAACAAATTAAAAACCCCCAATCAAACACTAAACTTGAAATTCAAAAAATAAAAGGAGAGATCAATAAAATTGAAAGTAAAAAAACTATTGAATTGATTAATAAAACTAAGAGTTGGTTCTATGAAAAAACCAACAAAATAGACAAACCCTTAGTAAATCTGATTTAAAAAAGGAAAGAGGAAAATCAAATTGTTAGTCTTAAAAATGAAAAGGGAGAACTCACCACTAACGAAGAGGAAATTAGAGCAATAATTAGGAGTTACTTTGCCCAACTTTACGCCAATAAATTCGACAACTTAAATGAAATAGAAGAATACCTCCAAAAATATAGCTTACCTAAACTAACAGAGGAAGAAGTAAATATCCTAAACACTCCTATCTCAGAAAAAGAAATAGAACAAACTATCAATCAACTCCCTAAGAAAAAAACCCCAGGACCAGATGGATTTACATCTGAATTCTATCAAACATTTAAAGATCAATTAACTCCAATGCTAAATAAACTATTTGAAGAAGTAGGGATTGAAGGAGTCCTACCAAACTCCTTTTATGTCAGAGGTAAAATGACTTGTCCAGGGCTAGGCAATGTGAGGCTAGATTTGAATTCAGTTCTTCTTGACTCCAGGTCCTGTGCTCTATCTTTTTTTTGTGTGAGTGGGTTGGGGAGGAGACATTTATTTGGTCACCCCAAATACAGGATTTGGAGGCACAGGAGTCAAGGGCATGTTACAGTGTGCCTGACCATGGGAAGCACAATGGCAAGTGAAAAGAACATCGACTCTGAAGATAGAGGACTTGAATGAAACACTTGAGTCTTGCAGTGTATCCTTCAATTTCTCATCTTTGTTGAAGTAGTTGTAGGAGGAGTTGGGTTGAACTGTATTCTCTTACTTTACTATGTTGTCTACTTTCTCCTTTTTCTACTTCTCTTGATTCCTGTTGTTGGAGATCAATTTTTTTGTTTAAGTCTGGTTTTTTCCTTAGAAACAGATGGAATTCCTCTTTTTCACTAAATGTCCATCTTCTTCCGTGGAAAAAAATACTCAGCTTAGCTGGGTAGTTTATTCTTGGCTGCATTCCAAATTCTTTTGCCTTTCGGAATATCTGATTCCAGGCCCTTCGATCCTTTAATGTTGAGGCAGCCAGATCTTGCGTGACCCTTATTGTGGCACCTCAGTATTTGAACTGTTTTTTCCTGGCTGCTTGTAAAATTTTTTCTTTAGTCAGAAAATTCTGAAGTTTGGCCACAATATTCCTCGGAGTCTTTATTTTAGGGTCTTTTTCAGGTGTTCGATGAATTCTTTCAATGCCTATTTTCCCTTCTGGTTCTATTACTTCTGGGCAGTTCTCTTTGATGATTTCCTGTAAAATAGTATCTAGGCTCTTTTTTTCATCATAATTTTCTGGTAGTCTGATGATCCTCAGGTTATCTCTCCTAGATCTATATTCCAGGTCTGTTGTTTTTCCAAGTAAATATTTGACATTTTTTTCCAATCTTTCATTTTTTTGGTTTTGCTGGACTGATTCTTGATGTCTCAATGAATCAGTCATTTCTATTTGTTCAGTTCTGATTTTTAGTGAGTTATTTTCTTCATTAGCTTTTTTTTTTTACTTCTTTTTGTATATGTCCAATTGAGTTGTTTTGCTCTATGGAATTTTTTTTCCATTTCACTATTTTTTTTTTTTTTTAGTGAGTTATTTTCTTTTTCCAATTCGCAAATTCTGTTTCCCTGCACTTCTTGGGAGTTTTTTATCTTTTCCAATTCACATTTTAGGAAGTTGTTGCTCTCTTGCATAGCTTCTCTTTCCTTTCCCCATTTCTCTTCTAGTTCTCTTTTAAGGTTTTTAATAGTCTCTTCTAGGAGAGCCTTTTGTACTGGAGACCAATAATTGTCTGGAGACTGTCTGCTATTAGTCTCTTCAGGGTTGAAAAGCTGTTCTTTTTCTGTGTAGAAACTATCAATCGTTCTTTTGATTTTTTTACTCATTTTGTTAAAGACTGTAGGGTCTGCCTTCAGAGCCAGGAGGTTACCAGCTTCCTCTGCAGAGCAGTGAAAGGTATATGGACGGGTAGCTGTCCTGCCAGCCGGCTACAAAAAGCATTGAGGTACTGGAATGCTCTGGGAAAGAGTTCCCCACCTGAAAGTAACTCAGGCCTGCAGGGCCAGGCTGGGAAAGTGCCTTTCAAAGAACCCCTGCTGTGTGAGATAACGACTGCCCTGGGGCTAGACACTGAGCAGTGAGAGTTTCACTGCCCCAAGCCAAACCCTGCCCTGGGGCTGTAGGTATTAGCAGCTGAGCAGTGAATGGATTTGCAGGGACAGGAAGTGTCTGCCCCGGAAGTGCAGTCAGCTGGGGGGGTTCTATTGCCCCAGGCCGAGCTCCCCACTCTGCCGATCAGAGGCTGCCCAGGCTGTGCCCCCTGCCGTGCAAATTTGTAACTGCCCCCCGCAAAAGCCCCGAACTGCAGGATGTGGCCGAAGGGCTGCGGTAAAGTCTGCCTGAGTCACTTCCGGGTTTGAGGGGTTACAGCCAGATCTCTTAGGTTCTGGTGTTTTTTAGAGGACCCTTTGTTTCAGGCATTAATTTCTCTGCCAGTTTACTGCTTTGTAGTCAAGGCAGAGCAGTTAGCCTATAGCAGAGTCATCTTTATAACTTCTCTAGCCACAGAGATCACTCCCGCCCCTGGTCTGCTCAGGACACTAGCCTCTCGCTGCCTATGCTAGTCTGTTCCTGGCCCCTCAGGACAAACCTTTCCTGGCGAGCTTCCAGATCGGCTGGTAAGTTGTAGTGCTTCTCATCTTCATGAATTTAAGCAGCGAAGAGCTATTTTTGAGGCTGGGTTAAATAGTTGGTTATGAGGGGAAGGAAAGGAGCTTAGAGAGTCGTGTGTGCCTTCTCCACCATCTTGGCTCCGTCCCCCCCTCTTTTTTTTTTTAAATAACTTTTTATTGATAGAACCCATGCCAGGGTAATTTTTTACAGCATTATTCCTTGCACTCACTTCTGTTCCAATTTTTTTCCCTCCCTCCCTCCACCCCCTCCCCCAGATGGCAAGCAGTCCTATACATATTGAATAGGTAACAGTATATCCTAGATACAATATATGTGTGTAGAACCGAACAGTTTTCTTGTTGCACAGGGAGAATTGGATTCAGAAGGTATAAATAACCTTGGAAGAAAAACAAAAATGCAAGCAGTTTATATTAATTTCCCAGTGTTCTTTCTTTGGCTGTAGCTGCTTCTGTCCATCCTTGATCAATTGAAACTGAAGTAGCTCTCTTTAACAAAGAGATCCACTTCCATCAGAATACATCCTCAAACAGGATCATTGTTGAGGTATATAATGATCTCCTGGTTCTGCTCATTTCACTTAGCATCAGTTCATGTAAGTCTTGCCAGTCCTCACTGTATTCATCCTGCTTGTCATTCCTTACAGAACAATAATATTCCATAACATTCATATACCATAATTTACCCAGCCATTCTCCAGTTGATGGGCATCCATTCATTTTCAGCTTCTAGCCACTACAAACAGGGCTGCCACAAACATTTTAGAACATACAGGTCCCTTTCCCTTCTTTAGTATCTCTTTGGGGTATAAGCCCAGTAGAAACACTACTGGATCAAAGGGTATGCACAGTTTGGTAACTTTTTGAGCATAGTTCCAAATTACTCTCCAGAATGTCTGGATGTGTTCACAATTCCACCAACAACGTATCAATGTCCCTGTTTTCCCACATCCCCTCCAACATTCCACATTATCTTTCCCTGTTACTCTAGCCAATCTGATAGGTGTGTAGTGATATCTCAGAGTTGTCTTAATTTGCATTTTGGCTTCAGGATTTCAAAGCAAAGATTTCTTCTCCTTTCCAAGGTTATAGGGTTTCTTTGATTCCTTTTATGTGTGTTTCCCCCACTATTAAACTCTTATGATGGGCATTCTAGCTGCATTTAATATCAATTAATTTTTAGAAAGGGATATTTACATCAAAGATATAGGTAAAAATAGAAATACAAATATCTTTTCCAACTATACTACTTTCATTTGTATGGGAACGTGAACTCAGACTCGACAAAGTTTCAATATGGCCTTGGTCTCACCAAATTCATATCCAAATAAACCACTTTGCTGGATTAGTCTGTATCTTAGCTACTTCAAGGCTGGGTCCTGGAGGTCATTCTTTACTCCTTGAGTCATTCATACTAAACTAACCGGCCACAAATCATCCTGGGAATTGATATAAGTTCATGGTAATTTCTAATCTCCTTCACCTAAAAATGAAATAATAAACTCTAAGAAAAATAATAGAGGTTTTCAGTCATAGTCTACATGTGGGCTTTACATAGGAAGTGATAAAGAATCTCTCTTTGGACGATTTAAGAATAATACATTGTGGTTCTTTGTTATCCTCAAATTCTATGGGAGTCTTTGTCTTATCAAGTATTGAATCCTTGTTTTTTGTTTTTTGTTTTTTTTTAATTTTGCACTATTTATTCATAGATGCCTAAACTCATTTGCTAGATCTAGAGAACTTATTTCCTTCTGTTACCATTTTTTCCTTTTTATTTATTTATCTATTTATATACAAGATCTTTGAAATTGTTTCTTCCTTGAAATCTTTGGAACTTGTCTTGTTTTTCTCCCTTATTTTTCTTATCACTCATTATCTGACTCTCCCCCTCCCCCCCCTCTGATTTTAGTTTCCTTAGAAATTGGATGTCTGAATGCCTTAGGTTCCATACTGTAAAGCTCACATGAAAAGACTAACTCATGTCTCTTACTCCTGATTTTTATGTGGTTTGAATTGATTCCAATTGATTTATATGCTCCTTTTGTCAAATTTGGTGGAGGGCTGCACAGCTCTCCACATGCATGATATTCTGTCCTAATGACTTCTCCCACTCTCTCTTCTCCTTAATTCTCTGGTCCAGCATTAATAGTTAAAACCTTTACTATAGTGGTGCTTTAGAGTCATAATCCTCAGCAAGCCTTTGCTCCTAAAAAGCTAGCATTTGAGGTCTGAATGAACATGTTCAGCCTGGAGTTGGGGTCTCTATGGCATGACAAGGAATGAAGGAGGAACTGAGTAAAGGGGGGGGGGGGAGGTTGATATAAACCTGTGCCATATTCTTTAGTCTGATAATATAGCTTTTGCTGCTGGTATTGGGGGAAATGGAGATGCTGCTCAGGGTGAATGAGCATCAGATCTTTGTTTCAGCATGTTGTTATTTGTTTATTTTTATCTTCTTTTGGAATCTGGGTGTTCTAGACCATGACAACAACAGAAGTTGCCTTATGTTTGGCACATAATTTCTGTTTAGAAGGAGTTTGAAGAAGTCTAACTCAAATGTCTGGTCTGTCATCTTGTTGCTCATGTGATCTAGAAATTCACATTCTGCAGTAAATGGACTGA
Organism: Antechinus flavipes; assembly: GCF_016432865.1. Taxonomy (NCBI): domain Eukaryota; kingdom Metazoa; phylum Chordata; class Mammalia; order Dasyuromorphia; family Dasyuridae; genus Antechinus; species Antechinus flavipes. The sequence continues at coordinate 432,889,081 of NC_067401.1, read as the reverse complement.
AGCCAGTCACAGAATATCCATAAATGGTTCAAAACCTCTTCAAGCATTTTTCCATGTTGCATCATCCGAAGAAGCAGGATCCCTAGTCTCTTAACGTGGGAAATGGCATCAACAACACTCAGGTAATCTTCAGAACTGAGGTCGATGGCTAATTCTTTATTACAATAATCTAGAAAATAAATATGTTTTTCAAATTGTTTGCCCTGTGTAGATAACATAGCCAAACACTTTTGTCTAAGAATTTCATTTAGGAGACTCTTCAGTGTTCCAGGACATAATGTAATCAGCATGTTGTCAGTTGAAAATAGGGACATCTTTTGAACTTTACCACTTACTGGAAATCTCTCTTTGTTTTTTTTAGGCAAATAATTTCCCTGAAAACAAAAACTATAAGAAACATAAAAGATATTATCAATGTGATGTATAGAGAGAATGAAAAGTGAGTCAATCATTTAGTAAGAATTAGGCAAGGCTGAGGGAAAGTTCACAAGCTGCCTTGGTACCTTGATATTGCCAAGAGATCTAGTGGAAGGGTCTTGACATGGTTGATTAATTCTCTGTGTAGGATTTCTGGTAAGGCATAGATATGAGTCACATAATAAGAAAAGGGTTGTGATTTCCACCAAAGAATATCCATATTAGTGAAGTCAAAATCAAACACAAAATTTCAGAGTTGAAAGGAACCTTAATGTCACCCAGTTTAACTCATACCAAAACAAAAATATTCAAAGGATGGTCATTCAGTCTCAGTTTAAGCATATCTAGTGAAGGAGATGACCGTACTTCCCAAAACAGCCCATCACACTTTTGTATAAATCTAATTTTTAGTATAGTTTTGCTTACAGCAAGCCTAAATCATCACAGCTCCATTGAAGTAATAAAGTAAGTGAAATTTCATTAGCTTTCTTTTTTTTAAAGCAAATATGTCACACTCTTGCCCTATGTTGAGTAAAATCAAATCATGAATCTCAGGCTCAGAATCTACCAAACTAATATAAGACAACAGAGTTGTCCTTTGATTCCATAATAAAAGGCTGAAAATGCTAAGATGTAGCTTCAGAAAGTATGAAAGCATATCATTTAAGAATAATTGAATTAAAAAAAAAACTTTAAGGACTTTTCTTCATAAACTATTATTAATTCAGATCTCTTTCATCTCCTACTTTTGCAATTGATTTGAGGACCTAAGTGAATGACATTATTTATTTTATTCCTATTAAATTGAACTTCTTACATTTAGACAAAAGGAATCATTAAACCTTAGTATTGGAAGGGACTTAATATTTTAGTAACTAGATCTTTGTCACATCCATTCCAGATATTCAACATATTTACTATGGAGAAAAAAGAGGAATAAGAATTTATATATACTCTATTATGTATCAGACACTATGCTAAGAGCTTTACAATTATTATGTCATTTGATCCTCATAACCTTATGAGGAAAATGTTATTATTCTCATTTTACAATTGAGGAAAGGCAGAGATTTAAGTGACTTGTCCAATATCATGTGTCTGTTAAGTGTCTGAGGCTGAATTTGAACTCTTTTTTTCTGATTTTAGGATCAGAAATTTCTATTACCTGTGCCACTGACTGTCCCGCTAGGACAAATCTTTGTAAACTCTATTAACCTCATAGGCTTTTAGGAGGAAAATCATTATGGAAAAGGAGTTTACTTCTTTTTCATCCACCAGCAATAAATGTTGACCAATCACTTCCAACAGTTGGGTAGTTACAGGAGCCCTGGGAATATTAGTACCTCCCAGCAACCAATCCTGTCAACCATTATAACCATCATATCAGGCAACTCTTATGGAGAAGAGGTCAGTTATCTCTACCACATACTAACTGAGTGCCACCCACAAGCCAACCTAACTGAATCAGCAAGGCACCTGAGCAGAGAAAGAATACAACATATTCCAGGCAAATCATACTATTACTATCTTGATCACCATTTCATATGTGGCCTTGAGGGAAACAAACCTGAAATCCATACTCAAAAGCCTTGGGAATGGTAATAATTCCATAATAGTGCCTTCAAAAAAAAAAAAAAACTAGGAAGCAATCCTGTAGAGATTTAGCCTGGTTTTTGTTCCTGCGGGTGCTACAGTCATAGCTACTGAAGAATCAAAAAGAAAAAAATAAATTCTTGTCACTAATGTCTTTAGCATTGTCAAATGTTTCAATATCAGAAATTGGTATGCTGTTTTATTTTTAAGTAAGAAATGAAATTAAAGAAAATGCAAACCCATTTGTTTGGCTGTTATGCCCTAATGATAATGGGAACTTTCCACTGGATTTGAACTTGTTGTCTCCCTCATGAGAGCATGAGCTCCTTGAGACTAGGTTCTATCTTACTTTTCTACTTGAATCCCCCTGCTTAGCACATAGTAAGTACCTAGTAAATTCTTTATTCATTCATTTATTACTTGGAAATATTGAAAGGATAAGAAATGTTATTCTGAATTGGACCAATCACATCAAAAGATAAGATGGCAGAAACATGGTAGTTCCAGTTGCTCTCTATGAGCTTAAACTCCTAGATTTGAAATTGACCATCTAAATGCTAAGATCTTTATTTAGTGAAACATAATAACTCAATTAAGAGTTTGGTAAACTGCTTACTTAATCAATGTTACCAAAAATTACAATACCTTCCATCCACATTTTGTTTCAAGATGATAAATTGTCCTAAATAGCAAAGTAATGCTCCACATTCCAGCAAAATCAATCAAATTATTTGCATTTTATCATGGGTCATTAAAGTGAAACAGAGACTGCACTTCTTCCAGTTGGTTATCTTTCTGCTGGTTGGGATTTTCTCTCCCTCCTATCTCTGTAAAATGCAAATCTGCCCATTGCATAAACTGGGACTGCCTTTTCTTTGTTTTGAAGTGGCCTCTTTTAAACTTCAAAGAGATCCTCCTACTTTGACTATCCTAGGATTTGATAAAGAAATCTACATGCTTGTGATTCTATTAATGTTGATCATATCCTGTTTCTAGAAGCCCTCATATCTTCAAGCAAAGGGACTCCAATTTTCTCTGTTGTTTTTTAGTCCGTTATTATAATGAAATTCTTCCATTCTTCCATTTCTTCCATTCCCTTGATCATTTCAGTTGCCCTCTCCACACCAAATGATTAGTTGATAATAGAGTATTGCTGTTGGAGGGCAGAAAGTTTTGGAAATTGCTTCCCATTTTCCCAATTCATTTTCTTTATCCAGAAACCTAATAACAGTTACCTTGGTGCCAGATTCCTTATGTTTGCAGAGTTATAAGAATCCAATGCAGAGGAAAGCAAATTATCCCCTAAATGGGTGACCCTGAAGTCTGGTAAACTAACTGTGTCTTCCTAGCTTATTAATAAGCATCTTTTCCAAGTAACCAAGATGTATTGAGTTGGGACTCCCCAAGAACGAGCAGGTCCAGAAATAGCTTTGACTTTTCCTTTTTTTAATTTACCTTGTGGAGCTGTAAGGAATGAGCAATCCTTTAGTCTGTCAATATCACCAGTAGCAACACCACATGAAGGAAGGTAGATGTGTATGCTGTGAGAAGGTAGCTGGAGGGAGGTGAAAAACGAGGGGGGAGGGGGAGAGGGGGTCCAGTTGAGGGAAAGGAAGAGTTATGCCCCTCAGAATAGGACCCTCCCAACACATAATTAGAGTCAGCAATAGCAAAGTCTTGAGTCATCAGAATTCTGACATTGACAGGGAAACATTACAACATGTGGCTTCTCTTATCCAGTAATTGATAGTTTTATGGAACCAGAGAAATTCATTCTTTTCCTGTCTTAAGATCAGGATAGCTGTTGCTATTGTTTTTGTTTTCAGACTCTCTTTTCTATAATCATTCATTCATCACTTCATTTTCTACAGCTTCTTATTGAGAATTATATGCTTCAAATCCTTGGGTTGAATGTCTCAACCTGTAAAATGAAAAGAATTTTCTTTTTCTCTGCCTCCTTAACCTAGTGGCTCAGAACCATTCTAAGGATCCTATAAAGTAATACACATGGAAGGGCTTTGTCAAGAATAAAACACCATATGAAAATAATGAATGAAAAAGCAAACATATAATGCATTGTCATTTTATTTAAAGACAGAGATCCTGGAACTTTTTTACTTAGAACCTGAGGCTTCCTTACTTTGAAATTCTTCCACCAGGACAGCCCCTTCTCTTTGTTGTTCTTTCTGGGGCCTTCATTCTGTGAAGGGGCCCAGATTGGCCAGCCTCCATTCCGTGCCAGTCTTTGCTTCACAGTTTCTGGACTTCAAAACTACAACTTTGCCCTAAATACCTTATTCCAACTTCACCCCATCTTGTCTCTCAGTTCCCTCTTTCAGCTCCTTTTTGTGGGTTGTTCCCCTTATTAGAATGTTAAGTTTTTTGAGAACAGGGACTGGCTTTCTTTTGTGCTTGAATTTGAAATCTCAGCTCTGGCAGTGTTTGGCACATAGTAAATATCCAATAAATGTTTGTTGCCTTCCTTACTTATACAAAAAGAAAGGGTAACAATATTTGCTTCACTTAAACAATATTACAAATATCTCTACCTATCTATCTATTGATCTATCGATCTATCTATTTAACTTCATTAATTTGGTTGAAAGTAAATTCCTTTAGGGTAGGGAAATTCATACCCCTACCTCCCAAAATAGGATTTTGTATTCACTTAATGAATATATGGTGAATTATTGACTTGAATGAATCCTCTTTTTTATATATATAAGGGAACTTGCCCATCACCTCTATTAATATACCTTCTCTGTCCATATACAGGTCTACTCCAGTCAGGGCTCTGCCCTTCACAAGTTGTTTTATAAGTTAAATTTGTAGCTAAATTGAAAGTAAATTTCTCAGAGATCAGGTAATAGTGACCATACTTCATTCTTTGAGAGGAGTCAATAGAGATATATGAAGGGCCTTGGTCCTTGACATTTCCCTTGTTTCCACTATACAGTAACTGTGTACTGGTCACTTCTTCACTGGATAATTGATGTTGCCAAAAGCACTCTTAGGAGAAAGAAGAGAAGGTACTATTACTTTGCTCCAAGGATGGATTCCAATGACTTCTGATTTATTTCCTTTGGGTTTCTTGCTTTTTCTAAAGCTCAGTGTCCTTCTTTGCTCTGAAATGAGAGTGTTAGTGAGCATAAAGTCCAGTATTTATGTTCTGTGATAGTTTATCGGTTCATTCCTTTATTTTGAATAGATATTGAAAATGACTGGCTGGAATATGTGAAGAGGAAGGTAAACAGTATAATGTGAATGTCCTAACCACTATACTGGGGGTCAGTTGAATCATTTAGATAAAAGAAGACTTAGGTGAAGGGGCATACAGTCACTGTGTTCAAATCTTCAAAGAATTTATCTGTATGTAGCAAATGGATTAAGCTTATTTTGCTTGGAGAGAGACAGAGAGAAACAGAGATAGAGAAAGAGACAGAAAGAGATAGAGAAGTGATAGATAATAGATAAATATAGATAATAGATAGTAGAGCTAGATATTAGATAAATAAATTGAGATAGATGATAAATAGATATTAAATGAGGAAATAGAATTAAAAGATAGAAATGATAAAAACAAAGAAAAATAATAGAAATATGATAAACAGAGAGATTAAAATGTATATTAAATGTTTATTATGTTCTAGGCGTTATATTAAGTGCTGGGAATATAAACAATATTGTCACTGTCATGGAAGATCTTGCATTCTAATGGGGGAAGGCAAAACATAAAGGGAAGGCAAAAAATGAGATTGAGGAAATGACATACAATACCATTGTGCTGAGATCATTTTCCCTCAACCTCAGGTAAAGCTAAAGCTCACTCATCAGTAAATAGGTACTCAAGTCCTAAAGAGAAAAACATGATGGTAGGAGTGGGAAAAGAATGGCATGAAGGTACTGAGAAGAAAGAGCAGACAGAAAAATCTATGAACAGAAAATTCAAAAAGGCAGATTTTAATCCAGTAAAAGGAAAAAGAAAAATTGCCTAACATATGGGAAAGGCTGAGATTAGAAGAATTGAGTTCCCAATTACCAAAACATAAACAAAACTTTGAGTAATCTAGATGACCACTTGTTGGAAATGTACCCAAGATTTATACTTTAGATAGACATTAGACTGGTTGACCTCTGAGCTCTCACTTTGGAATCTTATGATTTCTTGACTTTTTGATTGGCAAATCCAACCTCTTATGAATGAAGGCTCACATATAGATATAAGGGAATCATTACTTTTAAGAGTATACTTTCCTCCCAGGGAAAAGTGTGGCTTACTTTCTTTGGAGTATACAGAGAATATTTTAAGATAGGAAGTTAGCTTCTTAAGCATGTGCATTCTACAAAGACAAATGGGTTTTGAATTTAGAAGAGACAAAAGATCATTCCCTTATCCCACTACTCCTTCCCCAAAATGAAAGTCTAACATATAAGTAAAAAACACAGAGGTCCTGAAGCCTAAATCTAAGATGCAAATCATTATATGGAGATCATTTAAATTGTTTGTTTCAATTCTCTCAAATGCAAAATTGAAGCAATAACCTATCTCCCAGAGTTATTGTGAAAATCAAATGATTTAATAATCATAAATAGCATAGTGCTTAACACATAGTAAGAATTATATTTGTTGTTTGGTTGTTTCATTCAAGTTCCTTTGGAATCTCATTTGGGGTTTTCTTGACAAAGATAAAAAGACTAATTTGCCACTTCCTCCTCTGACTTCTTTTGACTGAGGCAAATTTGGTTAAATGGCTTTCCTGTTCACACAGCTTATAAGTGTCTGAGGCTAGATTTAAATTCAAATCCTCCTGACTCTAAGTCAGGCACTCTATCCACTGTATCACTTTATCCACTATATGTTAGCGATTATTATTAATCGTCTTTTTTTTTTTCCTATAGACCTGACTTTCTCTACCAGAAGAGAAAGTTCCCTCTACCAAAGTTTTTACATCATCAAATATTTCAGTAGTATATTTTTTAGCAGTAGAAATGATGCAATAATCTGTTTTGCTACTCTACCTAAGTTCTCTTGAGCTTTTCATCTTATTTGCTGCTGAAATTTCATGTATTATCTTTTTTATTAGAATGAAGATTCTTTGAGAATATCATGTATTTGGCTTTTGTATTTGTATGTCCAGTGCTTAAAAACAGTGCTTGACAAACAATAAGTATTTAATAAATATTTTTTCTTTCTTTCATTCATTGATATCTCAAAGCTACAATTAGCATTTGATCACTGTTAACTTCTTCAAAGTGGTTTATATGTAAGAACTGCTCTTCAAACTCTATTCCTCACCAATTGTGTAAAACAAAGAAACCAAGAGATAAGGCTGGGATCCTTCACAGATACCTCAAGATCCAGAAGAGCAGAGATCATACCCTTACTATCATTGAAGTTATCCATAAGTGTAGCAGTAATTGTAATCAGTAATGTGTACATTACAATAGAAAGTAATCATTTACCTTACTATCACTGGCAACTTGGCTCTGCTGAAACTGTGCCCAGAGCTTTCTATTGATTTGCTAGATAGCGTGTTAAAATCCCATTACAGAAAGAAGTTCATCTTGACCTCCTCCTCTCCCTGATGGAATCATAGGATGTTGAAATTCAGAAGGATCTTCTTGATTTTGCAGTTCACCTGCCCCACCTAAGCTCCCCCACACTATATTATAAGTCAGATCTCAAAGGGCTATAAATTAGGGCTTGGACTGCCATTGCATCTAGCAAATGGACAAAGCCAGAATTATAATTCAGCCTCTTCCCCTGCAATACAGTGATTCTCCTACTATGCTCTATCAGCCTTTTACTTCCTTTATTGAGCACTGGCTGGGATGGAACAAACACTTCTGGGGTAAGGGCTTCAGGGAAGACATAAGGCAGCTGAATGTTGCTTCCTGAGCTGGAATCTAGCCAGGGCATTGGGGTTAACAACATTGCTCTTAAGAAAAGTGCTTGACCACTTAGACTCATTATAGCTCCTGTTTTCCTACTCCTGCTGGGAAATTCCTGCAAGAAGAGCATACTTTTAGAGAAGTCAGCCTGTGAGCATGGGATTATTCTTTCCCTCTAAACCCCAAGGGGAGGATGCATGTAATTATTTTTGGATCTATTCAGTGTGATTACACAATAATCCACAGCCACCTATAAATACTCTGTTATTACATGGCATTGTCTCAGTAAGCCCTGCTAGGTTTGCATGTCAGGTAATTATAGCTCTGCCACTGGGCATGGGATTAGTGGCATTCAGAAAACTTTTAGCATTGTCCTTTGTGTCTCAGTGGTAGAATACCACTTGCAGAAAGTCTACTAAAGAATGACCACTCCATGAACTCCTGACTAGAGAGACACTTGGGCATAGAACATGAGCAAAGGATGCTCTTTTCACCCAAAAGTCATTGCTTCTGATAGAGTTAGTAGATAAGGATCAAAAGACTCTTTCTGAATGAATTTATGGAAATGATTCCTCTTCCAGGATAAGCTCATAATTTCTAAATTTACCCCTATGTTGCTAACTCAAATCTTGGCTGGTATCAACTTCCCCCCTCTCCTCTCCTCTCCTCTCTACAACTCCTCCCAATGTCTTCCTTTATAGAGGACAGAAACTAGATCTTTGCCCATTCTACTTTGCATCTCCTGCTCAGCTTTGTGTCAGCTCCACAGAACAAGATGTCTCTGATATTCTCTTTCTCTGCTTTTTTTGACTCTTTTTTTGCATATTCTTTCTCTATTTGGATTATAAGCTCCTGGAGAGCAGCAGAACTATCTTTATTTTAACCAGTTGTATCACCAGCATTTATCACAGTGCTTGACACATTATAGATGCTTAACAAATGATTATTGTATTTTCTTTCCCCTTCTCTTTTCTTATCTACTCCCTTTTCTTCATTTCTTTTTTTTTTCCTCTCTTCTCCTGTTTTCTCCTTTCGGCATATAACTTTGCTATGGATCTTATGAGAAATAACAAAAATATGAAATATGAACATTGAGCTGGAGGAGCTTGTAATCTATTTGGAGAACTGACTTTTGCGTACATGAAAAGTTAATTAATAATATAGGACAACAGCTTAAAAGGCCATCCAAGAGCATGTGTAATTAAATGTCAAAAGAGATTGTGGGGAAGAGAACTATCTCTTACTGCTAATGGTGGAGTAATTTACTATTAGCTATGGAACTCCTATTTTGGATTCATCCCAAGAGATGTTATCTTTGAGGATGAAAGAAGAAGCTATCAGGACAGCCTGCAACTCTTAGGAGAAATCTTTGGCAGGGTATTTTTCCACCCAAGGACTGGAGGATTTGAATAGAACTTTAAAGGGAACCAGATTCATCAAGACCTTCAGTGAATACAAGGAAAACAACTTTCAAGATTCTTGCAAAATAGTATATATTCCATGAAAAGAGTCTCTGAGAGCTGGATTGAAAAAGGATTTTTAAAGACCTCAGCCAGAATCTCTGCCCCCCCGGGGTATATTTTTGAAGCAATCATCTGAAAGATCAAAACATAAGCAACCCAGACAAACTAAATGTCTCTTGTTCTCAGAAACAGATGACTTGGATTCTCATTCATCTCAGAAAGTGTTGAGGCCTCCTCAATCTAGGAAGACAGACTAAATGAAGATGGATTGGTCAGAGAATGGGGATGAGGTAAGGCAAATCAATGTCTTGCTCTCTTTCACCAAATTTTCAGATGACAGAAAATTGGGAGATATAGTTAACATTCTACGATAAAGGCAAAATCCAAGAAGATTTTGATAGACTAGAATCATGAACCTAATATATAGCATGAAAATTTTAAATTGGTACAGAAAATTAAGTGCTGAACTGAGGGAAAAGCAAAACACTGAAAGACAGTAGTTCATCAGAAAAAAATCTGGTGGTTTGCCTATGATGCAAATAAGTATCATGTATGGTATAGTAATCAGGAAATGTCAAGGACTAAGGAAGGTAGGCCCTCCTCTTTGTACTGTATTTAGAATATCATGCCATTTTTTGTGACACATTTTAATCTAGAGATCTGAGTAGAGTGGAAATTATCCAGGTTGTATGAGGGCCTTAAATGAATGATATATGAACATCAGTTTCAAGAATTGGGGATGTCTAAGCAGGAGAGAAGACTTAGAATAAACATGATGACTGTCTTCTTCATCTCTCTCCAAGTTACAGTGTTGACTCTTTCAAAGGACTTTGTCTACCATGCCATAAAAACTTCTCTCAATAATCCCACACCACTCCTAGACTACTTCTTACATTGGAAGTTTCCTCTACCACTGAGTCTTTATGTTCTAATAGGGTGGTTCCCCCAAGAACCTCCAATTAAAAGAGAAAGCTCAGGCCAAAGTTGTCTCCATTCATTTCTAAGCTATATTGTCATCCTCCATACCTCTGGGTACCTTCCTTCATTCCCAACCTTTCTCCTTTTCAGGTCTTTTTTATGTGTTTTCTTTCTCCATCAACTCTACATCCTCATTTAGTTACAATTTTTGTTTCTAATTCTATCTATACTCCCATCAACACACCATTTATTCATCTGGTCACTCTCAAATTCATCTACAATCCCAATTTCTTTCATAAACTTTAGACTTGCATTTCCAGCAGCCTACGAGACATCTTCATTTGAATGGTTCACTGACATCTCAAGTTCAATATATCTAAAATTGAACTCATCATTTTCTTCCCTAAACTTCTATTTCTTCATGACTTTCCTATCTCTGTCAATGATGCCACAAATAAAACCTTTACCAAGATCAGTTAATTAGAGATGTACAACATCTGTTGAATTGATATCCTTATAATTCCCATACTACCATTCTCCTTACTGGGTGGTAAACCCTATAAAGTCCTGAAAGGCTTTTAGTATTTTATCACGATTCTTTCAATATCTTTCTAATAAGTCTTGTCTCTACTTCCTCTTCCATCCAATTCATTCTAGATATTGCTACATATTAATCTTCTTAATATGTAGATCTCTGATTATCATATCATTTATAAATAATCGTCAAAGTCTCTTCACTATTAATCAAATTTATGAATTTCAGACATTCAAGTCCTTAAACATTTAATCTTGAATCTATACTTTCTGTCTTATCTCATACTATACCTTATCTCTACCTGTATTTTAGCCAGAATGAACTATTCATTATCTCTCAAAGTTTTCCTGTACTTTCCCACCTCCATACTTTTGTTCATGCCATACTTATGCTTGGAATTTTATGGCCCTTTTTTGTTAGGCTTATTACTATTTTACCCATCCATTAAGGCCTTGACTAATTGTTTCCTTTTCCATGAAGTATTTCCTCATTCCCCAGATGCTCATTTCACTCTCATTTAATCCTATTGCATGGAATACTGTTATTATTATTCTAATTTGTATTATATTTATTAATGCATAGGTCTGCAAGGTGGATTGGGAATAGAACAATAGACTTCAAGTAAGAAAAAAAAATTAGTTCGAATCCTGATTCAAACACTTAACAGCTTTGTGAACTTGAATGAATCATTTGCTGTCATGTCAGTATCTATTTCTTCATATATAAAATGGGGATAATAAGAGCACCCATCTCCCAGGGTTGGTTTAGAGGTCAAATGAGATAATATGGGTGAATTGTTTTCAAACTTTTAAATGCTAAATAAATATTAATTATTAAAATTATCTCCCTTACCAGATGCCAAGCTTTTCAAGGACAGGGATGCTGCCTTCCGCACCTTTGTATTAAAACTTCTCACTTAGCACATTCTCTTTGTGTAGCCTAAGTGGTTAAAATAATAATTATAGAGTTAAGATCCAGTCAGGGTAAGATACTTCCTTGATAATAATTATAAGCTTTTTAAATGGACTTATGACTGATTTTCTCTCATTTGATGGAACAAGTCCAGAATTTGAAGCTAATGGATTTGGCTTCAAATCTCAAATCTACTACTTATTGCCTATCCAGCAATAATCCCAACATTTACTTTCACAATAATCCTCACAATGCTATTCCCATTTAACACGATAGAAACAGAATCATGGAAAACTGATTACCCATGTGGATTGTCATTCCAGTTAGCAGGAGAGCCCACACAAAGCCCCAAACTTTCAAAGGCTATTCTCTTATCCTCTCAGATTATCAAATCTGGGTAAACTATCCTCTGCATACTGCCTACAAATAGAGATAATGGAAATATTTTGTATTTTGTTGCTAAGTTCCAAATTTGTTTTTTACATCCAATAATTCTCACTCTCATCACAACAGGTGGCAATCTCATGCCAGTTGCAGGCTTTCTGGCAGGTCTTTATCCTAACCTGTTCTCACGGCTGTATGAAGCCTTCAGGTAAACAATATGGACCCACACGAGCTCACACACAAAAGATTCTGTGATGGTAACATTTATCTTGTACATGTTCCATTTATCTCTGGCAAAAAGCTTCAGCCCCAAACTATCTTAAGTGATCTCAAAAAGACAGTGATAAGTACCTTCTCCCATCATTATTGCTCCATTTTATCACAGTGGTGAGAGCAGTAATGGTGGTGCTAACCCCCATCAAGTCCATTTAACGGGGCTCATTTTCTAAAGCCACTCGATGCCTTGTGACAGTCTGGCCAAGCAGTATGAAAAGATCACTTAACCCCGATGATCTGAGGAAGACTCTGAGTGGAGGAAAGAAGGCCCTGCAGTCAGAGAGAGGCAGAGACAGGAGAGAAGAGGGGGGGGAAAGACCATTGATTTTATGACAAGGGGCAGAACTACTGTCAAAACCGAGAAGCACAAATTGAAGGAATGTTTCAATTAGCTGTTTGCAAGAAAAATTCCTGAGAAGTCAGGAGGCCCTTGGTTCTGCAGTGGCTGGAAAGTGAATGAGTGAGTGTGTGAGAGTGTGTGTGTGTGTGTGTGTGTGTGTGTGTGTGTGTGTGTGTTAAATGGATTTTTTTTTAAATTTTATTTTGTTTGGAGGGAGAATTTTTAAATAATGAGAAGAAATTCAAAAGTAGAGTCCTTATTAAAAATTAACAAAAATAAAGGAGATATATTTTGGCTTCAGAGCAAGAAGGTACTCTACAATGATTCAGTTGCCTGGGATAATTCCACCAGTAAAATGAAAGACTGTCATTTCTTCCCACCCTCCTGCCTTGCCATTTGGTTGAAGTTGGTGCCTTGTGGGCAATGCCTGCACTAAATAAACATGCTTTCTAATCATTAATCTTCTGTTGATTTTGTAATTGGGAAAGATGCTATTTAATTACATGTATGGGTTAGGTGCATAGATTTTAGTCCCATAAATGTGGGAGGAAAAGTCACCTTTTTTTTCAACATCTTAAAATGATAATTTTATCTCTCTATCCATGTATATTACAAATTCCCTTACTATAGATGGGACACCATTATCCACCCATCACCAATGTTCCAAACCTCTGTGTCATCCTTCATCTCTCATGCTCACTCTACATATATAATCAGCCAATAAATCTTGTTACTTCTATCTATATGTCTCTTGGATACAACCCTTTTTCTTCACTCAATTAGTTAACAATCAGTTAAAATAGGAAGATAATAGCAGTTTCCTATCCTACCATTGCTTTATTTCAGGGAAGTTCCTTTCTAACTCAGATTACTCTGTTCTTTTCCCCAGCATCAGTTCCCTCAATGGTAACATTGAAGTGTCCAGGGGTCTCCTAGATCTCTGTCTTCTTCCTACTGCAAGTTGTCCTTGCTGTTCTTATGTCTGAAATCTCGTGTTTAGGTTTCCTCATTACCCCTTTGTCCAAGATACATCATTTCCTACTCACCCCCACCTACAATTCTTATCTAAAGCACCAGAAGTGTTAATTATAACTCAGCTGAGGGTTTTATCTCCTTAAGCAAGCAGGATTGGATTGTATTTTTTTTCCTTTTAAGAAGAAAATCTTCCTTATGTATATTAAATATTTCCCTATAGCTTTAAACAGAATATACTAAATATAATTTAACCTTTTATTTATATCTCAGGGTCACTGTCATGGAAGTCAAATATGGTTCCATCTCATAATAGAATAGCGCCTCAGAGAGTTGTTGAAGTTTATAAGGTCATTTGCTCTTATAGTAAATAAGTGGTCTCAGTCTGCTTTCCATATAAAGTTTTTGTGCCTGCTTTTTTAATGTTTTTTATTCCCTCCTTTGCTTTTAGGTTGTTCCTTGTCTAAACTGTCCCCTTTCCTATTTTTGTAATTTCCTTTATGCTTTCAGATCACTTCTTATTTATTGTTACTAATTTGAAATCACAAATTAGAACATCAACTTGAAAAACAGATGACCAAGCAATTAAAATGTGCCTAAAATGCAAGCAAATAGTCTCCCAGGAAAAGTAGCAACTCCAATTTCCATAATATTATAAAGTTTACAAAGCATTTTCTTCATCCCAATCTTATGAGCTAGATAATGCAAGTATTAATATTCTTGTTTTGCAAATGAGGAAATTAAAGGAGAAGTGACTTTTTATGATCACATAAGTTTTGGGTTTTAAGACTAGTTCTCGAACTCTTTCTAGAGCCTATATACTTTCAGATGAGTACATGGACTTTTCAGAAAGACTTTGTTGCTTTTATTTTGATTTCTCAAGAGTGGTTTTGATAAGGCTCTCCATTTTGTTCCACTTAGTTGAGATTATCTAAGAAGTCTATTTTGGATAAATGAAGTGTTTATACAACATACAATTACTGTTCTACTTTCTGTGTCTTTCTTTCTTTTTGTCTTTGTCTCTGCCTGTGCCTGTCTCTGTCTCTGTCTCTCCTCTGTCTCTCTTTGTCTCTGTGTCTGTCTGTCTAGCTCTCTCTCTCATACACACACATACACATACATACACACAATTGGATATTGTTTAAAAATATTCCACAATCTATTTGATGAGTCTTCTTGACAACAGCCCTGGAAGTAAGGTTATAAAAAAAAAAAAAAAACCCTAAAGTACAGAGCTGTAGTACTTTGATGCCCTGGGAATAACAACCAATATAAAACAAATAACAAATAGTCAAAGGATTGATTTCTTGGTGATGTATGAAATCATCTTTGAAGGGTATACATTTGGGGAAAGTGAGTCCAAGAGATCCAGATATTACAAGGAAGAATGTAACTAGTGTCATTGGATCTTTTAAATGGAAAAACTTCAAGAAGGAAGACATGATTGAAATCACCACAGATTTGATCAATGGCCTCCAAATACAAGAATGAAAAACACTGATTATTAGTAAAGGCAGATGTGGTACGTTATTGTAAACACTCAAAATTGACAAAATGTATCTCAAGAGATATGTTGTCATTATGAACTACTCAGGTGCTTTTGGTGGTGGTCTGTATGCCATCTTTAGGGGTAGAAATGATTTAGTCTTAAGTTTAGAGAACATAGAAAAAAAGATCTGAAACAAGAATATCAACCATTGCTTTTTTATATAGATTTGATCCTATTCTGCTTGCTGGTCTGCTTTGATGAGGTCCAGGTCATCTAGTCCAAATTTCCATTTTACAAATGAGGAAACTGAGACACAGGGAAATTAAGTGCCTATATGAATAAGCTTCAGAAATAGAATCTGAGTTCAGATTCTGTTAAGAGTTAAGATTCTTTCCTTTTTCTGAAATATCATGTGATTGTGGGTATGGAAGGATGTTAGGGTAGTCTAGTCTTTCATAACCTCAATTAGCATCTTTATACAGAAGTATCTGTATATCCTATATGTCTGTAAATCAGTCCTTAAACACTTACCCGAATGTCCATTCCATATTATTAATTGCCTCAAAATTAATTTGTCATTTGCTACCAACATGACCTTGGACAATTTGCTCATCTTTAAAATTAGGGGATTGGGCTAGATAGTGTCCAAGGTCCCTTCTAGTTCTAAGTTCATTGTTTTTATTAGTCCTAAATTCCTTCTAATTCTGGACTTCTGATCCTAAGACCTTAATTGTTGTTAGGAAAGAACAATATTTAAATGTAAATTCAGCTCCCAGGGGGCATTAACACTAGCATGCTGAACTAGACATCAGGGATATATCTAAGTGTGACTCCTATACTTTCTAGCTGTGTGAAATTAGGGAAATCACTTAGCGTCTCTTAACTTCAGCTTTCTCATTTGCAAAATAAAAATGATAATAATAACTATAAGATTGTTGAGAGTTATAAATAAAATTATACGTGTGTGTGTGTGTGTGTGTGTGTGTGTGTGTGTGTGTGTGTATAAGATTGTAAACCTAAAAGCTATGCTGTTTGAAGTGATCTCTATTTTGGGGGTGTTTATTTTAATTCTGATTTCTAACAGTACAATAAAAAGAAAAGATTTTGTCTTCTTCTCAAGGGATTTCAGGCATCAGCAAAATAGTCAGTGTACTTTCCCAATGCTCCTGAAATCATCCCCATTAAGCAATAACTTCTTTTTCTGTATGGAAGCAGAAACAGAGTAGGGCTGGGCCCATATGGAAGAAAAAATGGTTGGCCTGATTGTTCTAGATGGAAAGAATCCATCAGTCTGAATAAAAGAGGAAAGCACAGGTAAATGAGAGTCAGGCCATGGGTAATGAGAGCTGATCAGAGCCAAGCCCTTGCTAAGCACAATTGTAAAACTGAAACAAGCATCATTCCAATTTCATTAAAATGAAACTCAAATTGATTATTTGCCAGGGAAAAAATTGGTGACCTAAGCCAACATCATAAGAAGGAATATTTTTGACTGCATAAAGTAAAGGCTGGACAAGGAAAAAGATTAACTGAAGCTGAACCAATATATATATATATATGTAATCAATTTGAAAGATTTAAGAATTATGATCAGTGCAATGACCAACCAGGATTCTAGTAAACTAATGACACTTTATACTATTTGCCTCCTGAAGGAGAGGTGATACAACTAAAATACATCACAAGACATACATTTTTGGATATAAATAACAAGGTACAAATTTGTAGTGCTTGATAATGCATATTTGTTAAAAAGGCTGTTTGTCTACTTTTATTTTCCACATTACGGGTGTGGAAGTAAAAGAAAATAATTGGTTCAATGGAAAGTTAAAATGGGGGAAAATGAAAAAAAAAGGAGGAATTGGAAGGAAAGCATGGTTAATTTTATTTATTTTTTTATTATAGCAATATGAATTATCTTAGTAGTCCCTAAATTTAGAAAATACATGTGGAATACACATTTTACATGTTAATTAATACACATCCTATATTCTTGATTTTGTTTCTGACCAACAAAGCTCTGTTTTCTTTTTTTAAGCTATTTATTTTCAAAATACATGTATAAATAATTTTCAACAATTATCCTTGCAAAACCTTGTGTTCCAAATGTTTTTCTTCCCCTCCCCCTTCCTTAGACAGCAAGCAATCCAATATATGTTCAATATGTACAATTCTTCTATATATATTTCCACAATTATCATGCTATATAAGAAAAGTCAGGTCAAAAAGGAAAAAATGAGAAAGAAAACACAAAGCAAGCAAACAGCAACAAAAAGGTGAAACTATTATGTTGTTCTCCACACTCAGTTCCCACAGTCCTTTCTCTGGATGCAAATGGCTCTCTCGATCACAAGTCCATTAGAATTGGCTTGAATAATTTCATTTTTGAAACGAGCCAAGTCCCTCACAATTGATCATTACATAATACTGTTGTCATATACAATGTTCTCTTGGTTCTACTCAGTTCACTTAGCACTACTTCATGTAAGTCTCTCCAGGTATTTCTGAAATCATCCTGCTGATCATATCTTATAGAACAGTAATATTCCATAACATTCATATATCTTAACTTATTCAGCCATTCCCCAACTGATGGCTATCCACTCAGTTTCCAGTTCTTTGCCACTACAAAAAGAGCTGCTATAAATATTTTTACACATGTAGTTTTTTTCCTCCTTTTTTATGATCTGTTTGGGATACAAGCCCAGTAGAGACACAAGCATGGTTAATTTTAGACAAAAAAAATGTTTTAGAAATTATCAAATAATTAATCAAGTACTAAATTGTTCATTTAGTTAATACATGTATGATAATAATAATCAAAAATTTTAGAGAGCTTAAAATTTTTGAGGTGATTTAAACATATTCTATCACTATATGAGGCATAAGGCACTGTGGGAGCTGCATATACACACACATATATATATATATATATATATATATACATATGTATATATATGTATGTATATGAATAATGTTTACTCAAGGTAGAATGAGAAGGTTCATTTCAAGAGATACAAATAGTCACATTAGTTCAGAGGCAAAAATCACTTCCAACCAAAGGGAAAATTCTTTGGGTGAATTTATCTCCTGTTATTTTCTTTTTAGACTGGTGTATGTAAACACAACTGATTCCTGATATTTTGCTATATCTGCTGTGCATCTCAAAAGCTTAGACAAACATTATACCCTTAGACCTGTAGTATATCTTGTATAGCCATTTTTCTAACCCTTCATGTAGTTAAAAAGGATAGCTAAAAAAATTACCTTATGTCTCTCTATTTTGAGATGAACTAGAGAAGAAAATGTAGTCACTAGTTACTATAACCATATTCAAAGTCATTATTTAAAGGAATTTGGAATGTTTTGGGGGGAGGTTGGGCAAGTTTCTACCTTTACTCCATCATTTTGGCTCACCTGCTTTGTAATCATGTTTAAATGTGGTCAGTTAATTGGTTACTTCATTGTAAGAGGCAAATTCAATGGGCAGACACTTTACAGTGAGTAATTTTAACTATGGCAATCTTTCATCGACTATTGAGATGGACCAAAGTGTTGGAGCAACCATTTTTCACTTGAATATTTTTTCATTGTATAACAATCTCTCAACCTTCATTAGAAGAGGATAATCTAGTATAGGCTGTAATCTAACATTTAAGGACTATTTCTTCTCTTTGTAATTCCAGGAGCAAGGTATTTAATATATGCTTGTTGGTTAATTGTGATGATTGTACTACAAGTGTTAATGAATCAAGTGATTTGATGTATTTAGTTGAGGATATGAATAAATAATGGGCTATCCCCATCCACAAATTTACTCCTATTTTATGGTATTCTAAAAGAGTCATTTGTCCCACATTAAGAAAAATGGAAGTCTGATCAGAATACATTGAGTATTATGATCACTACTGGGTACACCATTTTGGGAAGGACATTGATAAGCTGGAGTGTTTCTTTGAAGGACAGAATATAGGAACATTTTATAAATTTTAGATCACTTGATTCTCATAACAACACTGGGAAGCATGCATTGTTACTATAATCCCTATTTTATAATTAGGAAAATTGATATGAAGTGATTTACACGAAGTCATATAACTAATAAGTGTTTGAGGCCGGATTTGAACTCATATCTTCTTGTCTCCAGACCCAGTATTCTGTCCAAAACACCGCCCAAGTGCATAGGCTTCCTTTTTTGTTTTCTTTTTACACTTAGCCAGGAGTATCCAAAAATATAATCATGTTATTTCATCCATATTTCTCTAAGATACAATTGATCTTTCCCAGATTTCCTCATTTTCAATGTATTTCAGCACACTCAATCTGCCCCTTTGGGATTTTTTATTCCTACTAACCCAGATGTATGCTTATCCATGACATGTGTATGAATAATATGTTGGCTTCCAATGGTCCATTAGGTAGGTTACAGCATGAGTTTGCATCACTTAATCCACCTCAGATCATGGATTCTCATTGCAAACAAGGCTGCATGGTAATGAATGCTAAGTAAATAATGTGGATAATTATATCCATCAGATCATTTGATGAACTCCTCTCTACATGTGGAGGAAGAGTCAACCTAACTAAAGGAATTTTAAAAATGTCTACTCTGTGAACTAATTTGTTTTTATTCATATCTAAATGTCATATTATTGTAGATTTTTATGCTTAATACATACAGTTTTCTAAAGTGCTTTGGTCTGAAAGGAACTTCGAAATGGAAGCTATCATTATTGTTTCATGTCTTTTTTTTTTACAAGATTTTCTATTAGAAAAAATACAAATATATCCCCCAACATCACAGAAAGTGTTATGCTTTTATTAGGCACAAAACAAAACCCGCATCAAGGTTTACTTTTTAAATGTTGCTGACAAATAGTATATTCATGTAATGTTCTTTTTGTATATCATCTTTCTTAAAAATTCAAATAAAAATTTATGTCCTACAATATTCTGACTTACATGCAAATAAAGAGAAATTCTATTTCATTAACCACTAGATTAGATTACTGAACCAAGCTTGGTTTAGTACCACGATCATTCAGTCTAAGGATTAGAAAAATCCAAATGATCCTTCAGTTTGAGTAACAGAGAGAAGTACTCCACCATTCTTTGAGTCAGCTGACTGATCTGCATCCAAATCCCAGCTTTGTCATTTTCTGGGTAACTGGACATTTCTCTTCTACAACCTGAGCCTTAGTTTCCTTATCTGTAAAATGGTAATAATTATTCTTGTCCTGCCCAACTCACAGGATTGTTGTGAGGAAACCACTTTACCAAGTCTCAAGCACTCACTATATAGACATGAATTATTGTTATTAGACATTTAAATCATTCCAGAGAGGCACAGATTTCCTAGTTAGCTTATTTTAGTATCTAAAAACTCGGGCAGCTTGGAAATCTCTCCTTATGTCCTACTAGATTAAGTTCCCTCTGCTACAATATAAGTATTATTTGCACCTCTTCTATCCTGAGTAATGATGTGGAACCAGAAGCCATCATGTCTTAGAGAGAAAAAACGAGAAAAAAAAAAAAGCTTTGTATTTCTGATGAAAACCTTTAAATCTTTGTACCATCTCCCATTATCCAGGCCAAATCCTACCAATTTCCTTCACCTCCCCTACCTCCACGGGTCCTCTTTCCCCACAGAGAATTTCTTCCATAATTGTGATTGTTCGTTTCAAGGCCTTCTCAGGATTCACCACATCTTTCAAATGGTAGTGTCTGCAACTTGGTATACCTGTATATAAAAGAGGATATGAGCAATGTGGGAGGGATTGGGGAAGCCATACTATTGAATCTTTAGTTCTTTGAGGTGTTATATACAATAATATTGCTGTATGTAATATTACATATTACTGTATGTAACTGGAACATTCAAATTCCCTGAGGTTTGAAGTTTTAAAATAAAATGACCAAAAGGGACCTAAAAAAAGGATGAGAGTAGCTGAACTTTAGATACAGAGCTAGCCAGAAGGAAAAATACAAAGGCAAGACAAATGTTTAAAAGAAAATTTATAGAGTATTTCATTTAGATGACATTTGAGATTATTGGCATGAACTTCCTATCCAACATAGGAGTCCTCTCCATCTCACTGATGCTTTCTTTGAACAATTTCACATTTAACAACGTGACTATTTTTCTAGGTACCTTGTTTGAGAGCTTCCTGAACTGTTAGAAAATTCTTTCTTATATGCACTCAATAACTCCCTTTCTGTTGCATCTATTGATTCATTTGTCCTTATTCTAGTCATATTATTCAATAAACATATTAATACATTCCTTGGCATTTCCAGTATATACATATTTGAGGGATTTGCAGTATAAAATATGATGTGGGGTAGAAAACTGCAAGATATTAAAGAAGGGAAAGGGACCCCCATGTGCAAAAATGTCTGTGGTAGCCCTTTTTTTTAGTGTTAAGACCCTGGAAATTGAGTGGATGCCCATCAATTGGAGAATGGCTGAACAAGTTGTAATATATGAATGTTTGTAAAGTACAGTAATACTTAACCGTGGACAGTCACTTCATTTGTGAATGCCCTAGTCTTACTCTATAACCTTTACATTTCCAGTCTCTCCTAATTCCCAGAGTGTCAGAGAATCCTATGGCCACTGACCTTTGCAGTGTCAACTAACTTTAACTCAACTCACCTCTTCTGAGGCCTTCAGAGGTCTCTGACTACAATTTCTTGAATCACACTCAAGAACAGCCATGTGCAAATTTGAAGTCTTTATTATACTTGCTCACATAATGCCCTGACCTGTTAATTCTCAAGTGAACTTGAGGTCTGCCAGAGACCCATGTGTTCACTATCAAGCTCCTTACCTCTCTTGGCTATCCATCCACTTGGTTCAGCTACCCCAGGATAAGGAGAGCCGATTTCCTGCTGCAGTGGGCTTAAGAAAGGTCTGTGAGGTCACACACACAGCCAATCAGAGAGGGAGTCGTCTCCTGTTAAGAAGCTATCTCACCCATGGCGCAGTCTCTAGCCACAGAAATTACTTCCAGACTGCTCAACAACCTCCTGTTTACACTGGGTTTGACCCATTTGTAAAAAAGACCCTAACAAGTGTTATAGAATATTATTGTTCTATAAGAAGTGACCAGCAGGATTATTTCAGAGTGGATTGGAGAGACACACATGAACTGATGCTAAGTGTGATGAGCAGAATCAAGTGATCATTATACACAGCAACAAGAAGATTATACAATGATCAATTCTGATGGACATGGCTATTTTCAATAATGAGATGATTCAGGCCAGTTCCAATGATCTTCTGGTGAAAAGAGTCATCTACACCCAGAGAGAGGACTGGGGAACTGAGGGTGGATCCCAACATAGCATTTTTACTCTTTTTGTTGTTGTTTGCTTGCATTTTATTTGCTTTCTCATTTTTTTCCTTTTTGATTTGATTTTTCTTGTGCAGCAAGATAATTGTATAAAGATGTGTACATATATTGGATTTAACACATATTTTTACCACGTTTAAAATATATTGGATTATTTGCAATCTAGGGGAGAAGGTAGGAGGAAGGGGCAAAAATTGGAACACAAGGTCTTGCAAGAGTTAATGTTGGAAAATTATCCATGCATATGTTTTGAAAATAAAAAGCTTTAATTAAAAAAGTTAAAAAAAATAAAATTGCAAGGTAAAGGAAAGTGTTCCCTCTAAACTGCCATTTGCTGATTTGATAATCATATTATCTATTCTTGTGTCAAAGTCATTGATAAGAATACTATGTAGCATGGGGGCAAATATAGATCTTTAGGATACTACCATGAAGATTTCTTGTCTAAGCTGACATTAACAACTACTGATGGTGGTTAACCATTCAATCAGTTTCAAATTCATCTAATTGTGCTATCATTCACCACCTTTTATAATCTTTTTTTCACAAGAAATGCATGAAGTACTCATAAAATGTTTTGCAAGAATCAAAATCAATGATGCCTGCAATGATGCCTCTTCAGATCTACCAGGTTCTTTTGCTCTGTCAAAAAGGGAAATACATTTACTGCATTTTTTGATGATGACATACTGATTCTCTGTGATTACTACTTATTTTTGAGCTGTTCTCTGACATTATCTCTAAAAATCAATTCTATCATTTTGCCAGGAATAAAGTCAAGTCCACGGACCAATCATTGGCAAACTATTCTCTTCTCATATTCAAAAATTGGGATGTTGCCCTTTTTCAAATATGTTGTATCATTTCCCATTTCCATGATCTTTCAAGCATAGCTGACAGTGGTTCAGCAATCCCATCTTGGTTCTTTCAAGATTGAAGGATAGTACTTGAAGTCATAGGTCATATGAAAGAAGTGAAAAATTTTTTTGAGGACAACTAGATGACTTCTTATCAGATTGTTAATTATATTGACTACCAAATCCCTATTATCCATTTATTTATTTATTTTTGTTCTTATATATCTTCTCCAAAGTTAAAAATTATTGAGTTGTTTTGTTTTGTTTGGTTTAGTAATTGGATCCTGGACAAGATAGAAGGTTAATAAAATGTTACCTGGGATCCTTCAACTTAGATTAGAAAAATCTGGGTTTAAATTGATCAATAAATCAAATGAGTATTTATCAAGAGTCCACTTAAGCTTCAGGCATTTGCAAAGTATGTGATCAGAGAAGTCATTTGACTTTTCTCAGCCTCATTTTCATCTACCATTCACTTTCCTTTTTTTTTTTCCAACTACTCTACAATAAAGCCACGCTGGCCTTGCTATTCCACCAACAAGTTATTTATTCCATCTCCCTACTATTTTATTTGCTGTTCCCCATATCTGGAATTCTCTCCCTCTTCATCTCTTGCTTATGGTTGTCCTAGCTTCCTGTGAGCTACAGATCAAGTACTACTTTAGGCAAGATGCTTTTCTATACAACTCTTCTATCCCTCATTCTAGTACCTTCCTTCTGAGATTACCTTTAATCTACCAGTTAACAACCTTTGCATATAAATTTTTGCTTACATGTTGTTTCCTTCATTAGAAATAATCTCCATATGGGAAGAAACATTTTTTTTTGCCTTTCTTGATATCTCCAGTGCTTTACACAGTGACTGGCAAATACTAAATCATTAAATAATTCCTTTTGATTGATTTGATTGATTGAGTGATTTGCTATTAAACGAGGGAAATGATACCTACAGTAGCTACCTCACAAAGTTGTTGTAAAACTCAAATGAGAAAATATATATGTAATATTATCTGAGTGATAAATAATATATGTATATATAAATGTGTTTATATGTATATATTTATATATTTCTGTATATATCTATGTTTATATACATATAAAATGATATCTATCATATATTTGTCAAATACATGTAATGTAAGCATGCAATTCACATAACATGTACCATATTATATATTGTGTATATATATGTATGTGCATGTATATTTAAATATTATATATATAAATTGTATATACATATGCCTATATACATTTGCAAAATAGGCACCATATTGTGATGTAGATATAAATATATAGATATATATCTATATCATACATATATTGAAATCACATATATATCATAGCATGTATGATATTTAGATATATTATAAGCATATGTCAGTTATGTTTAAAACATTTGTTTATATGTTGACCAAATCTAATTAAATTAAAATTTAATATAAATACATGTAAATTCCTGAAATTAGTTCAAAAAATCAATTTTAAAAGTATAGGATAGGAGAATCATGGCTACATAAAAATCATTGTGAACACAATCTGTAGTCTTAGTGAACTGTAAGCAAAATGGGAGTGAATAGGGAGGTTTGGCTTCAGAGAAAGGTGGTATGACCTTAGGACGAGTTTAGGGAGGCATGGTATTCTAAATGATGATGATTGTAGGGCAGCTTTGTTCAGAAAATTTTAAGGAGGACATCAGCAAACTGTAGAGGACACTGAGCAGGACAGTGGGGAGACTGAAAACAAAGTTCCCATTAAGATTAGGGGGAATTAATTAGGAAGGAACATGATAGCTTTCTTCAAGGATTTGAAGAGCTTTATTATGTATATGAATTTGATTTCTATTGCTTGACCTCTGAGGGCAAAACAATGGGAAATCAGTGATAGTCACAGGGATATCAATCTGAGCTTCATGTGATAAAAAATTGTTTCCACCAATTAAAGATGTCAAGAAAGGCTGTAGTCAGATTCATAAGTGAATAAGGTTTTCTTCAGAGGAGGTCTTTGAGCAGAAGCTGGGTGATCCCTGCTTAAGGATGTTATAAATGTGATTTTTGTGCAGGTTAGGGTTGGATCAGATTATACTGGAAACCTGGCTGTTCCTCACATGGAACCTCCTTCTCCAAAATCTAAACTTTTTCCCTGACTATATTCCATGCCTAGAAGGCTTCTCACCTTCATTACTGTCTCCTGACTTCTTTCAAATTCCAACTAAACTTCTACTTCCTTTTTGTTTATTATTAAAGCTTTTTATTTACAAAGTATATGCATGGGTAATTTTTCCAACATTGACCCTTGCAAAACCTTTTGTTTCAGAGTTTCCCCTCCTTTCCCCTCACTCCCTCCCCTAGCTGGCAAGTAGTCCAATACATGTTAAATATGTTGAAATACATGTAAGATCCAATATATGTATACATATTTATACAGTTATTTTATTGCACAAGAAAAATCAGCTCAAGGAATAAAAAGAAACTGAGAAAGAAAACATAATGCAAGCAAATAACAAGAGAAAGAGTGAGAATGCTATGTTGTATTCCACACTGTTCCCTTAGTCCTCTCTCTGGGTGAGATGGCTCTCTTCATCACTAAACAAGAGCAACTGGTTTGAATCATCTCCTTGTTGAAGAGGCACGTCCATCAGAATTGATCATCATATAGTCTTGTTGTTGTGTACAAGAATCTCCTGGTTCTGCTTATTTTACTTAGCGTCAGTTCCTGTAGGTCTCTCCAAGTCTCTCTGAAATCATCTGGCTGGTCATTTCTTACAGAACAATAGTTTTGCATAGCATTCATAAAATTATGCTTTCTATAGGAAATCTTTCCTAACTGCTCTTAACATTGATGCCTTCCTTCTACTAATTATTTCCTACTTATCCTACATGTAGCTACTTTATATATAATCATATGGTATGCATAAGATATATGTGTTCTCTCTACCATTAGACTAGAAGTTCCTTAAGGGCAAGAATTGTCTTTTGTCTATCATTGTATCCCTACTACTTAGTACAATGCCTGGTTAAATGTAGAAACTTAATAAAATGCTTATTGACTAGATTGTTTACCTCTTCCAGCTTTGAAATTTTGTGATTCTATGATTTCTTATATGAATGAAAAAAATAAAAGGAATATTTATAGCACCCAACAAATGTTTACGCATCAATTCATGTAGAAATATGGTTGTACTGAATTGTATGTTTCCAGCATCCACCATTTAGTGACCAACCAATAGTGTTAAATGCTATGATTTTCCATACTAAGCCTATTATACTATAAAGAAACAATTCTTATATATATCATACATATGACATTTTCTCTTCATACTCATCCATTTTGTTTCATTTTTATAATTAAAAGATGAGGCTTTTATTTTTACATTATTCTTTTATGTTTTATATAAATATTTAATATTTATATCATATTATTTTTAAATTATTATATTAATTTATTTATAATATTAAAATTATCTTATTTATATTTTATATTAGATAGAAAGAAATGGCACTGAGAAAAAAGCCTTAAGGTATAATAGTAGCTACTTATATCCAGTCTGTTATCAATCTGTTAACAAAATTTCTTTGGGTCCAGTCTTTTAACTCATTCAAAAGCCCCAGTACATGCTTTAAAAAAAAAAAAAAAAAAAAAAAAAAAAAAAAAAAAACTTATCTTCCTTCATCACATCCACAATTATGTCACTAGAAATCTTATCAAATGTCTTCCTGAGAGTAAAACACATTATATCTATGGCATTTTTATGATTTATATGTTTTGCTAGACAAAATAAATAAAAAATTGGGATCTATAGGACTATTAATAAGTATATGAATAAAGAAATAAATATAAGTAAAATACTTATACTAATGTAGATTTGCATCTTTTCTGTAGCTTATTATTTTAGTAGCTTAGAAGACTAGAAGGTTAAATGATTTGCCCAGAGTCTCACATCCAAGTAGTACAAAATTTTAACGCAAGTTTTCCTGGCTTTAAGGTCAGTTTACTTTTCCCTGTGGCCATTATTCCCATTATTATAATAATATCTTACATTTATATGATACTTTAAGGTATGTAAGACATATATAGAGTCCCTCAAAAGTCTAAGTGCAGTCTTAATCTGCTAAAACTTAAAATTTCACTAAATTTCCTAGGACAAACCTGTAATATTTTATGGAAGTAAAAAATGAGTTACCAGAACCCCAAAAATTTAAAAGCTTGAATATTAAAGAACAAAGGAGAAAATAGGAATTAACTTTAAAATATCAAAGAAAATTAAATGGATGTGCATAATATTTTTATCCACGTATGGTAAAACTTTGTTTTAATTACAAAAATATATTTGCATTTTATTTTTAACTTGTTTTCCACTATAATTCTTAGATACTTTTTTTGGAGTCAGTTATACAAAATTTATTGGGAATATTTTTTCACTATCATATTACATCTATACTTACACTTCTAAAAGATACAATATTTCAAATGATCCTGTTTTTTTTTTCTTGGAAAAATTCTAGACATGATTTCCCTTATTTTTTGTGTACAGTTTGCTTTTCCTTATTTGACAACTAAGAATTCATGAGATTAGATGATCATAGATTTGGACCTGGAAATAATATTAGCAGTCATGGAGTACATCCTATTCATTTTTATAGACGAAGAAACTAAAGCCAGAGAGTTTAAGTAACAGCTAGTCATTGTCTGAGAAAGAATTCAAAACTAGGACTTCTGATTTAAAATCCCAGGGCTCTATTTACTATACCATGAGATTTACAGTCCATTTCCCTCCCTGAACTCCATCCTGTTTTTTCCCCAAAATAATTTCCCTGCTTTTCAAGGTCTTTTAAAATCCCAGTTCTATCCTCAGGAACAACCAACTTGTAATCAATCATCTGCAAACTGAGTGAAAATATTGTATATTCCATATAATTTCTTTCCTTCATGTTTCAGTGGAAGACTTTCCCTATCAATATATGTTATCTATCTATCTATTTATCTATCTATTATCCCTATCTATATATCTCTATATAATATATATATATATTCAACACTATGTACATATGTGTGTGTGTGTGTGTGTGTGTGTGTGTGTGTGTGTGTGTGTATTCAACACTGTTCTTCGGCATATCTACATGTTGGTGACAAAGTGGCCTACTCAAGTCAGAAAGATTCGGGAGAATTATAGTAGAAACCAAGAAGATGGAGCAGAGGCTCAAAGAAAGTTAAAATTCATGAAGATTTATATTTTACATATGGACTGTTGTGTATAGGTAAGAAGTAAACAAAAATCCATGTAAACCTAAATATTTCAGTGTATCTATGACCTCATTCCCATGAGTTTTCTCTCTTCTAGCAAAGATGGCAAATCTTCTGTTTTTTTAACCCATGCAATTGAAATTCTTGAATTACAATTCAGAGAGCATCTGTTCAACCTACTAGAAGTCTCCTCTCAGTCTTTTCCACATTGCATGGCTAGGAGGACAGCGTTCATATCATTCATCTGTTATCCTTTGCTCTTGCTTCCAAAAGTGGTCTGTCTCCTTTTTATATCTGACATTTCCTCTAGGATATCACTTACACTATTTCTTGATTACAGGTCACCATTTAAAATAAACTGCTGGCCGCTTGTATCCTTCATATATCTCTTGACAATCCTTTGGGTCATCTGAAACTGATTCTTCAGAAACATTCGTTTCTAGATTTGCAACTATACTACATCACTAGAAGAACACTTATGTTAAAAGAATGGGGGTTTGTGTAGGGAATGGTGTGGGATGGTTGAATGTATGTATGTGTGAAATATATGTTAATTAAAGGCCATAATGAATAAAATGTGGATATCCATGGCATTGGAAAAGTGCATATATTAAGAATAAATTATGCTCAGTCTTCTTTTTTCTCTTCTCACTTTGCCATTTTCCAGGAACCTGAGTCCCATAATTTGGCTGTAATAAAATGTGACTGCTGGGGATATGTTGAAGGAGTTGGCATTCATTTGCATGCGGCCTCCATGCAGGGCCCAGGGCAATCTTTCCTCTCTCTCTCTTCTCCCTCCTCTTCCCCTGCTGGCATTGCTCTGATCAGATGTGACAACGGGAAACACAAGTGCATTTCCTAGAGATTTACCAACATAGAGGATGAAAGCTCAGAGGAAAAGCATCAATTGGAGAAGGGTCTTATGGGGAGGGGGGAAAGTTCCTGCATTGATCATTTTCAAATGTCAACTCCATTCGTAAGAACTCTGGAGACTGTTAAGCAAACCTATTTCTAATGAATACAACAAGAGTCATTTGAATCCAGGAGACTTAAGCCAGTCATACACATCTTGTAGGCTATTTTCCCTTATTCTCGAGCTAGGACTGCCCCCTAACAATAGTTTTTCTGTTTCAGTTTCAAATGACTCAAGTTATGGTTCTTCTAGAGCTCCTCTTGGGAAATCATTCTGGGATCTGAGAGATTTCTACTGTTTGGTGTAAATTTTCCCTCAGTTCATTTCACTTGTCTCAGATCCATTCCCTCAAAGTTTCCCAACCAAATATTCTTCCCTTCCCATTCCTTTCTCAAATGTCTTCTGGCTGGTTTTTGATCAGATTCAACATCAGATTCGAACTACTTTCTCCATTACTGCTGAGGTCAAAGCTGCTTTCTGATGACTTTTTTTTCCCCTCAGCCTTCATTGTCCTTCACTGATCAAAAACTTTCGATGAGTTCCTATTACTTCTAGAATAAAATAACACAGGCTAATTTGCCTGAATTTAAGGACCTTCAGAAAAAACTTATCTTGAACCTATTTTTCAAACTTTATTTCACACTACTTTCCATTATGTATTTTACACCTTCTTTAACCTAGACTATTAAGGGTTCCTTAAATTTAACATTCAATATCCCACTTCTGGACATTTGGGGAGACTGTATCCCAAGCTTGGAATGCATTTCTCATCCCTGCCTGACAAAATCCTTCTCTTCTATTAAGTGTTTATTCAAATGCCATCTTCTCTAAAACATCTTGCTGATCACTAGTAAAAGGCTCTTGCTTTCCTCACTTTTTTCTGCAGCACATTATACAGACAAATCTCTATAGCACTTTAGCTGGTATTATGCTAAACTTGGGAGTTAATTCTTTGCTCCCAAGTTGAATATCAGCTTTTTGAAGGCAAACACTTTGTGTGTGTGTGTGTGTGTGTATGTGTGTGTGTGTGTGTGTGTGTGTGTGTGTACCAGACATATGACATTGTTCCTTACATACTGCAGTTGCTTAACAAATTTCTTATTTAATAATTCATGTTGACAAATCCAAATCTAGTTTCAGGTATTTCCTAACTCTGTGACCATGGCATGCCCCATACAATATAGGTACTTAAATGCTTATTGGCTTGACATTACTTGATAAAACTTTATTTTTTCAGGGCATAATTCTTCCCCCCTCTTCTGCCACAGTCTGTAGAGAAGTAGGTGTTTATTTTGTTTGGTTTTCCTTGTCCTCTCCTTGTGATTGCTATTTATTTTCTCTGAGGCTTGATTTTTCCTTACTTCTCAATGGTCCATATCTTGTGGTAGAGAATGTTTCTTCCCCATGCCAATCATAGCCACATCATCTTCATATATCCCTTTTCCTCAGGTTCAACAATTCCTAATTACAACTCTGACCATAATACATGAGTCATCTGGGGTTGTGGGAAGGCACAGACACCATAAACATTTACTGGCTTTTTTACAGCAGGCTAGCAAAATATTAGAACTCCCAAATGTCAAAATAGAAAAAATCACTGGCCTTGAATTCTCCTTGTACACTGGAGGATTGCCTGGATAGGCTATTCTTTTACTTCTAAATGGAGATTGAACCAGGAGTTGTGGTTGTCTCAGCAGAGGATCATTATTTCCTCTTCTAAATTACTCCAGTTTATTGTCACCTTAGGATATTGGAAACAGTTGAAAACTTCAAGGAACAGCCTCACCTTTCACCTTCATTGCTCTGCTGGGTGCTCCTATTTAGGGTGTTAAAGGATACTTTGAAATTTTCTCATTGTGACTAATCTTTCCAGTAACTTAAAGTAGAAGTTCTCAGCAATAACTTGATCTATCTGGTTATTGTCCACATTTTCCTAATGAGGGAAAATATCCCCATGTCTTATCTCATAAGTATTAAAACTCTCTCTAACTTAAGCTGGAGAATACAGAGGCAGAGTTGAAAGATACCAAAAAATTCTCAAAATCATTTTTTTCTTACTAAAATAGAGTTTATAGTCCAGTTTGCCATAAGAAATGCCTTCTCTTAAGAAAGATATCAAGCCTTCATCTTGCTCTATGGAGTCAACGAATTTCTCAAAATTTATTTACATCAATATTATCCTGAATTCTGTATTTTACAGATTGATTCTATATATTTTACAGAACTCAGGTCTGGATTTTACGGCTGACCTCCCAGTTGGCTGTAAAACTCTAATGATGTGGTCTGCCATGGAAAATTGCCCATGAAAGCCTATCTGTCTCCTTTTCATATTTTCATCAAGAATGCCCTTGATGCACCATAGACCCACCTCATAAAGATTTAATAGAGGTGAGAAAGCAGACATATGGGTCAATATTTGCTAATAATGAAAGTGAGAAAGACAGGCATCTGAGTCAATATTTTCTAATGTTTTCTCAATTGTCTCTCTTTTTTGTAAGAACATCATTTGTAGCCTTCCCATTCTTTTTTTGAGATGTCTTGATAATGAATCCCTGGGAGTTTTTAAATTATTGCCTTCAGCCCATATGGATTTGCTTCTTATGAAGTTGGTCTATTTCAGCTCTTCTTCATGTCTTTTCTTTCCTAAATGTCATTGCTACTTCATCACATAGAAAGTAAAAAACAAAGAGAATAGAATCTGAATGTCCAAAGTAGATCCCTGCCCTCAAGAAGTTTAGGTAATTTTGGTGGGAAGTGGTAGAAAATGTAGACAAATAAAGTAAAATTCAAGGTAATTGGAAAAGTAAGAGAGAGAGTTAACTATTGCTGAATCTTAAGTCATTGTCTTTCCAAGTTTGCTTTTGCCTTATGAAATTTTCTAAAGATATTGCTCTAATTTCCATCATTCTCCATAATTTTTTGCTTTGTTTTTAGACTAAATCTTTCTGTCTTGCAGGGTGGAAGTGCGAGGGCTGCTTATGGGCCCAATCCTCCACCTTTCTGCCCCCTAACAATGATCAGCGTGGAAACTATGGCTTATTCCATTCCCAAACTTGGACTGTCCATCTCTCCTTAGGCAGCCTGATGGTTTCCCTGCTTCTAAGAGATCACAATATTGATACCAGACTTAGTGCAAACACCCAAATGGCTTGTGCTACTGAAGGTCAGATCATTAGATCTCAAGACATGTGCTACTCCTAGGATCCCTAAGAGTAGGGATTATAGGCCACCATACCTGTCTTCTCTTTAGAGTTTTACAAAAGTTTGCATGCATGTGCTACAGACCTTAGGAATAACTTCAAGGTTACCTGGACTTAATGATTGCTCGGAAGGATGTATTGCTTCTTTTAGATTATCTTGCCTTAGTTTACTTTATATGGTTAAGATTCTGAGCACCAAAAATTGCTGGCTGTCAGATAACAGTCTGTTGGTCAGTGATAATGGGATTTCTGAGATTAATGAGCAACAACAATGAGATGCTTAAAGTTATTGCCAGTACAGAACAAAATTGAATGCCCTCCACTTCATCTAGTTATATTTCAAGCCTAAAAACACACATCCAAAAGGTTCCCCATGAGCTGTGCTCAAGGAATTACGGATACTACAATTGTGCACAAAGCCAGAAGCAAATCACTCCTCAACTCCACTCCTAAGCCATAAAATTAGCAAATCAGTGACAGGAAGCACCTGGTTTTTCTTATTTTTCTTTATAAATTTACCTTCTTGCTCCTGGCTCTTTGCTAACTTCTTTTGGCATTTAGCCTGCTTTAATTGGCATTATAATTATAATAAACATTGCCCTTTGGCTTGGAGAAGAGTATGAGCCTGCCAATTCTTTTAAGAATCTCCTGACACCTGTATGGAACCCCCACATTTTTGGAGTCCCCTTGAATGCCAACATTATTGAAAGCTAGTTTAAGTTCCTGTCATATACCAGTCACCATGTAAAGTATTGCAAATACAAAGGAAGGGAACAAAAGAGTTCATACTCTCAAGAAGTTCATGGTTTATGTACATGTATTATGTACATACAGATGATACATTATCTAGTATTTTATATGTGTAGCATGTAGATGTAGGTGTACATATGGATTTCTATATATGTGTATATATATATGTTGTATCTATGTTCATATAAATGCATATAAATATATAAATATGATAAATTGAGGATAATTTTAGAAGTAGGGCAATAGGATTAAGGAGAATTAGGAAAGCTTGCAGAAGGAAGAACTTTAACTGAGACCTGAAGGAAGTCAGGGAATCTAAAATGTAAAGATAAGAAGAAATAGTGTTCCAGGCATTGGGAACAGCCCAAGAAAATGTGTGGTATCTTGTGCAAGGATTTGCAAGGAGGCCAGTGTCACTATATCACAGAGTATATGGAGAGGAATAAGGTAGAAGAAGATAGGAAAGGGTAAGGTTTTGAAGAGCTTTAAAGTTCAGCAAGGAATTTAGTTTTTACTCTGAAGATGATGGGAATTATTGGAGTTTATTAAAGAAAATTGACATGGTCAGATCTGTATTTTGGAAAGTTAACTTGACAACTGAAGGAAGATGGATTGAAATAGAAAGAAATTTGAGGCAGGAAGAGTAATCAGAAGGCTCATTGCAATAGTTCAAACATGAGGTGATAAGAATATCCTGGAATGGTAGCAGTATCAGAAGAAAGAAGGTAAAACTAGGAAAGATATTACAGAAACAAGGCAGGATTTGGCAACTGATAGGATATTAGGAGAATAATGAATCAAGGATGACACCTAGATTTTGAGCATGGATGAATGGGGGGATGGTAGTATTTTTGATAGCAAAAGAGACATTAGCAATGGGGAATCATTTGTAGAGCTAGACAGATGAATTCAGTTTTTAAATGTCTATAAAATATTCAAATTAAAGTGTTCTAAATAAATGTTTGGAGATGTGAGACTGGAAGTCAAGAGAGAAGTTATTTAGATCACCAAGTGAAAAAGTAGGAAGGAAGAAGAGAAGGGGTTCTGAGACATAACTTTTTTACCTCCACCTCTTAGAATCTCTAGCTTTCTTCAAAATTTAGCTCAAGATTCAGTATTTTCCAAAGAGATTTCTTCTAATTCTACTCCTCCAGCCTCTCTACCCAAAAAAATAACTCCTATTGCCTTCCCTTCTAAGTTTGCACTCTTACCTATTTTGCATCTCTCATGTCTTTACCATAATCAGGTATGAAGTCAGGAAATGTATTAAATACTGGATAATTTTTGGCATCATGTCCCTTCCCCATTATAATAAAAATTCCCTGAGGATGAAGACTTTAATTTCTGACTGTATATCCTCAGTGCTTGGCGACCAATAAGCGCTTCATAACTGTAGCTGTCTCAATAACTAATTGATAATACTGACATGTAAAGTTTCTAATAGGCTACAAGTCCTTGACCTTTTTCATTCCATCATTCTTAAGCACAGTTTCTGACAGTGTTTGTAGTTCTCTACAGTCCTTACTTTCAAATTCTCCAAAAACCAAAGTATACGTTGATTTGATTTGATGATTTTGGTCAAGATCTTCACATAATTGTTTGTTTCATCCTTCATCCTTTACAACAGATACTCACAGGTAATGTTATAGGTATCTTTGCTCATTAAGCATTGAGGGTGAGACCAATGGTGATTATTACCTTAGGTCATACGATAAAACCACTCCTGCCAACTGTTACATTACCCTTTGGGGAGAAATTGTGAGTTCATCTTCAATTCATTTCAGTGTATATGGCAACTGGATATTCACACACATTTTAAAGCCTAATTTCTTTGAGCTTTGACCAAACTGTTTTCCTTTCTGCCCTCTAGATTGCTGCCTACTTATCTAGGCATTGGATATGATTCAGATGACCATTTGCTTGATATTTTTTGTCTCCTACTCCAGTAACAGATTTTTCTCATCTTAACTAGTGCATCATGAAATAGAACCCTATAGCAGTGTCTTCTGTCACACCATGTACAATAAATAGTCCAATATCAACATACTCCCAACACTACATTATGGTGGGCTCCCAACTGCAACTCTTGTACATCTTGTTTAGGAATGGCCTAGCAACTTCAAATCAAACTCACCTCTCATAAAGATTTCAATACATTTCTTCATGTTTAATAAACTATAAGTAACGGGAGCTTTTCCATCATGGGGATTTTCTTTTCTTTACAACTCTTACTTTACAACTCATACCACATTTATATATTTAATGTGACTGTTAAAATTGATGGTAATTCCATAGTAAAGGGGACCTCAGAGGCTCTAAGTAGAATGGAATGAATTAGGTGAGAAAAAAGAATTGACTGGTTGTTTCTGTATTTTATTAAAGGAACCATTTGGCAAAAGGATATTAAATATGATTTTGCCCTGAAACAAGAGTGATATTGGGGTCCTGGTAGAAAAAGAGCTTATAATACAGTCAGATTCAGTAGGTTTGGGTTGTCCTTAATCCTGTACTTCAAACACAATCCAGCATTTTTTTCCAAAAGAGTAAAGAATCCAAATTATTCACTTCTCTGAATCATATCTAGGCCCAGAGTCCCAAACACCTTAATGTTATGGGTTTCACCTCTGCTTTCATACTTCTATCACATATGCCTTAAGTTCTGACAAAAATCTCACTTTAGTGTTAGATACTTATTGGAAAAAAAAACCAGCACCAAATTTTCCAACTTGAAGATTCACTTTTTACTAGGTATATTGCCTTTTAGTACTATATTAGGTACTTAGGAAAGCCCATTAACTCTCTCAGAAATATGAATTCCTCCTGAAAAAAGTTTTGAGGCATACTTTAGTGGTTGACTTGAATTAATAGTAACAGGAAAAATTTGGATTATAGCAAGTATAAAGTACCAAAATAATTGAGTCATTTATTTAGCTCCTTAGAATCCCTATCTTTGTAAAATAGGAGTTGTGAGAGAAAGGTTTCCTTGAAGGGCTTGGCTTGCCACTTCATTCAGAATCTTAGAAGGGATGATTGTTTCCAGTCTGCTATCTATATTATGAGAAGAAAATGACACACCACTCTAGTATCTTTGCCAAGAAAATACCAAAATGGGGTAAAATTACTGAATAACAACAACAACAAAAAAAAAAAACCCTAAGTCACAAAAACATATTTTTGATTGGTCACTGAGTCATTAACCCTGATTTTCTGCTCCATCTACTCCCCCCCCACCCAATTAGGGTCTTTCAAATTGAGCAGAAAAGGTAGAAAAGGGGAAGAGTTGGAAAGAACTCCGATAGAAGATGACAGTGATATCTTAATTATCCAATATAATGACTTTAACTCATTTCAGAAAATCTTCTTGACCTCTCTGTATGATAAACCTTTAACCAGCTTCTTCTGGGTAAACTCTACTCTCTGGGATTCTATTTTGTGTCCTAGGGAGAATAGGATCCCAAAATAATTGTGAGTAGGCTGCATCTTCAAGGAAACCAGGGTTAGTAAATGAGAGAAATGAAAGAGGGCATCATTCTAGGCATAAGATGCAAATGCCTGGAAAGAGGTACAGGAAGAAAGTCAATGTGACTGAATTATATATAGAGTGCATTGAGAGAGAAAACATGAGAAGACTAAAAAGGTAGAAAAGGAACAAGTTCAAATGAGTTTTAAATGACATAAAACTTTATATCTGGTCCCAGGGATCCTCTGAAGTTTATTGTCAATCTCTATTTTAGTAAAATCACTTTGATAGATTTGTGGAGCACAGATTGAAGTTGAGAGAGATTTAAGACAAGGAGATGAATTAAAATATGATTTCAATAGTCAGTCCAGGTAAGAAGTGATAAGTATTCAAAGAAAGGTGATGGCTATGTTCATGGAAATTCTATGAAAAGAGAAATAAGATTTGGCCATTGATTAAACTGAAATCTCTAATTTCTTTCCATCTCTATCTCTATCTATGTATCTCAGGTGAGTTAGACATCAGAGTTATAAATAGCTCTGAAGTTTCAAAACTGGATGATAGGGAGGATGATATTGTCCTTTCCAATAATAGGCAATTTCAGAAAAGTGTTGGTTTGTGGAAGGCAGTGGGTTAGAATAGTTCATTCTGTTACTGATACATTGAGTTTGAGACTCCAATGAGACATCTAGTTCTAAACTGTTAATAGCTATTTATGCAGGACTAGAGTTCATGATGGAGAATAGGCATGAGTATTTATTGTAGATTTGGGAACCATCAGCATAGAGGTAACAATAAGGCAGTATCCAGAAGGAAAAAAAGAGAAAAAGACAGTCTAATACAGAGCTTTGGAAGATACTTATAGTTAGTGTCTATAATGGACATATTATGCACAAAAATCTTACTAAATCAGTCAGAGAATTAGAAGACCAAAAAGAAAATATAACACAGAGGCAAGTGTATCCATAAGGGAAGCTTTTTAACAATGTCAAATGATACAGAGAGGTCAAGAAGAATGAGAAATGAGTAAAGGTCATTAGATTTGAATAATTAAAAAATTAAAAAAATCACAATGGTGTACTTTTTTGAAAGAGCAGTTTCAGAATCAGAAAGAATAGTTGGGGGAGAAAGGGCAGTTGAAGCAGCTGCAAAGGAAATAGAAAGAGAAGGAAATATGGCATGGGTGGAGCCTAGTTGGCCTGAGATACTGGGTCAGTGAAACACTCGTCAATTGGGACCCTAAGGATTCAAGTCACCAGTTCCAGAGATGAAAACATTTAAGCCCTTCAGGACCTTGATAGGGTGATGAAAATAAACAAAAGGGAGAAAGATCTAACATTTTTATTGTTCAAAGGGGAAAAAAGACTAGAAACGAAAAAAGTCCAATTGAAACCTAAGATAAATGAAATGGCAAGAAAGTATCTTACTTCTCTCAGTGACTTCCTTTTACCATAGCTGCAAGTACTATATCATAAGGTATTGAGAAAACAAGTAGATCTGATTATTGATTCATTGTCAGTGAGCTTTAAAATACCATGGATTAATATGCCTCAAAAATGTGGGGGAAGGACTGAGTTCAAATCCATGCTCAGCTACTTAAGCCTTACTAGCTGTGTAATTCTAGGCAAGTCACTTAACCTCAAGTGCTTTGCAAAATAATATAATAAAATATCAAGGAAAGTAGAAGTACTGGATGTTTAAAGAAGAGCAAACAAAAGGATAGATCTTTATAGTGTAAACTATGAGCTTGATTCCTAGCAAAATTTTAAAATATAAAAAAAATGGTTTATGAATTTTTAGAAAGGAATTTGTGGGCATTAAGAACTGGAATGAATTTATAAAGAATAGGGAATAGCTATGAGACTAATCTATCAAAGTAATATTACAGACATGCAATATTAGGAGTTTAGTGAAATATTTAGCAAAATCTTTTATCCTTCCCTTGTTGATAAGGTGGACATGGACCAGCCAGAGACTAAATTCATATCCATATCTAGGATATCAGCATATAGAAACATGGAGATGGTCTGACTCTATATCCTCATGACAGGAGTAGGACCAATGTAATTGTAAACTTCTGATTTCAATGCATTTATAGATTTGTGTAGGAGACAAGGAATGTAAATATGACATCATTGATCTTGGGAGCTCCAGGTGAGAAACTGTCACTGCCAATGGAAGAAGGCATTTTTCTCTGTGTCTCCTAGCTTTTGATTGTTTGTTAGAACAATACCATTAAATAAGTAGTTAGGGTTACATGTGAAGGGCAAATTAACAGGACTTGAACCAAGAACTGGTTCTGAAGCCAATATATCACCTTCACTTTCAGGAGAAATTAAGAAATGTATCACAATAATTATAATATAAATTTTAATACAAATACATTTATCTTAAATGTATGGAAGAAATAAAAATCAAATGTAGTAAGAGGTATGAGGAGAGGTATAGTCATAATATCTTTCCTTTGGAGAAATAGAAAAATACTGCC
This sequence comes from Antechinus flavipes, assembly GCF_016432865.1. Taxonomy (NCBI): domain Eukaryota; kingdom Metazoa; phylum Chordata; class Mammalia; order Dasyuromorphia; family Dasyuridae; genus Antechinus; species Antechinus flavipes. The sequence continues at coordinate 432,849,626 of NC_067401.1, read as the reverse complement.
TTATTGGGGGTTAAGGCATGAGAAGAACTGGAGTCCATTATAATTGCAATAACTGTTTTTTTTTTAAATCAATTAAGGTTTTTAATTTATTTCATAATCATCTGAACCTTACAACTCTGTGAAGCAGATATTAAAAGTAGAGTTATCATTCCCATTTGACAGATGAGAAGACTAAACCTCAAGAGAGAAAATATAGAAGTGGATCTAATGCTGCGGAAGCCCTAACTTCAAATTTAGCTTCAGATACTGACTAGGTGTATGACTGTGGATAAGTCACTTAACTTCTATCTTAGCTTCTTCATCTGTAAAATGAGAATAATAGCACCTGTCTCTTAGGGTTGTTATACCCTAAGATCAAGTTATAAAGATCAAGTGAGATAATAATTGTAAAGGGGCTGGCACATAGTAAGTGTTCTGTAAATGTTAGAATATTGTTGTTATATTTGAGAAAAGATTCAAATTCAGGTCTTCTGGACTCATTTCTAGCTTGCTATCCTTTGTACCATGATTTTTCTGGTCTTGAGAAACTCATTTTTATTTCATGTATCCTTCCCTTGTCAAACATCAAAATTAACTCTTAATGTTAAATAGTTTCTCTGAAAATAGATGAAAGTTAGCTACATTTTCCCTTTTCATTAATTTTTTTGCTTCTTTTTTTTAAACACAACCAGCACCATTGTGAGGTGCTGACATTGTCAAGTCTCTATTTCAGGGATGCTACAGAAAAATAGAGTCATTCTCCTAGTAAAGGGCCAGGAAGACATCCACACCTCTGTCTCTAAAGGCACCTGAGCAGCTGTGAACCCATGACCTCATAGTTCTAATGGCATTCCCAAGCTCCCTCGCTCAAGGCCATTGAAATCGGAGCCCTCTGAACAGCTAGCCAGTAATTCATGGTACTTAGTCAAACCCCTTCTCCTCCCTTCGGGTAGCCTTCCCTTCCTCCCTCCTGCTCCCCCTCCCTTCCCTCCTCCTGTCCTCGCTCTCTCTCTCTCTCTCTCTCTCTTTTTCTCTCTCTCTCTCTCTCTCTCTCCCCTCTCCTCACCACCAGTCTGAAGCAGCTTGATCACCTGCCAGCCAGTATTGATTTTTGTTCCCAATCTCCAAGCTGGATAGAAGGAAAAGATTAAAAACAGTTTGTCAGTTTGAAGTTGAATAAGAATTCGGCACAGGGGATGTCTTAGAAATGTGAGAGAGTGGCGAGGGAGGGCATGGGAGGGGGTTGGAAACAGACAAGGCCGAAATCAGTCTTAAGGGAGTTTAACCCTTTCTCTACTCTCACCCCAACTCCCAGATACCTTGGTGGGGAATTGCAGTGTGACCCTGCCTCCTTGGGACCCCCAACCAAGATCCTCTCACAGATATTTGACTCATGTCAGTTCTTTGGCCTATGGGTGAGTAGGTGGGGATGATGGGGAAGATATAAAATTGGGGTTCTTTTTCACTCACAAGAACAACCTCCTATTCTTATCAACCCATCTCACTTGGCTTTTGACAGCAGACAGTGGCTTTCTCCTACACCTCTGCCTAACTCAGCAGCAGAACTCAAGGCTCAGTGTCCTCTCCCAATGCTAGGGGTCTGGGGGTGCCATATACCTGAGTTCAGCCAGCTGCTGGTGTTAGTATTCATAGAGCAGGGTCTCCTGCTGTCCTTGTCAAGATGGAGTGGATAGGCCAGGGAAATTTGCCCTTCGAAAAAATGAGTGTCGTTTGACTTAGGAAAGATCTTTTTGGTTTGTTTGTCAGCTATAGAGATGACAAATGATTTACAAGCATCTGTAGAAAACATGAAGGGCTTGAGTACTGAGAATCAGCATGGGAAGTCAGATCCAGGGCACTGAAACTTTATTCACCAGAGGGCCAGGTTACCCATATACTAGAGCTGCAAGCTGCTCAACTAGAAATAATGATCAATACTTTCCAACCAGAGTTGCCAGCTCAATAAAGTGAGAGCTAATACTAGGATACACTCAGAAGAAAGGACGAAGGAGTATGGGGAGGTCTGTTCATTGTGCTAATAAATGGGCATTAGAGGGTAGCTAGGTGGCACAGTGGATAGAATACTGAGCTTAGAATCAGGAAGGCTCATCTTCATGAATTCAAATCCAGTCTCAGAAACTTAATACCTATGTGATCCTAGGCAAATCACATAATTCTCTTGATCTCAGTTTTTTCCATCTGTAAAATGAACTGGAGAAGGAAATGGCAAACTACTCCAGCATCTTTGCCAAGAAAACTTCAAATGTGACTATACAATAACAAACTGCACCAAACAAACCTTAAACAAAATAATAATCAAATCAGCACTGATTATTTAGAATTTCTTGTTATACCTAATTTATAAAGAGGGAAGAGATCAGACACTCATCTCAGAGGTACTCAGAGGTCTGGAAACAAATTCTACCTTTGACAGCAATCTCAAATAAGATATTTAACCTCTCTGAGCATCAATTTTCTGGATTTTTAAAGGGTTAGGTCATATATTCCCTATATTCATGATCCTTTGGGTCTGTGTCTTACAGCTTCTTTATGACAGGAAGTAGAATCTTATATCCAAAGAGAGACTTTACACATGACTATTTTTCCCGGGCATCTCCCAGACACTACAAGCCTGAATAGGTGAAGAGTTAGCATAGATTGAAGAAATCCATGTTGTACTTCTAGTGTTGCTTAAAAGTATTTTTGCATTTTTTTGTGTTCAACTACAGATGAACACAAGATCCAGATCACAGATAGACCCAGATGCAAACTTCAAAGTAATCACTTCCATACTGCTTTTGATCATAATCAAAACTAGTCAATTTCCAGGAGAATCTGTGGAATCAAGTATTTTCTAGAAATCACATTTCCAGATCTTATTAGGAGTTAACTTCTTCTTTTCACTAGACATAAGTTCAAAACAAAGAGAATATTCTAGGTAATGGTTGGGAGTAGAAGATTCAATCTTCTCTGTGTGTCTGATGAATATCCACAATTTTCTATATAGAATTGCAAATTTTTGAGTTGAATGGGACATCTAGAGAAATTTTATTTCATTTTTGTTCAAACAGAAATTTATCCAAAATTAGAAATCCACACCTCCAAACTTTCAATCAACTGGTCTTTCTAATACAAACCAAAGCCTTCCATGGGAGAATGAAATTCATTATATTTGAGTCTACACCTGGTAGACTGGGTCTGCATCACTACCAAAAGCTCCATAGGCTGCCATTCCCTAGAGCCAAGTACATTATGGGCACTCAATAAATAAAGGTCAACTTTGGATAACCATTTATTCGATGTGGATAGGAGGAGCACAGACTATAAGTCACAACCCTCTCATAGAAACACACAAATCCATAGAAGTATACATGGACTAATGAACTGCAAGGGGCTTATAGAACATTTATGTAGCCCAATTCCCCACACATATACACATTACAGGTGGGGAAAGCGAGGTCCAGAAAATTAGAATAACTTGTGACAACTATTTAGTGGTAGAGAAAGAAAGGGCAGCTAAGTGGCACAGTGAATATAGCCCTAGAATCATGAGGACCTGAGTTGAAATACTCACTACCTATATGACCCTGGTCAAGTCGCTTAATCCCCATGTGTGTGTGAAAAAGAAAAAGAAAGAGAGAGAGAGAGAGAGAGAGAGAGAGAGAGAGAGAGAGAGAGAGAGAGAGAGAGAGAACTGCTTTCTTTTCTGGGTATGACTTTCTCTAAAACCCTTTTTTAACTACATGAATACTTACACATGTCTATTTATCTATATAAACATAATGCACATATATACAAATGTATTTATACATACAAATGTACACATATGCATATGTGTAGTACCTAACATTTATATAATGTTATATAATGTTTTATTATATAATAATATACTATTATTATTATAATATATATAGTATAATAATATATTATTATAGCTATTCTGTTTTTCAGGCACTGTGCTAAGAGTTACTATCTCTTTTGATCCTCCTGACATATCTGGAAGGTAGATTTTATTATTAACTACATTTTACAGGAAGGCAAACTGAGATAAACAAGGCTAAGTGACTTGAATAGGAGTACAGAACTAGAAAGTGTATGAAGACAGATTTCACCTCTTCTTAATTCTCAGCCCAGTCCTTTATCTACTGTATCATCTAGCTGTGTGTGTGTATGTGAACATGTGCATATATATTTATATATCAGTATCTCTATCTTAATTCTATGAATCTATCTACTGGGCCATCCATATACATAGGCAGAGAAGGTGAACATAGAAATGGATGGGAAGGCTCTGCCTGCAAAATCTGTTTCCCACAACTTCATCAAAATATCTGAAATTCTATTAAAAGATTTATTTATTTATGTTAGGGAATTTCCCCTAATTAAAATGCAAATAAACTTAAAATAAAATAGATATTTGATAGGAAATTCTTCAAACTTCAATATAAATTAGGTGTTTTCTAAATGACAGCTCAATGACTGTATATGTTGATAGGAAAGAGGCAGAAAATGAGAGTCCAAAAAATAACCAGAGAGGATAAACTTTTATGCCAATGGACCCTGGAACAACCAAGGACAATTATGCAAGGTGAACGCTGAAAAAGAATATTCAAAGTTGCCATTTTCAATTTTTCTAATTGTGACGTTTAGCCTCATTGAATGTGTTTCCCTTCAATAGAGTCTTTGGCAAAGACTACATGGCAACTTATCTGGAATGTCACAGGTTAAACTGGATGGAGGCTTCTGAGGATCTCTTCCATTTCTGAGATTCTGTGATTTTTTTTTTTTTTGGCCAGTTTGCTAATTCAGACTAAAGTAGAATGAGAATATTCTTTACTAATTTCTTCCAGTCTAAAGTACAAAATGAATGAGAATAAATATAGTTTTTATTTATAAGAATTATAATGGATCTATTTTCATACATTAAATGAGATAATAAATATATCCCCTTATTACCTTAAAATGGAGCAAAGACAACTCTGAGTTGCAGAAGAAGACTATGCCAGAGGAAAATTCATTCTGAGAGTTTATATTAAACTGGAATGTTTTTGAGGATGAACCTCACGATGGACCATCACTCTTTAAATAACTAAATCAGAAAAGTTCAGAAAGATTCTCTACCAAAGGTTTCATCACCAGGTGTCAATTTTCCCCTCATCAATTGCATCTCATGAAACTATTTACAATGCTAGGGAAGGAAAAGGTAGCATTCTGAAATCTGTGAAATTGATACACAAACTGTACTGATGAAATTATATATCCTAGATGTATTCAAGTAAAATATTGGAAGATTCTAGGCTAGATTCCCTTCCTTCAAGCTGAAATCATTTTATACTGTATTAGTACCTAATAATGCTTGAAATCTACATCCTCAATGTAAACCAGGTTATAAATCCCTCACTGCTTCTAAATTCTACATGCCACCTTGGAAGTCTGACTCAACTTTTTGATCTCTAGATATAGCCATAAAGACCTTGAAATCTTAAAGAAATATAAAATTAATGAGAATTCCACATTGGTAGAAGAGGAATTTCTGAGGCATCTTGGTGCTGTGTGATGCTACAAATTATTTCTTGATTGATTTTCTAAATGACAAAATTCTATGAGCACAAATGCCCCACAAAGTGACATCTTTCTCTGAATGTAGATTGATTCTGTTGCTAATCTATTTTTTCCTCCATTTTGAGAGGAATTTAATTGTTGTAAATAACTTGATTCATAACTGGATTAGAATTATAGTAGTACAAAATGGTGATTTTTCAAAATGATCTTTTTTTTTAGTTTTCTGACTTTAAAAATAGAAAAACTGACATGCATAGAAGGGAAGTGAGTTGTTCCTAAAACATAGCGAGTAGAAGAAATCAAACTAGAATCTAGTTCTCTTAATTCTAAGTCTAAGGAATTCTCTCCCACCCTACCTCAATAATCAATGGTACGGATGCCATTAGCCTGGCATCTTTCTAATTTTCAAAATGCTTCATAAAAGTAATGCTCTTTCTAATTTTTCTTTCTAATTTTCTAGATGTTTCATGAAAGTAATCCTCTGATGATAATAGAAGATCTCCAAGTGGCATAGAGATAGAATTGCTTGAACTCAAGAATGCTTGACTTAAAATTCAAATGCAGACATTTATTTAACTCTATGACTTATTTAGCTATATGATTCTAAGCAAATCCTTTCATCTCTGTGTATATATCTTTATCTGTAATAAGGAAGATAATATCTAATCACAGGACTATTGCAAGGATAAAATGCGATAATTGTTTAAAGTATTGTGCATGCCTTAAAGAGCCTTATAAATGCTGACTATAATTATATACAATTATATATATATATATATGTGTGTGTGTGTATGTGTGTGTGTGTATGAATTACAAGTGTATGTATATGTGTGTGACATACACATACATACACACTTTTTTTTTATCATGATATAAAAGTGACCCCAGGTTCTCAGTTCAATTAAACAACTGCACATTAAGTGCTTACTATGTATAAGACACTGCACTGTGTATATTGTAGGATATAAAGGCAAGAACAAAAAGCAGCCCCTGTCCTCATGGGATTTCCATTCTTCTAGTGAATATGACATAAACAAGTCAGTAGAAGCTGGACTAAAAAGGTAAAAACATTGACAACTGAGGGAATCAAAGAAAAGTACCCATTAGCCATGGTGTCTGAGATGTCTTGAAGAAGCTAGGGATTCAGATAAACAGCAGTATGAAAGAAGTGCATTCTGGGCATGGGGGACAGCTAGTCTTGTAAAGGCAATGATGTAAAAGATACCACATTGAGTTTAGGGAACAGCAAATAGAACAGATTGACAGGAGTAGAATGAATAAAGATGGGTAATATGGGGGGAAGAATTCAGAAATAGAGAGAGAACTCAGGTTGTGAAAGAGCTTCAATATCAAGCTGAGTTGATATTTTATCCTGTTGCATTAGACAGTCATTAAAGGTTCATTAGCCTGAAAGTGATCTGAGCCGAACTGTATTGTAGAAATATTATTTTGACACTTGTGGGAAGAATGAGTTGAGAAAGAAAAGACTATAAGGAGACTAGCTTAGATGAGTATAGATAAAAAATGATGAAGATTTAATAATGGTGAAAGACGTGTGATTAGGAGACTTTGAGGTTGAATGAAATCTTTAGGATTTTTTTTTTTAGGCAGGGATTATTGTAAAAGTTGTGCAGATTAGAAGACTTGGCAATTTTTTGAATACTGAGGGGTAATATAGACTAAGCTTGACCCTGAAGCAAGGAGCCTGGGGAACTGGAAAGGAGCTCAATGACCATAGAGAAGTTTGGAAAAGAGATAGATTTGACAGAAGGCTTGGAAGGGGAGATAATTCTGTTTGGGACAAGTTGAATTTGAATACTTCTGGACTATCCCAGTGGAGATGTCAGCAGACAGTTGGAAATGAGCTTTTGGAGTTCAGGGTCATGATTAAGGAAGACTAAATATATTGGTTTAAGAGTCACATCAAAATAATAATTGAGCCTATGAGAATTGATGAGATCAACAAAAGAGAGAACTATGCCAGTGATGCTGAAGCTCTAGCAAGTCTCTTAATCTGAGTAGATTTCAAGTCCCAGTGATTCATCAAATGTCTCTAATCTGAGTTAAAGTCAGAAAAGTTCATCACAAGCTTTATTAGAAAATGTTGAACTCTTTGGAGACACGAAGACACAGAAGGAAAATTAAAGGTAGAAGTGATTCGAGTATTCTGATGAGAGCTAGAAACCATTTAGTCTAACCCCCTTATTTTACAGAGAAGGAAACTGAAGTCCTCAAGATATCATGATACTTTCTCCAGATCACACAGATAATGACACAGGCAGGATTGGGATGTTGGTCCTCTGACTCCAAAAGCAGTGTTCTTTCCATAGCACCACATTGACTTTTCAGTTCTTGAAGAAGGGTTATTTCATTATTGAAGGGCTCTGATCTGCTTCCTTGTATGGAATAATCACATTCAGACAGCCATAAATGTTCAAAGTATCAATATATTAAAAATCCTATAGCCTTGAAATAGTTTAAAAAGAATTTGAATAATGTAATCCTATAACACCAATGCACAAACTCTTCATTTTTGAGACATAAAACTACAAGAAAGCTAACATATTGTTTGAGATGGACAAAAAATTTAACTGCTTTGGACAAATTGAAAGGATTCTCTTTGTTTTTGTTACATCTATAGATCCCTCACTATGAAGAATTTTATAAAAACCTTTCCCTCACAACCCAGTGGCAGAAGCACAAATATTACTACCCCCCTTTTTAGATGAAAAAAAAAAAAGAGGCTTGAGAGATAAAGTAACTTGAAACAGCTCTTGGTATCTCAGTGGATAGAGTCCTACATCCGGAGTCAAGAAGCTCCAAGTTCAGATCCAGCCTCAGAGAATTATTGTCTCTTTGGGCTTGGACAAGCCATTGAATCTCAGATGCAAAATAGAGCTAAGAAGAGCATCTACCTCTTAGAGTTGTTGTGAGGGTGAAAAGAACATATTTGTAAAACATTTTACAAACCTTAAATTTCTATATAGAAATTTCTCTCTCTCTCTCTCTCTCTCTCTCTCTCTCTCTCTCTCTATATATATATATATATATATATATATATATATATCATATATAGATATGATCATATATCAGATATATCATATATAGATATATATATCATATATAGATATGAGCTATTATTATTGTCATTGTTGTTATTTTAAAAAATTGTCTACAGAACCAGTACATGACAAAGAGAAAATTCCAATTTCCTTCTTTTGTTTCTAAGGCTACCACTGTTTTTTTTTTTTTTTTTTCAGCCTAGATGACCTCCCAAATGTTTCTGTGTATTTTCCTGGTTTATTTATAAAAACTTGGTGAAGAAGGGGAATAATTACATGGACACATACATATATGTGTGTATACATGTATGTGCATTTTTATATACATATGTATGTTTGTATATTTTTTTGTTCAGTAGTTTTAGTCATGTCTAACTTTTTATGATGCTATTTGGAATTTTCTTGGAAAACATGCTGGAATACTTTGCTATTTCTTTTTGCAGATCATTTTATGGATGAGGAAACTTAGGCAAAATAAGATTAGGTCCCTTGGCCAGAGTCACAAACTGAATTTGAACTCAGGTCTTCCTGACCTCAGAACTCTATTCATTTTGCCACCTAGCTGCTGTATGTATGTGGTGTATATTTATATACACACACTTATATACATTATATATATGTACACATATACATATATTCTCATCATAGTTTAATAGAATGCTTATAAAGCATACATGATAACCAATAAACATGTATAAAGATATGTGTGCAATGTACACAAATATGCATCATATATATGTAGCATTTAGGTATATAATTACATTAGAATGATCAAGGAAATGAGAATATCTACTTCATAACAAAATGATTGGATATTTTTAAGCAGTTGGGGTGAATACTTGAGCTAGCATTTGGGAATACTTGAATATGAGATTTAATAGAGTATTGTTTTCTATACTACTTAGCTCAGTTGGCTAAAGCACAGTTCTAATGAGATATAAATTGTGGTCTCAGTAACCAGTAGCTTCAGAAACGGATGCTATTGGCCACAAGAAAAGGGCAGGGCAGGCAAGAGAATGAAGCCAGCACATTGCCAGAAAAGGCAGCATCCCCATATGGGGAGGGCAGCATATTTGTTAGATGGGACATTGAGAGTCTGGCTCAATGCAAGAATCTCTGAATACTGGGTGACTACAGCAAATTGCTCTCTCACTGTCCTTAACACTGATGCCTTCTTGACCAAATTAATGCAAGTGAACTTGACCCACATTGCTTCTCAGCTCCTACAACAGGAACCCCCAGAGGCTGATTGAAGGCCTATGTTAAGAAATGTGTCTTACACCTTTGTCTGAATATTAATATGTCAGCACTGAGCCCAACTGGCAGCCGAATTGAAATATATGGTTTCCTTATGAAAATGTGCTGACAGTTACTCTCTTCACTGGTCTCTACTGTTGGTTTTAAGAGCCCTTAATATCTCACAACCACACAAACCAAAATTATATAGGAGCAGGAACTTATATTGGGCACAAAACAAGACTGGTTTTGTGGTGATGGTGGAATTGTGTGTGTGTGAGTGTTGTGTATACCTACGGGTGTGCAGTGAAATGGAACAAAACTCCTCATTTTCAAGGTCAGTTTTTCTGTCATGCACTATGTTAGTATTAACAACTCCCTTCCTTTGCTATCTGAGATTGGTTCTGAGAGTTAAGTTTCAATCCTTCAGTTCAGCTAGCTCAACTTTATCTTTTGCACCACTTCTTTTCCTCCATACCTTGAGTTCCTAGGAGAGGCTGTCTGCCTACTTTCACATTTTAAGGTGAATAGACAGGCTTGTGTTTTCATTTAAGAATTCCTACGACATATCACTGAAGCAAACTTAAGCTCTGAATTGTGAAGCTTTCCAACACGTCAGAGCTTCTCAAGGCCACTCAAGGAGCTTTTCCTAAAAATCTTGTTCAATCCAAATGTCCCCAGGTATTGCTGCTTCTAGGAAACCGTGGCAACTATTACAATAAAGCTATCCATCTCTTTTTCTCTTAAGAAACCACTTACCATAGCTTCTTAATTTGATTTCCGGTCAATCTGCCTTTTATAAAGCTGCCAAAGAAATTATCTTAAGGTATAAAACAGATCATGTCACTTCCTTGTTTAATGAATTTCATTGGCTCCCTACAGGAAATACAGAAATACAGAAGTACAAACTTCTCATTTTGGAATTAAAGCTTTTCATAATTAGTTCCCAGCTTATCTTGCCGGGATTATTATATCTTGCCATTTACCAGATTTTTTTCCAACCAAATTATTCTGCTATTTCCTGAACTGAAAGTTCTTACTTCCACTATTGTTTAGTCATTTTTTGGTAATGTCTGACTCTTTGTCTGCCTTTAGGGTTTTCTTCACTAAGATACTAGACATTTTTCTTCTCCAGTTTATTTTACTCAAGAGGAATTTAGGCAAACAGGATTGTATGACCTTCCTGGAGTACAAAGTGTTTGAAGCCAGATTTGAACTCACAAAGTCACACACACACACTGTGAAAGTAGGCAGGCAGCCTCTCCTAGGAACTCAAGGTATGGAGGAAAAGAAGTGGTGCAAAAGATAAAATTGGGCTAGCTGAACTGAAGGATTGAAACTTAACTCTCAGAACCAATCTCAGATAGCAAAGGAAGGGAGTTGTTAATACTAACATAGTGCATGACAGAAGACTCACAGAGTCTTCTCTACTGGCACTCAATCCATTGCACCAATTAGCCTTTATAAATGCTGTCCTATATGACTGCAATGTATTCTCTTCTCATTTCTGCCAAATTCCTAGAAAAGGCTGCTCTACGTGTTGCTTCTTAACATAGCACTTAATAAATGATTATTGATTGATGAAAAGAACAATTTTACTTTGCCTTTTGTTTCTAAGAAAACTGGATAGTTTTCATTAAAGATTTCTTAAAATATGATATAGGAGCTCTTTTGGTCATGATTTTTAGCAAGATGAAGAATCTTTAGGTTATTTCTCTTTGACTTGTTTTCCAATTATTTTTGATACTATTTGCTTTATTTTTTCAGTCTTTTGATTCTGTTTTAATACTTCTATTTCATCTTGAAAGTAACTATTTTGTGTTCAGTCTTTTCAAATTTGAGCATGCTCAAGTCTTGGGTAAGCTATAAAATTATCTATCATAAGATACTAATTTATCTTGCCATTTTCTCCTACCTATGTCTTTTTGTATAATGTGTTTCATTTATTCCAGGGATTCTTCTGGTGTCTTGGATGTTATTTCCTGCAGATTCTTACTTGGACTCATTATTGAGTTACTCTCATTTTCTAAGTTTAGAAATTGGGCTCATTTTAAGTTAATTCTTAATTGAATTCTGAATATTTTTTCTTTATCTCTTCCTTCCTTCCTTCCTTCCTTTGTTTTTCTTATTTCTATCTTTCTTTTCATATATTTAGCCTCAGCATCTAAGTAGAATATTTGTGCATTTGGTAAAACTCTTTTCCCACAGTCCTAGATGGTGTGGGTAGACCTTCCTTAAACCTAAATTTAGTAGCTAAGAATAGACCTTGTGTTCTATAGGAATGGTCTACCTTTATCACCTGCTGCAATTCAGATCCAGACTGCCTTAATTTTTGTTTGACTGTGAATTACCTCTTTGCTAAATCACATGCAGGCTATTTGGATGCTGATTTGATCTTGTTGCTTGCTACAGTTAGGTATGAGTTTCCTGTGTACTCTGACCACATTTTTTTCTGCCTAGAATGAGGATGAGGCTCCTAGATTGTCTTTTCTCAGTCTTGTCTAATTTCTTACTGTGAAAATTGGTTGCTTTTCCTGCCTTCTACCTATCCTAATCTTTCTCTTTGGGGATTCCAAAGAATTCTGATAGACTTTTTGTTCTATCAAAGTAAAAAGACAGCGATGATTTTTTTATTAATGTAAGTAATAACTTTACTAACTGTTTGTGAGAACACTGCATAGGTCTTAAACTAGCACCATCTTCCCACCTCTACAGACAGATATTTATTAAATTCAATTTAATTCAAGGCACTGATATCTTTGCTCCCAGTTTGTTTTGGTTTTTCTTACTCCTGGCTCAGATCCAGCCTCCGTATTCATCATAACTTCTTTTCTTTTTCTCCACTCCACCCCTAGGAACTGGACACAACTTGAACATGCTTTTCTTCCCTTTATACCATTGGAATGACCTTCTGTCTCATTTTGTCATCATAACTTTGCTCTCCATTCCAGGTTCGCCATCCTCTAATTCCCTTCCCTTCTGTGTCCCACTAAAAACATTATTTATCTAATTAGAGACAACTGGATATGATGCAAGTAATTCTACCTTCATATCTTCTATATGAAGTCTATCACTCTCTTTTGAAGGATTGAAATAGGCTTCAGTCATGATTTTCTTTGTTATAAATGAGTTAATAAGGATTGTGAGGTGGGGAAGTATAAGTTATTACTAACTATTCTTAAGAAGCATTAAAAGTAAATATGAATCCTGGATTTGGGGCATGAAGTCTTGGGGAGTTTTCATTTGGGGATTTCTTCTAACTAGTGAATTTCTATGTAGTGAGTCTTCACTATCTCTCTACACTTGATAAATCAGTTTTTCTTTAAAAAGTGATTTAATAATTAAATCATACATACCTACCTTTTACAAGTGTTTAGGAAACATTTCCAACATTTATTTTTTGTCATCTATTAGAGATTTTCAAGGCCACTTGGGGAGTTGTGGTTTAAGATATTTTCAGTGCAAAATTTCCAAATATACAGGCATTCCTAACTCTGGAGAGTTAGGCAATTTTAAGCAATATAATTGTTTCTCATTTGTTTCAATAAATTTAATATATCATTCAAGCAAAAATAGATCTTAAAATCTTTTAGTTCAACCCTTTAATTTTCCACACAAAGAAATTGGGGTACAGAAAAGGGCAAAGGTGGCAGAGGAAGGTAACCTGGTATATTGGAAAAACTGAATTTGGAATCAGAACCGAGATTCAAATTCTGATATTGACATTTGCTATTTGTGTGTCCTTTCTTTTTTTATGCACATTTTTTAATTATTAAAAATTTCAACATCTTTGAGCATAAAAGATAATACTGATATATAGTGATATCAGTGCAGTTTTCTCTTCACTTATCCCATAGATACAGATTCTGGATCCTTTTGATCCAGATTTTCCTTTTCCTATTTGTACATAATTTTAAATCAACCAAGTCTTGTAATTTTTAATGCAAATTCTTCTGTTTGTGAAATTCCAATTTTGTTGTCATTTAGAAAGAGTGTTAATTTTTATTGATTGTAGTATGAGTTTGCAGGAAATTTTGAGGCAAGAATTATAATTCATATTTTTTAGAATTTGTTTTATGTTGTTTGCATTTCATGGATAGTATTAAATATACTATATCAATTTCTGAAAATTTGGGATATTTCTCTCCTCCTTAAAGTTTCTCCAAGATATATCTCATCTCACAGGTAAGGGAATTATGGGACTAGATAGAACCCTACAAGTGTGATAAAAGAGAAAATAGATTACTTAAACATTGAAAAAATATATTTTGAAAGAGTTTTTTTAAAAAAAGATGTCAATAAAACAATTAAAATATAAAAGGCATAATTTTAAATAGATCACTAATGTAAACACAACAACAAAGTTCAGGGAGATTTACATGTCTGAGGCATCTGATTTTGATAGTAATTTTAAGAACTTTCAAGAAAAGCTCTTAATATGTAATGGTCATGTCTCTGTAGCCTCTCTATATGGCTATATTATTTCCACACAAAAAAATTTCCAGATAAGATCTTCTGCCTTTCCACAAAATTCTACTTGTTTAGACCTTCATCTAAGATGTAACTAAGATTACAATTAGGAACAATCTTTGGGGATTAGAATCTTCCTGTCAAGCAACAATAATTTTGCAGTCAAATTCAAAAATGTATAAACTAGACTTATCTAATTAGGGACACAAATCTTTACATATTTAAGAGAAATTATTGTTGTAAAGACTCTATAATCCTTCTCTTGCTTTTTAACATTCTTGTCCTTTTTATCTCTGATAGACTAGGCTCAAGAAGAAAAGTTTCATCATCTCCTTTGTGCTCAAGCTTGACTGCTTCATGGTTCAAACAGAGAATCTATTTTTTGGATTAAGAAACTTCACTATGAAATAAAATAAAATATTCTACAAAATTTCTTTAATTTCTCCTAAGTATGAAGCCTATGACTTTCTAGAGGAGCAAGGGCGAATGAAGGCAGATGAATTAGCGATAAATATGTCATTTGATAATGCAATCCCATTCAATTTTACTGCACATTCATTAATATGTTGTTTAATTAATTCTGAATTCGTAAGATTTTTGCTTTTTGTTTTTTTCCTAGAACAACATTCTAGCTTTATTCAAAATACTGCTTTTCTCTGATGGTGTCCTCCATCTGTCCCAATGCTATATAGCACATCCTTGAAAGCCTGAAATTTCAGTATACATCCTTTGTACTTTGCAAAGTTCTTATTTGCTCCTTAAAACAGCCCTTTAAAAGAGACAAGGTCCCATTTTGATCCCTGTTTTGCAGAAGAAAAACAGAGCCCAAAGTGTAAGTGGCTTGCCCAAACTCACAAGGCTATTTAGTGGAAGGGCCAAGCCTACAATTCAGGTTTTCAGACTAACTAGCATTCTTCCACTGTGCCAATCAGTTGCAACCCCAAGTCATATAATCAAAAACCAACTGCCACAGACTATTTGTGGACCCAGGGAAAACAACCTTCTCTCCATTCATTCCCCAACCTTAAAGAATCATACCTCAATTAATCCTCAGCAACCAGGTAAGGGGGCATTCATATTATTTGTATGGTTGGACAGAAACGATCTCCTCCACCCTCTGTTGTAGTTGACAGAGGGAACGCCAGCTGATTACATGTTTGCTCAAAGGCACTCTCGCCCTTCTGCCTCCATCTATAAATCATGGAGCCTTTGAGAATGCAACCACCTCTGGGCTGAACACAGCAAGTGTTGAACTGTGAGTAATAATTTACACTGTGGAGTAATTTCAGATGGAAAGTGAAAAGGATTTTTGGCCCTTGCCCTCCTGAAGCTGAAAGACAACTCAAGTCACACCATACCCGCAATAGTGACAAACACATTTTTGGATAACCTGAGTGTGATATGCTATCAATAGAATATGCTTACCCTGGACTAAAAGTCAATTCCAACTCCTTCTGAGGACCTGTGCTATAACTTATCTTCGATGACACATGAAGTCAATTTGCAGAGTGCATGTTGAACATATGATATAAAGAATAAAGCTTGGACTCAGCCAGGAAGACATGGGTTCAATGCCTCTCTCTGATGCTTTATAGCTTGTGATTGTGGGCAAGTCTACTAAACTTCTATCAACCTGAACTTCCTCAACCTCATGCTAATATGCCAAGAAATAAAGGGGGGAAATGAAAGGGAAAAGGAGAACAGTTAGTGTTTCTTAAAGCAATGTTCATCTATTTAACAAAAAAGGGATGAAGTCTCAATTAATAGTTTAACAGACAAAAATGGTATATTCATTAATTTTAGTTAGCAGAAGTCTTTACAGGAAAATAGGTTGAAATCACTTCTTCTAGACAACATTGAGAAGCAAAAATTTTCAGAGAGTAATGCTAGAGACAAATTCAATTAAATACTTAATGTTAAATGTTAAGGAACTGAATTCACCTATTAAAAGGGATAGTGTTACATAATGGCTAAAATAATAAATAAATAAATAACTTCCTAGAACCAAAGCAAAAATTGGTGGTAGACTAAAATTTGAAATCCTGATGTATAACATGTTGTACAACTTCAAATTTAAGAGCAGGAAAATTAATAATGATATGAAATAAAATTTAATTCCAAATACAATAGCTTGACATAGTAAGAGTATTATATAATACTGAAAGAGACATTAAGTTAAAATGATTTATATACAGTGAATCAGATTTAAAAGATTATCAGAATCATAAGAAGAATCAGATGAAAGATATAATTGGCAATTTTAACAGAGTATAACAAATCTTGAACAAAGACATCACAGGTCTGAATTACATATATGAAGTAAATATATGGAAGGAAATAAATGGAAGAAATATGGAACATATTTTTTCATAAGCTTCAAATGAAACGCTTATAAAATAATCATTGATTAGTGTACTAAAACCTGTATAAATGTCTAAAAAAGCAGAAATTGCATACACATATTTTATACACACACAACATATGTGCACCTGTGTGTATAAGGGTGGGGTTGGGCGTGAATGTGGATGTGAATGTGTAATACCCACATATAATTTTTCAGGCCATAGCTATAATAAAATGAAAAACAATAAAAAAGAGTGGTAATACCTGTCTCGCAGAATTATAAGGCTCAAAGATTTCCTGGAAATGCATTTACAAATTACTAAATAGTATAATAGGTTGTCCCAAAAGTTTTAGTACATTTCAAGCTTTTATAGTATTAGAAGTTTAATGCTACAAAATAATAAAAAATTGAAATGTCAATTATTTAAAATCTTTGTGTTTCTTATAAAAATTGAATATAATGACCGTCTAATGCTATATATTGCTTGTCATTTTTTTAACTTTGTAAAAACTTTTTTCAGTTGCTCAGTGACTCAAATAATTGAATTTGTAATTCTAACCTTAAGCACCCAAAGAATGAGGTTTGATGCATGTATCATAATTTGATTTGATCTCCCAAGGGAAAGTCTAATGAAGATAGGTCAAGTGAAAGAGGTAGCCAAGAAGGAGGTCTTTATCTACCTATCCAGAGACATTATCATCTAGAAACTGTTACGCATAAAATTATAACATAGGGTTTGGAATATCATTAAATTCACATTTAAAATTGTATTATCCTAAATTCATAATTTTCATAAATTTAAATAATTAATATTTTTCAATTTAGAAAATTAATATTTTAATATTTCACAATAATTGACACCAAAATTTAAATAATTAACATTTGAACATTACATTTCAAATCTGTGGCATTTGTACTTCTGAAGTTATTGAAGGTTAAAACTGTATTAAGACTTTCAGGACAATATGTACCAATGTCAGCTGTTTTTATGAAACCTTATAATAACAGCTGACATTGGTACAATTGAAATTGGACCTTTGATATGCTGAGGATGCCATGAGACCTCTACTAGTAATTAACAAAAAGAACTTAGAATCAGAATTTTCCCTCCAAGCAGGGTCAGGGTTACTTGTTTCTATGTTGGATACAGGCAAGACAAAATGAAGCAAAGGGTTTTTTCTAAAACCTACTAACAGCACCATAAATTTACTAAGTTCCATTATGCATTCCTCTTCCAAATTCAAAGTTCCTCTAACTCCCACAAGAGTACCTCTTAGTTGTTGTAAATGTGCATATGTTTGTGTGTGTGTGTGTGTATTTGTTTATTTAAAACAGTTATCTTCATTGGAGATTTATATTTTTGTGACATGCTATTTCTGCCTCTACAATACAGGGGGTTACCCAAGAAGTAATTTATGCTTGTGTAGTCACAAAATATTGAATCCTCATCATGTAATTTACTTTTAGCCTACAGACATCTACACTACTGCAAGGATTTTCTAAGATGTTTCTCTTATTCCATTCCATGCAATAAAGGTCTACTATGCTCAAAGCATTGTACTAAGATCCAGATATACAAGATCTGAGTTCTAGCACTGAAGAAGCTTATTTTCTTCTGATGAGATAAAATATAAACATAATTATAATAGATTGTCTTTAAATATAACATAGAAGGATACAGCATGAATAATAATAATAATAATCACTAATATTCAAGTAACATTTCAGCTTTGGCAATATGATTCCTATTTGTTAAGTTCTTGTTATATGCCAGACTTTATGTTAAGTACTGGTGACAAAAATAGAAATAAAATGAAGACAATCCTGTGATTTTAGAAAAACCTGGAAAGATATATATGAACTAATACACACTACATTGAACAGGACCAGAACATTAAACACAGTAACAGCATATGGTACAATGAAGAACTGTGAATGTCTTCACTATTTTCAGAAATACAGTAATCCAAGACCATCCCAAGGGACTCATGATGAAAAATGTAATCTGGCTTCAGAGAAAGAACTGATGTTATCTGAATACAGAATAAAGCATACTATTTTTCTATTTTTTCTCTTCTCTCCTTCCTTCCTTCCTTCCTTCCTGCCTTTCTTCCTTCCTTCCATCCTTTCTTCCTCCCTCCCTCTCTCCTTTCTCCTTTTCCTTCCTTCCTCCTCTTCCTTCCTCTCTCCCTCCCTTCCTTCCTTCCTTTCTTCCTCTCTCTCTATCTTTGTCTCTCTCCAGCCTTTCCTTTCTTTGTTCCTTCCTTCTTTTCTTTCTTTCTTTCTTTCTTTCTTTTTTTCTTTCTTTCTTTCTTTCTTTCTTTCTTTCTTTCTTTCTTTCTTCCTTCCTTCCTTCCTTCCTTCCTTCCTTCCTTCCTTCCTTCCTCTATTTCTTCCTTTAAATCTTGCACAAAACGACTAAAATGTAAATGTTTTACGTGATTGCACATATATAGCTTTTGTCAGATTGCTTGCCATCTCAGGAAAGGAAGAGGAAAGGATAGAATTTCAATTTTAATACTTTAAAAACATGCTAAAACATGTTTTTTTTTTTCATGTAATTGTGGACAAAACAAAATGTTATTAAAAATAAAGAACAAAGCCTTTAAGAAAAGGCAATCTTGATTCTCAAAATGCTTCTATTCTAATGGGAAAGACAACACATAAAAGCAAGTTGAAAGTTGAGTAAGTTGAAAGAAAATGTCATAAAGTCTGAAGAGAGAAGAATGAAATTCAGAGAGGAATAAAAACATGGCTGGCCTAAGTAGGCACTTTCCTTAAAATGTTGGCTCTTGGACGAAACAGTCAATCAGAGGAAAAAGCTGTATGGGACAGGCTATACTTCTAGTATGAGAAGTACAAGGGTGAAATGAACTTCCATGATGAGGAGTTTTCTGTGGAAGTATAGATAAAGTCTGGAGACAGCAGAGAACATCCTAAAAACAGTACCATGAGGTAGGTACTATAAATATCACATTTTGGAAACCAAAAGCAAGCAACATTAAATGTCTGAGGCTGAATCTGAACTCAGATCTTATTGACTTTGAGTCCAACATTCAATCAACTTATGCCACTTAGCTATAATAATACCTTAAAGCATCAGAAAAAGCACTTAATCTGAATCTTGATGGAAGCTAGAGGACTTTAGGATATAGAAATTAGGAGAAAGTGCCATTCAAGCTTGGGGAACAGCCAATGCATAGTCAGAGAGGTCAGAAAGTAGGAAATACAATGCCAAGTTGGAGGAACAAAGTGGGCTCCTCTGATTGGAAGGATTAGGAACTTTGGAGGTCCTAGAAACTTCTAAACATGTTTTACCAGTTCTTGGTTATACTCTGAGGCCAGATATTTAAAAAATAAAACAAATGAAACCATACCCATTATATAATTCCTATCCACAATAAAGGTAAGAAATAGCTACTTAGAACACACATAACAGAGAAACATAGGAGCCAATAATAGATTGATGAATTTATTAAGGCATTCAAAACTAGTTCAATTGTTTTCTGATTCATAGATACCTAAAGACTTCTGAAATTTTAAAAGATCAATGGGTAGAATGGAGAGCAGTTCATGGTATTCCTTGCATTTCCTCAGTATCTATACCTATACCCTATACATGTGCATATATACCAATATATATTTATAAATGTATATGTGTGTGTGTGTGTATGCTATTAATTCCACCAGCCTCCCCTGTCTGGTAGGTTGATTGCCACCTCTGACCTGAAATATTGTGTTATAAGGTATACATGAATCATGTTCTTGGGTCTGGAATTCCACTCACTACCCTTAAAATTGAAAACAACAACAACAACAACAAAAATGCAAACCCAAGTCTGTATCTTGAGGCCATAGACTTTAAGATAAAGAGAAAAGCAGTCCTTTGTCCTGCTCACTACATGGCATGCCTGCTATATATGAAATAGTCTTTTCCCTCTGGCTGTCAGAGGAAAATAAAGGATTATTCCTGTATCAGATAGATCTAAAGATAAAAGTAGTTCTGGCTACATCCCAATAGAAAGAAGATGCTACCAGCCATGTTAACAGTGTCAGCACAAAACGTTCCCTCTCAGAAAAACATCCCTATCATTTTTCAAGTGTATTTCCATCTTTAGGTGATATGGGCCTGCAACAAAACACCATTCCCTCAACTTTGAAAACTGCAAAATAATGCTATATGATATTAGATATCTTCAGCAACATCATTATCATCATCACGCTCATCTTTTCTTCTACCTGCATGAAATGCACTCTAGTTCCTTTTGACCAAATGAAACCTTCTCTATTCTTCAAAGTCCCCTTTAGTTTTTCCTGACTACTCCAGCTCACATCAATCTTCCTCTTTCTTGAGCCAATAGTATTTATTGTGGGTATAAAATTATCAAAGAAGACAGTTTAGCATTTGATTATATTGTTGCAATGTGATTCTCAAGTTGTTTCATGTGCCCACGCTACTGCAAAAATAAATTATTATTTCCTTAAGGATAAGGATTTTGTCTTCAGCTCCTTGATGCCCCCCCTCAAAGACAGCCTCATGAAGGGTACAGTGTAGGTCCATCCATAACATACTTTTCTTAATTAATGAGTCTCTGGATCTCAGAGAAAATCATTCTAACACTTTCCACCTATATCAGGCCCAGAGAACTAGTGGATTGAGGAAACCAGTGATAATGGTGTTTTTTCTTTCTATGATGCTATATACTTTTCAAAGGGTTTTCATATTCACTATGTCTATTCAGTGAGGTTTTCTATTCCATCAGTAGAATGGACTATAAAACAACCAAACTACTTCTGAAATAATTGCCCTATTAATTCACAAAGAAATTAATCATTCAAATCCTTCTACAGATCTGTAAACAGTCACTGCCTGAGGTGTGGGCAGTACATGCAGTTACCTATGAAGGTATAATCTGAAGGATTTGGGGAAAATTTTTTTTTGTCCAAAAATCTTTCTCTCTCAAATTTGTCAGAATTATTCTAATTCCCTTTGGTCACTTCTCTGGACTATTGTATTGAAGACATTTGTTAAAGGGTAAATGTTATGGAGGAATGGTAATATATTAATTCATTAATATCCATTAAGGCCTTCCTTAGCTTGATTTCATCAAGTTTGCTCTCCGAGAACTGAGCCTTCAGGGAATAGGAGACTTGACAAGTAAGTTTGTATGAAGGGAAGGGCAGAGGAAAGGTCTAGAGTGTGGATAGTTGCCTGGTAACCCACTGAGACCTCAGTAGGGAGCTGGAAGGGGAGAAGGATTAGTAGTGAGGAGAAGGAAGGAGTCAAGGTTAAAATATTGTCTCCTGGAGTGGGGAGAATTAAGAACAAAAAGAAGAATTAATAGAGAAAGTGAAGGGCAAAAAGCTGAGAAAAAGTGACCAAGTGGTAGGTATTCTTACTATAGAGATTTATATCTACATAGACATGCATACATATACACACACACAAATATATATATACATAAAAATACGTGAATCACTTGCTAACAAAAAGGGAAGTTGGACAAGGAGAATTGTTTCATAGGAAATCTATTTTGCATCTGATAAAGGTCAAAGAAGTCATTCTTGATGATTTAGCTTGAGGGCCTAGAATTTACAATTATGATAATGTAATAAAAATGCCTTCCTTTTGCTTTGTACCCTCTTCTGTTTCTTTATATTTGTCTTGCCTTTGGCTTCTCTGTCCCTGTCTCTATCACTTTCTGATTCTATCTCTTTCTTCTTTCTTGCCTCTCTTGCTCTAATTATTTTCTTTGTCTTTGTCTCATCTCTCATTTCTCTGTCTTTATCATTCTGTTTCTCAGTGTTTCTGTCTCTATCTCTGTCTTTGTATCTGTCTCTCTATTTCTGTGTCTCTGTATTTCTGTCTCTCTGTCTCTCAG
The DNA here is from genome assembly GCF_016432865.1 of Antechinus flavipes. Taxonomy (NCBI): domain Eukaryota; kingdom Metazoa; phylum Chordata; class Mammalia; order Dasyuromorphia; family Dasyuridae; genus Antechinus; species Antechinus flavipes. Next base: position 432,827,091 of record NC_067401.1, on the reverse strand, counting down.
TCTTTCTCTGTCTGTCTCTGTCTCTGCCTGTCTGTCTCTGTCTCAGTAATTCTCTGTCTCTCTGTGTTTCTCTGTGATTGTCTCTGTGTCTGTCTCCTCGAGTCTCTCTTCTCTTGCTTTATCCCTGTCTCTTGTTGTCACTCTTTATCTCTCCTCTGTCTCTGTTTTTCCCTTTCTAACACTATCTTTAATTTCCTCTTTTCTAAATCTCCTTTTACTCTGATTGTTACTGTCTCTGTCTCTTGCTCTCTCTCACATCTCTCTCTCTCCATCTCTGTTTCCATCTCCACCACTCTATTTTCTGTCTCTCCTATCTTTCATTCTCTCTTTCTCTTACTCTATTTCTCTCCTCTGTATCTCTGCTCTTTCCATTTCTTTTTCTCTCTTTTCATTTTTTTAATGACGTAAAAGCATGATGGTCAGAGTAAAAGAGAAGATGAAGGATCTAGTGAAACACAAACTGCTTTCATAGAAAGGTCAGAAGGAGTTTTAAGTATAAATGTCATTGTTATTCTGTCTGAAGAATAATGGACCTAACCTGCTTATCCTTGAGGTGGTCTGCCCATCAACAATGAGAAGTCATGAAAAGTTCTTTTTTTTTTTTGAGAGTGTCAGTAGGGAGGGCAGAAAATTATTTCCTTTTGAATCCACTAGTGCTTCTTTGGAAATTTTCTTACTGTGTTTCAAATTCTTTCCAGCCCCTACTCTCTAAATTCAGCATGCATCCTGGCTTTGCTTGGGCCCCTGGTTTTGCTTGCACACAATCATGCTCTCCAGGACAAAAATGATGTTGGAGAAATACAGGCTACTTTGCATTTTCCCTTCTCTAGGCTATAAGAGTCTTTGATTGACTTGTGGGCAAGAGGTCTGATTGGGTACCAGGGAGGAAAGAAAATGAGCCTGTAGGCCAAAGAAACATTAAGCATGTACGCTGCATTTTCTCTCTGCCAGACTTGACATTTTCCAGTCATGTAGCCTATTAGCATCTCTCATTTCCCTTCTTCCCCCCACCCCCATCTCAGTAGGGTTAGGGACAAGGATTGAAGATGAAGTAGTAAGAAGCACAAGTGGCTTCCTTTTTCACTTTCTAATATATGCAATATCCTACCTTAGGAGCTGCCATCTATAACCAGGCCCAGATGCTCATCCAAGAAGAGTGTTAGTATGTCCCTAAAAGATTAGAATTCAAATGTTCATGAAACAAAATCTGCAATAAGGGTTAAACAAAGACAAAATCCTGATGTGGTAATAATAGCTAGGAACAACATTTCCAAGATTTCATTTCACATGATGCTTGGGATCAAAGAGTATCACCTTATGGCTATTTCCTCAATTTGTAAAATGAGGGAGTTGGAGTTAATGATCTCTACATTCCCTTCCAGATTTAAATATATGATTCTACAATCCTTGGGAGAAGTTGCCTATATTTCATTTCCCAACGTGATGATGTGTCTCTGGGCAAAGAGACTTCTTCTGAAACCTGAAAACTTTAAAAAATAAAATGGGCAGTGGTCATGGTAGGGTCAGAGAAAAGATCTCATGAGGCTATAGTTAGCAGAGATGAAAGAGAGGTAAAATGAGTAAATTTCATCTATTTCCCCAAGCCAAGTTATCTACCAAAAAGTCTTATGTCCCTGGAGCCAAAGAATGTATCTGCCCTTGAGAAACTGCAACAATTCTTATTGCAAACTCCAGAGACCAAGTAGATAGGGATCATTCGATTCTTTTGTATTATTACTTCCTCCTCACATGCACAGTAAAGAGAGCTTTTTTTTTTCCAGAATGTTTTTTTTCCAGAAAGATGGTTCTTATTTTATTTGTGAGCTAAGAAACTTTCCACTGCTTGATTTCTAGCTGTTGCTTTTCTTGCTATTCTATGTCAACTAAATATTTTGACTATTTTACTTAAGAATGCAGCTGGGGATATATATTTGAACAAAGGTTCAAATTATATATGCAAAATTCTGATTATACAAAATAAGTGACACAGAATTTGGAGACAGAACATTGTCTCAAATAGAGAGGGGTCCAGGCTACACATAATTCTTCTACCACAATTTTAGCACTTTAGTTGGAACTCTCAATGATAAATTCTTTAAAAAGTGTCAGGGAGAGGTAACAAAGTAGAAAGAGGCAAGAATCAAAGAAGGAATCCATAGATTACATCTTATTAAGACAAACAAAAAAGTGAGTTTTCCAAAAATACTAAAAAGTAATGTCATAAATCCATCTTCAGTAAAATCCCAGCTAGGGGAACCCAACTAGAATGAGAAATTTATATTAATCCATATTTTCTTCAACTCATGAAAAAAAGTTTTACACATTTCTGAGGTAGATCATCAGGTTTAAGGTAACAATGGACAAGAAGCAGAGCCATGTTGATAAGTTTACATAGCAACAATAGCATCAACTTTGTGCTCTGACAATCTGAATTTCCAGCCACTCTCTACCATTGTGACAAAATGTTTTCATTATGAGAAATTTTCTGTACCCCATTGAGTAGTCTATTTATTTGAAGTGAAGTACACAACATTCCATTTAATAAACCAACACACACAGAGAAGACATCAAAAGTCTCTAATTTTTTTGGGGGGGGGATGGGGGGAGGAGGACCCACTCACAATCCAAATTAAGACAAATGGGATCTTTTTTTTTTCATCTTGAGAATAAAAATACATTTTAAAAGCCCTTGAAGGCTTATAAATCAATCCCCTAGCTTTCCTTTTTACCTGTAAAAGAAGTGGCATGATTATTATTCTCATTTTATAAATGAGTAAACTGAGACCTTTGGAATTATCTAGCTCAATTATCTCATTTTTACAAATGGAGGATCCGAGTACCAGAAAATCAGAAGGATAGGAAAGAGACCAAAATGGCCAGTATTGAAATTTCTATCTAGATTCCGTTATTCTTAGTAGAGACTTGAACTCAGATTTCTGAAAACTCCATAAATAGTACGCTTTCAACTATACCTATAAGTTAGAGTATCCAGTTGTCAAAGTGATGCTCAGTATAGATAAAGAAATCACAAAATCTCTATAGAGAAGGAGCTCACAACATAAAAAATACTTAGTCTCCAAACAGGAATGATTTATAAGCCATTTGTTGAAAAAGTCAAATCTACATCTTCCTTCCAGTCAAATCTAACTGCCCAAGCAAGACCATTGTATTATTTATTATAATAATAACACAACACTTATAAAAAATCAAATTCATAATATAAACTATAACAATATTACATATATAATGTAAAAGTACATAAACTTTTTATGTTTTTTATTTCATTTCTTATGAATACTGTAATATCTATCTGAGTATTATTTCTATTTTACATTTGGGCAAACTAAAACTCAGAAATCTAAAATAACTTGCTCAAAGTTGTGTTTAAGAAAAATTGTCCAAGGAATAGAACCCAGGAGTTGTTCTTGTGCCGTGTTTCTCTCATTCACCAAGCTTCCTCTATTAAATCTTGTTCACTATACTTTTTTGTTTTAGAAATCTGGAACTGTCACAAGGAAAGAGAAACAGGCTCACAAAACCATTTACCACAGACCAGAGAATTAAATATAATATTGTGGGTTCTTAATTGTTTGGTATCTTAGAAAGTGGAAGGTTGGTTTTGCAATAGTCGTGATCCACAAACCAGGAAGAGAGCCAGTTATAACAAACCCACACTATGGCTAGTGGCCTACTACAAGCCATATATAGTAGGGCTACTAATTTTAAAAAAGCACAGAGCACATTCTGCAGAACAGATGTATTCCTGAAAAGTGGGATTAAAGAAAGTTTCTATAAATGAAATTATATATTCCTATTTACTTTGTGTGAAATTCTCAAAAGAAATAACTATTATAGAATTCTTTTGAAGAAGATGGAAATATGTAGACTAGAAAACCACACAATCAGAATGGAATAAGAACTGTTTGAATGTCCAAACTCAAAAAGTGGCTATTAAAAGTTGGTGCCAATTTGAAAAGAAGTCTTCAGTGAAGGGATTGTTCTTTTTTTAAAATTTTTAATTAATTTATTTACAAAGCATATGTATGGGTAATTTTTCCAATATTGACCCTTGCAAAACCTTTTGTTCCAAATTTTTCCTACCTTCCTCCCACCCTCTCTCCTAGCTGTCAGGTAGTCCAATGCATGTAAAATATGTTGAAATATGTGTTAAATCCAATATATGTATACATATTGTTAAAGTTATCTTGCTGCACAAGAAAAATCAGATCAAGAAGGAAGAAAAAGAAAAACTGAGAAAAAACAAAATGCAAACAAATAACAGAGAGAGTGAGAATGCTATGTAGTGGTCTACATTCTGTTCCCACAGTTCTCTCTCTGGGTGTAGATGACTCTCTTCATCACTGAACAAGTGGAATTGGTTTGGATCCTCTCATTATTGAAGAGGGCCACATCCATCAGAATTAGTTGTTGTATAATCTTGTTATTGCTCTGTATAATAATCTCCTGATTCTGCTCATTTCACTTAGCAGTCTCTCCAGGCCTCTCTGAAATCATCCTGCTGATGATTGACCTGATGGTCATTTCTTACAGAACAATAGTATTCCATAGTATTCATATATCATAATTTATTCAGCCATTCTTTAATTGATGGGCATCCACTCAGTTTCCAGTTTCTTGCCACTATAAAGAGGGTTGCCACAAACATTTTGTCACATACAGGTCCCTTTCCCTTCTTTTAAGATCTCTTTGGGATATAATCCCAGTGCAAACACTGCTGGGTCAAAGGATATGCAAAATTTGATAACTTTTTGAGCATAGTTCCAAATTTCTCTCCAGAATGGTTGGATCTGTTCACAGTTTCATCAACAATGCCTCAGTGTCTCAGTTTCCCCACATCCCCTCCAACATTTGTTGTTATCTTTTCCTGTAATCTTAGACAATCTGACAGGTATGTAATGGTTGTCTTAATTTGCATTTCTCTGATCAATAGTAATTTGGAGCCCTTTTCAAGTGACTACATAGAGTTTTAATTTCTTCATCTGAAAATTGTCTGTTCATAAGGGAATCTGTTCTTAACCATGTGTTATATATTACTTTTTTTTTATTAATGACCAGGATAAAGGCATAAGTAACTTGGTATTAAATTTGTAGGTAACATGTAGGTAGCAAAAAATAATGAATACAATGTATAAGAGAGTTAGGATGCAAAAATATCTTGATGGAATAAAAAATTGGACTGAACATAAGACCAAATTCAACTGAGATAAATGTAAAGTCTTATACTTGGGTTCATAAAGTCAATTTCTCAAATATAAGATGAAGAAAACATGGTTTGCATAGAAAATGTCTTATGAGTTTTCTTGCATTACAAACTAAATACATATCAGTGAGTTTGATTTAGCAGCCAAAAGAACTCATTTAAAATTGGACAGAATAAAACGGGTTATGACTTCCAGGAAAAAGATGGTTATAGTCCATCCATACTCTTCTTTCATCAAAGCCACATCTGGGATATATGCTTGTTTCTTACTGCCAAAACTTATGGAACATGTTTTTTTAAAAAAAGCTGGAGAGAGTCCAGAGAAGGGCAAGTAATATGGCAAAAGATCTGATGTACAAGTCATATAAGGAGCAGATGAAGGAAAGGGAAATACTTTAGTCCAAATCAGAGATCACTAGGGAAAAGGAAGGAAGTACAAAACATGATATAACTATCAAGTATTGGAAAGTTCGTCATATAAAAAAGGATTAGACTAGTTCTCTTTGGCCCCAGAGGGTTGCAAAGAGATAGATTTAGGTTTGGGCTAAGAAAACATTTTCTAACATGTAGAGCTATCCAAAAACAGGATGGACTGTCTTTGGAATGATGGATTCCTCTTCAGCAAGACTGTAAGCATAGACTAGATAAATAATTGTCAAGCATAATCATCATTAATAATAATAACAATAAACATTTAAAGAGCTTTAAGGTTTGCAAAGTACTTTACAATTATTATCTCATGTTGTTCTAACAACCTTGGATGGTAGATGCTAATAATAATTTATCCCCATTTTGGAGATGATGAGTCAGTGAGATGGCTCAGTGAGTGGATAGAGCATTGGCCCTGGAACAGGAAGACCCGAATGTAAATATGGTTTCAGACTATTACTAGCTGTGTGACTCTGGTCAAGTCACTTTCCCCTGTTTATTTTAATCTACTAGGGAATAAAATAGTAAAAAAAAAAAAAAATACCAGTATCTTTTCCAAGAAATCTCAGGGACAGCATTGGCATGTTTTGGTCGGGGTCATAAAGAATCAGACATGATTGAACGGCATTTTACAGATAAGGAAAACAAGGCAAATAGGCTAAGTAACTTGTCCAGAATTAGATCTCAAGCCTTCCTCATTTAAGATCCAGTGTTCTCTTCAACAATACAATTTAAAATGTCATAATTTCTTAGTTTTTCTCATAGGGTTGTGGGAAGAAAATTCTTCAATTTATTTCATGATCTGCCATTTTTGGTACTGATTTTCTTAATACCTTTCATGTAAAGTGTTAGACCACTATTCTTTCATTATTACTGTATCTGTCACTTCATCCTTACTTTCCATTTTCAATCACTTCACTAGAACAACTTGTCCCTCCCCTTCAATCAAACATCCTTTTTTTGTCTTCTACCATCATTCCCAAATTTGCTTTCCCTTCATACCACCAGCATGCATGGCTACCTTGCTGTATTTGACCATAGGATGAAGTCCAGACTCTATCGGGGCTCTTCTTAAAAAGCTAAGTTCTTTTTGGATCATAAATATGTCATCAAGAATAAAAATGTAAGAAATAATATGTATTCTAATAACACTTTAAATTCTTTTCACTTTTTTATTGTTGCCTGAACTTCCTTTTTATTTTTGAGCCTTATGACAGACCCGTGAGATACAAAGGGCAAATGTAATTATCTCCACTTGATAGATGGGAAAAATTAGGTCTAGAGAGGTTAAATAACTTGCTCTTGGTTATGTGCCTGAATTAGTGACCTTTGAGACAGAATTAGAACACATATCTACTCAATCCCATCCAGAATTTCTTTGCTACATCACACATATGTGACTTTGTGTGTGTGTCTTAAGAACTCCGGGGGAATTTTGCAATTATCTAGCAAATACTCTCATCCTTCTATCCAGCATCAAAATTAAAGCAAGTCCTCTGATCTCACACCTTTAATTACTAAATTTCCATATCATCCCTTCAGTGCAGTCAGCATTGACAGGGAAGGCTGGATCTGCATTGCTTGCTTGCCATCAGAGACTAGCTGCTCCGTCCAGAGGATGGCTCTCATAACGTTATTTTTAACTCCATCTCATAAAGCCTGTTCTGTATAAATATATTTTAATTAATTAATAAACAGGACGTAATGAATTCTGGCAGGGTGACATTTGAGCACAAAGCAAGAGGCTTAAACAGATCTTGACATGTGTTAGCCAGGAAAACACAACACACACACACACACACACACACACACACACACACACACACAAAGGTCCTTTTACTCATTGGAGACATTATATAATATGAAGTATTAGAAGGTTACATGGGATAGGGGGAGACAGATAAGGGAAACAGAGGTTATTATCCCTAAGTAGTTGGTTGGCAATCAGTACTTTTCTATAACCTCAGATTAGAAAAGAGAAAATTTGTTTCTGTTGAAGAAAAAGAAAACAAAAAACTCATATGCAAATGAGTTTATTGAAATAATCTTTTAAGGCATAGCTAGTATTCTGTAATAGTTTTAGGTTATGAATTTTTTGAAGAGCCACATTTAATTTAATATTTCTTTCATTTGATGTAAGAGAAATTCTATGTCAATTCCTTACTATAATTAGTGAGTCAGTTACGAATTCGCCCTATCAGTGATATCACAGATTCCTTTCTTTTCTTATCCAGTCCTAGAATTGCAAATGGGTGATAATGTGCATGAATAGCTTCTTTTTGATCAGACACGGCCTGAAAAGAGGGATAGCACAGCTCCTGTATAATCCAGAGATTAGAGATAGAGAGGATATGTTTAGGGAATGGAGAACAGGCATCCCGTGTTGTATGATTGACCCTCAGATAGAGAGCCCTTTACAGCACCTTCTGCCCCAGGGAGCAGAGAGGGAGCACTTCAAAAGACCTACTTCTTGGTAGGCTGGGAGGTTCAAGGGGACAATAGAATGAATATCAAAGTCTCTAACTATGAAAGCTTGGATGAGATGGAGAGAAATGTAGCCAGATGCTAAATTCTTTATGGAAGAAAAAGAATAACTTGGGAGCAGGTAGATAAGAGTCACTGTGAGCTCCATAGAGTGAGATATGGAGAAGGAGAGACTATCAGAAGAAAGGTTGCTGACTGATGGTGGTAGAATCTGGAAGTAACATTTAAAATGAATAAACCTATTCTTCTTCCTAGAACTTGTGTTGGAGAGGTATACTTCGGACTAGAGATAAGGTACCAAGGATTGCAGCAATTTCCACTGGGAGTTTCCAGGAAGTCAAGAATACCCAGACTGAAAGATCTAGGGCAAAGGAAACTTTATAACAATAGAAAAGGAGTTGCATAAGTCTTGACAGAAACAGAAAAAAGGGCAGCTAGGGCACCTAGAAAAGGAGCATGATGGTGAATGAGGATGTGGGATTGAGGAGCAGTAGTAGAAGAATGGGATTTTCCTCTAGAAAGACTACAAGTCTGTATCAAAGGGATTAAGATTCGAAAGGATTTTTTGCTACACAGAGGATGGGGAGGTTCTTCATCCTTTCCCATGGCCTCTCTAATTCCAAAACCCCAAACTCCTAATTGAATTTGTCTCTAGTGCCAATATTCTTATCACATCTCCACATTCACCACATCTGTCTCACATGTGGCTCTTGACCCATCAGTTACTAAAACTCTAAATCCATTATACTCAACAAGAGGTTGTAGTCAATCCATATTAGCAGCTTGAGCTAATGTTGGAGGTCTTAAAGCAAAAATTGGATGACTATGTCACAGATGCATTATATGCAGCAGTAATTTCTGTTCATCTATAGACTAAACTGGATGTCTTTCCAATGCAGAAATTTTGAGAGTCTGAAATAATGTTGGACATTAATCTATTGCATTGGACCCTGATTTTTATTTTTTGGCTTCTTCCTCAATCCCATGCAGCTGGAGTTAAGAAACTCCTAAAAGCCTTCATTTCTTTATCTGGAGATTACCTCACTGATTTATTTGGAAAATTAATCAGCCTTTCTCTCTTCTGTGGCAATTCGACAGATGCTTCCTCCAATTCCAAAATCAGCTGCTTAAAATCATTTTTAATGGAAAAATGGTGTAGAAACTATATCTTACTCCCACTCATGCCTTTTCTCCTTAGGAAAATGTCCAGGAAAGCAGTAAAGATGCACAATGTTAGGAAAAATGCTAGTTACTACATGGCATGGTATATAGTATGGGATCTGGAGTCAGAGAAACCTGAGCTCAGGTTTCTTGGAAATTTACTAAACTCTGTTATTCTGGTCAAGTTACTTAACCCCTCTCAGACTCATTTTTTCCTCCTTTATAAAATGGATCTAATAATAGCATCGATCTCATAGGGCTGCTGTTAGGACTAAAAGAGATAGCATATATAACATGCTCTGTAAATCTCAATCTTGAATAAATGAGAGCCTTTATTATAATCCTCTTAGAGAAGGATTTTAAAAACTACCTTAGAAAACAAACATTTGAACAGTGAAAGGAATGGTAAGGTTGGGGGAGTTAAGGCATAACTGAACAGAAATGGAATATCATTCTACCCTGAAAATAGATGCAGGAGCATCAGAATTTTTCTTTCCTTTAGTGAAAAATTTCACAAAATGAAGACATGAGATTTTATTGAAAGGAGGAAGGTGAAAAGAGGAAACCTGGAGAGATGAAGGAACTCATATGATATATAAATATATTTTTCTATGGAGAAAACAGAGAAAGATAAAAAGAGACAGACAGAGACATAGGCAGAGATAGAAAGAGAACACTACTAGTTCATGCAAATCAGAAGTGAAAAGAGATGAGCTATAACTAATTACTGATTTCAACTCCCAAGGCAGATTCAATTATATAAGAGTTACTTGGGGTTTGGGTGGTAAAGAAAAGTTTTAAAAATAACCATAAAATTTATGTGAACTGATGCAAAATGTAGTGAGCAGAACCAAGAGATCATTGTACACAGTAACGGCAATATTGTATGATGGGAGATTGGTTATTCTCAGCAATAGAATGATCCAAGATAATCTCAAAGGACCCATGATGAAACATACTATCTACCTCCAGAGAAAGAAGGCATGCAAATACTCCCTCACCTGCTACTTCTTCCTAACATTCATCTCTTTCTCCTATTCCTTCAGAGTCCTTATCCTGTTCCACTCTACTCTTTGTGACCTCTGGAACTCCAATTCTATATATCAACAAACTTCCCATTTTATTTGAACATATCCTTTCCCACTCTTCCTAGCTCCTTGAATTTCTGGAAACTGGTTCTCCCCAGAACACATTGCATTGCTACCCATCCATCTACTACTATATACACCTTCTCTCATGCCCTCCTGACATACATATCCCAGAGGAGGAATAAATAGATTCCTTGCTTCTCATTTCTAATTCTGTGAAACTTCTACTGCCAGTAGTGGCAGTTTATAGTTAGAGCATTGGACTTGGAGTCAAGAAGATTTGAATTTAAATCCCACCTCATAAATGTACTCACTGCATATTCCTGGGCAAGTCTTCTAATCTCTCTCAGTCTTAGTCTCCTCATCTGTAAAATTAAGATAATAACACCATCTCCCTTCCAGGGTTGTTGAGAGACTAAAAAGAAATATTGGTAAAATGCTTTGAAAATCTTTTTTAAAAATGTTTTGCAAAACCTTATATAAATGTTAACTATTCTTACCCAGAAACCTCACTTTCTTTAAAGTTCTTTCTGTCCATCTATATATCATCCTGTCCAGATATCGATGGCTGCTATCGACCAGCACCTGACATTATCACCCTTTCTCAAAGAATTTAGTACCTGACCCATCTCTTTCTCCATTCTAAACTGTACATTCATATTTGAAGATTTCACTGCATGCTTTAATGTCAATTATTCAACAAGTATTTATTAATTTGTTACTATATACTGTGAACTGTGCTAGGAAGTGGAAATTTAAAAGCAATGAATGGAATAATCTTAATACAAAATGAGATTAAATTTTAACATATACTCTCTCCAAAGTGAGAATCTTTATATGGGAGCTAATGATGAAGTGGACAGAGTGCCATACCTGGAGTCGAGAAGACCTAAGTTCAAATCTGGCTGCAGATACTTACTATCTCTGTGATCTTCAGCAAGTACTTAATTGCCATTTGCCTCAATTTCTTCAACTGTAAAATGGTGATGATAATAATCAAGATAATATTTATAAAAAGTGTTTAGTACAGTGCCTGTGTTATAAGTGTTGTTATATAAATTCCTTTCTTCAATTCCTCTCTTTCTTCTTTCTGGGACAGAATCAAATATGAAGCTGCTCCCTTCCTGGACCAATCATGAGTAAAAAAAAAATTTTTCTCTAAGTCACAATTTCATTTTGGCTTCCTGTGACCTATGTTCTTCACTTTGGGCAAAAAAAAATGGTCAAGAAAGTTCTACCTCCCTGAAAGTACATTGAGAGAAGTCTCTGGTCTAGAGTGGGCATAAAGTGATGTTCCTTAAAAGTTGATGTCTAGGATAAAAGCTATGATTATCCTTTTCAAGTTACATATCTGAATGGAGATCTGGATATTTTGAATTTATAAGAGTTGGAATAAACTTTAGAAATTATGTAGTCTGATATCCTCATGTTACTGAGAATGAAATTAAGACTCTATCCCATTTGTGAAACACATTTCATGTTATATAATAAGTTCATGGCAGAGAAGGAACCAGAGTCCCAGATCTTTTGACTCCTAACCCAGTAAGCTTTTTTTATAAATATGATGGCTTATCTGGGCTTGCTTTCTACCTTAAGAGAAATAGGCAAAAAGAGAAATCTCTTTAGGTGTCTTTCTAGGTTGTCTGTTTCAGTTTATCAGAATAGGCAGTGTGAAAGGGAATCGGGATAGATATTATGAATGGAAATATATTGTTCAGTTGCCCAAAATGACTTTTGTGCTATATCTTTTACGGACTTAACTATAAGAAACAAAAAGTTTCCTATAGTTACAGGAAGTTAAGGCTTCCATTAAAATAGGAGAAAATGATGCTTGAAATTCAAGGCCAGTTCGTGCTCTCTGAAACCACAACATTTTTGCTGATATACTGACCACAATCTTATCTATCTTACTTTTCAAGGCAGCCTCAGTTTTAAGATGGAACAATTTGTTGCAGCGATGGCAACTGTGAACCACCTGTGTGGTAATGATCTTCTGGCCTCTAACTTTTATTTATTGTATAATCACACATTTTGGAAAGAAAAACATATGACTAATGAAACACCAAGCCAGCTTCCTTAGAATGGTATTTATAGTCCATGATATTTTTGAGGGACCACATAAATATATTTTCATAACACCCTTGATTCTAATCTTAATGGAAATGGGCCACTAATATATATCATTCACATTATATCTCACACATTCTTCTAGGGAGAATAAATAGAGAAATTTGCAGAGTGGGTCCAAATGTAAGAAGAAAGGCACTTGGTCATCTTGTTCTGAAGAATTAATTAGGACTATAAAATCAAGAGCAAAAAGAGAAGCATGCAGATAATCAAATCAATTAGAAAATTAAATAAGCATTTATTAACCACTTAACATGGTCAAGGCAATGGTTTAAGCCAGGGGGAAAAAGAAAGGCAAAAGATAGCTCTCAAGAAGCTCATGCTTTAATGAAAACAATGACCTACAACCGAAATTTAGAAGATTAATTGTAGATAATCTTAGAAAAAATTCATGAGCATTAAGGAGGAGTCAAAAAAGCTTCTTGCAGAAGGTAGGATTTTTAACTGGGATGTGAAGGACTCAGGGAAGCCATAAATAGCAGTTGTGACCTCAATGAAGTTCCAATAAAGGAAACTAAGCAACTATCCAACAAATAGGAAGAGGACCAAGTAAGAGTAACATCAAAAAAATCTATAGCAAAAAATTATAATTTTGAAATAGATGGTGATTATCAAAAAAAGCTAAGGAAAGGCCAAGAAGAATGAGAATCTAAAACAGGAATTCGATTTGGCAACAAACAAATAATTGATAACTTTGGAGAGAAGAGTTTCAGTAAAATGATGTGAGAGTCGTTGAAGAAGATATACTAATTGTAGACCACCATCTCAAGACATTTAATCCCAAAAAGGAAGAGATATAAGATGATAGATATGACCACTTATATGTGAATATCAATAGTCCTGGTGCTGATTAGTTATAGAAAATGAGGGGGTAGAAAAATTCTTACTAGAAAATTTCTATTAAGAATTCATTGAAATGCTCCATATCAACACAATATATGCTTCAAAGTAAAAGTGGGCATAAGTAGGAATGGCAAAAAAAAAAAGTCCAAGTAACACAATTGGTAAAAGATAAATGTATTTCAATGGAAGTCCATAGTATTTTATCATTAATAGTATCAAGAAGGTAATGCAAGGCACTACATGTTTTTTAAGATAAAATCACTATATCTAAACATACAAAAAAAAAACATATATCATAAACATCTATATGAGAATCATTTCTTATTCAATAGTCTATATAAAAACAAATCATCAAATTATTAGAACAAAATTCAAAAACAACACAAAATAAGAAGACAAAATTCAGTGAGAAAATATTTTTATAATTATACAATTTATTAAATTTAGCAAGGCATTGATGCCCAAAATTGGAAATGTATGAAAGAAAAGACATCAGCATGACAATCAATTTCCTGTGGAAGTTTAGCCAAAGTAAATCAAGTGTAACAACAGAGGTCAGAAGGTGAAAATGGGTACATGATTTAGACATAAACTGTTAAATCATATAAGCAAATTAAGAGAATAAGAGATAGTTTTTCTCTCAGATATATGGAGAAGGAAGGAATTTATGGCCCAAAAGAATTATAAAACATTGTGAAATGGAAAGTGGATAATTTTAATTACCTTAAATTAAAAACATTTTTGTACAAAAAGACTAATACTGCAAAGATTAGAAGTGAAGCAGAAAACCGGGGGAAATTTGTAGTCAGTGTTTCTGTTAAAGACTTCATTTCTAAAATATATAGTGAACTGACACAAATTTGTAAGAATATAAGCCATCATAGTCAGAGAATAGGCAGCTATTTTGTAGTGGCAAGGAATTGGAAATTGAGTGGATGTGTCTCAATTGTGAAATGCTAAATAAGTTATGGTATATGAGTGTAATGAAATATTATTGTTCTATAAGAAATGGGGAGCTGACTGATTTCAGAAAATCCTGGAAAGACTTATATGAACTGATATTGAGTAAAGTAAATAGCACCAAGAATAGCAGAAAGATTATGTAATGATCATCTGAGATGGGCTTGACTCTTTCAATAATGAGATAATTCAAAGCAATTATAATAGACATGGGATGGAAAATGCCATCCACATGCAGAGAATTATGGAGGCTGAATGGGGATCAAAACAGTATTTTTTACTTTGTTGTTGTTGTTTGTTTGCTTGCTTGTTTTTTTTTTTTTTTTTACTTTTTGATCTAATTTTTCTTGCACAAGATGACATATATGAAAATGTTTAAAAGAATTGCACATTTTTAACTTATATTAGAATTGTTTGCTGTTTTGTAGAGGGGGAAGTAAAAGAGGAAGCTTACAAAAATAAATGTTGAAAACTCTGTATTTGGAAAAATAAAATATTATTAAAGTTGAAAAATCACTTAACTACAAAAAAAAGAGAAAAAAATGAAAGAAACAAAGTATTTTAAGAAGCAAAGATGAAAAGGGAAAGCATACCAGGTGTAGAGAGGATTGACAATACAAAGGCATGGAGATGAGAGATGGAGCATATTGTTTGAAGAACATTAAGAAGGCCAATCACACTGGGCCACTAGTATATAGAAAAGGAAGTAATATATTAAAAGAATGAAAATTTAGTATGGGGCCAGGTTGTGAAGAGCTTTAGAAGCCAGATGGAGGATATATATTTGATCTGAAACACACTTGAAAGCCACTGTAATTTATTGGATAGGAAAGTGATATGGTCAGACTTGAGCTTTGGGAAAATCACTTTAGCAGCTGTGTGGTGAAGGAATTGAAATAAGGAGAAACCAGTTAGAAGGTTATTGCAATTATCCTGAATTTAAGTGGTTGCTGTAGAAAAAGGAAATAATATATTTGAGATATGTCATGGAAGAGAAATTGACAAAATTTGTCAATTGATTGAATATGTGGAGTGAAGGAGACTGAGGATTGAAAGATGCCAGATTAGTAAATCTTGTTAACTGGAGGGATGGTGGTGTCCCTGATGGTAAAGAGAAAGTTGAGAAGAGGTTGGATCTAAGGTAAAAGTTAATGAGCACTATGTTGGATACATTGTGTTTGTAATACCTATGGGTAAAGCTAGTTTTAAATGACCAATAGGTAATTGGCAATGTGGAACAGGAGCTCAACTATGATTCATAGGTGTAAGATCTATCTTTCTAGAGATGATAATTAAGCTCATAAATTCTGGTGATGTCAACAAATGAAAGAATAGAGAGAGAAAGATCCAAGAAATAGACTTATGGTACATCTCCTCACAATTGGGAGTCTTATGCAAGTTATGAATCAATAAAGCAAACTTTGAAGAACAGATCAGGCAAAGAGAACTAAAAGTAGTATCCAGGTTTAGAACAGATAACAGAATCAAATATTATAGTGTGATCAGGATGGATGATGATTTGAGATAAGGGAATCTCATCTTGTAATTAAGGAATTGTTGGTAATTTTAAGATGAAGACAATCACCAGAAAATAATAAGGGCAGAAGCTAGACTGCAAAAGGTTAAGGCCTGTGTTGAGAATAGCTTAAAGCAGTGACCATATGACAGATCTAAAAGATCTAGTTTAAGAAGTTTTGTTTAATGGCTGATCGAAGAAATAGTGGATTTTAGTAAGATTTTTTTGTTTTTAGGATGGGCAAGAAAAATGTATTTGTAAATACTTTGGAAGAAAACAATAGATGAAGAGAAGTTGAAGATTAGAGATTATTTGGGAGATAATCTCCTGGAGAAAATATAAGGAATTGGGATCAAGGGAGCATATGACACTGACAGACTGAAGGGATCACCACGCCATAATTGTCACTAAGATCTAGGATTGATGATAAATTTGGATTAGAGTGAATACAAAAGAAAAGATATTGAGAGGTGGTAGAAAATGGAGAAAATAAAATGGCAATAGAGTTGAAAGAAATTTTCTAGCCCATTTTCTGTTCAGGACCAATGTGGGAGATGAGGAGAGGTAGGAAGGGAAAGGAGAGGAAAATAAGAAAAGATCTGTCTTTGGAGGAGAGGATAAACAACAATGCAGTATCATCTAAGACAATTAGGTTAGATAATAGATAGAGTGCTAGCCAGGGAGTCAGGAATATCTAAATTCAAAACTTGACTCATATTTTCTAGCTATATGACCTTAGACAAGTCATTTAATCTGTCTTCCTCCATTTCCTCATCTGTGAAATGGGGGTAACACAAGTACCTACCTCCCAGGGTTGATGTGAGGATTAGATAAAATAATATTTATAAATTTCTTTGCAAACCTTAAATCCCTATAACTGCTACTGTTATAATTATCTGTAGAAAGTAATCTATGAGAAATAGTAGATAGAAAGGCACATGAGAAGAGCAGGTAAAAAAGAAAGGGGATTTTGTTAATTAAATAATGAGAATTCCATAGGGCAGAATTAAAGGGGTAGGCACAACTGCATTGGGACATGGAATGGGCAGATTTGAAGAGAATGAGAATAAGAATATTGAAGTAGGATTGGGAAAAAGAGATGAGAGAGAAGTACCCTTAGGCAGCCAAAGATTCAGAATCACAGGGATTTGAAGAGAAGGAGGTGTTGTATGAGAGAGATAGTTATAGAGAGTGAGTCTTGGAAGACTTACCATTTTCATTATTCTGCTCTTGGAAATCAATGTCCTTTTTAAATTACAAGGTAAAAATTTTGATTTGGTTTCCTATTGATAATTTGCTGTCAAGTGATGTTGTCACATATTCCTTCCACTTAGTCCAGTTCCAAATGGTGCCATAAAACTTCAGAAGGCCACAGGAGAGCATTTTTGATCTACAACACAAATCTTATGACAAAACTCCCAAACCTCATGAAAACTTGCAAGCCACAGTCATAATTAATGATATATTGGACTGTGCTGCCTTTCTAAGCCTCAAAGGTCTTTTTTTTATGATCAGTCCAATCTCAGAACATTTCAGTGAAGTGCTATCAAGACAAAGCCATCTAAAAAGCAAATGCTTGAGGTTTGCTGAGCTGAAATAAAAGGACAAACTCAGATTCTTGAAGTCACTTCAAAAGCTTCAGAAAAACCTGTAGGAAATTCAAAGCAGTGAATGTTTCACAATTTAAGCATTTGCATTATGTTAGCAATCTCTCTTCATCCTCATCCCACTTAGTGTGCAGAAATACAATATTAGGACATGAGCAATACACAGGCAAGTGGTTTATAGATTCACAATCTCATTCATTAACTTGACTTCTTTAGCTTTTTACATTGATTAGTCTGCTACCTCACTTCTAATTTCTTTTCTTAGTTCTATCTTTCCTTCTTATTTTATTTTAATTGATACCTTTGTCGTTATATAACCTTTATTTCCCAATATATTTCTTTCTTCTCTTCTACTCAGTGAATATCCCTTGCCACAAATATTTGTAAAATGAAACAATGAAAAGTTCAGTAAATACAACCAACATAGAAATCATAATTGTCAGAATATAATATCCCCCGCTCATAGACTCCCACATATGATGATGCATTTTTCCAGTTCTTTTATAAGTCAGAATTGGTCATTATAACTACCTACTGCTCCATTCTGTTCCCATCATTTTTTTCTTACTTCTCTCTTACATAGAAGCATAGGTATAGGACAAGCAGGAATCTCAGGCCATACAAGTCTACCTATGCAACTCTGAGTTTCATACTGATCATTTCTTACAACAGGGTAATCAATCATCTCTTTGATAAACATTTATTAGGCACCTACAACTTGCTAGGACTATAGGGCAATGACCCATTTCCTTTTGGGGCAGATCTAGTAGGTGGGGAATTTCCCCTGCCATCAAATCCTAAATCTGTTTTTTTTAATAACTTTAATAACTTCCCCCACTGTTTCTTGTTCTTCCTGTGTGGCCAAGCAGAATGAACCTCATCCCTCTTTCACAAGGCTGTCATTCAAACACTTCAGAATTGTGTCCCTTACTTCCCTGAGTCTTTTCTTCTCCAGCATAAGCATATTCAGATCTTCCAATTGTTCCTCACATATCAGGGAATCCAGGAAGGTCCCTTATGGTTTAGATTTCTCTCCTCTGGAAATGTTTTATTTATAATAATGTCTTTCTCAAACTGTGACCTCAAGAACTGAACACAATGCTCCAGAAGAGATAGGACCAGGCCCAAGAAGACCAGGACAATCATCACCTTGCCTTTGGAATGTTTTGTGTATGCAATAGCAGATTACATTCATTTTGGGAGCTGCGGACAAATCACAATGCAGGCCTCAAAGGGGTTGATTCTCCCTCCTTAGATTACTTACTCAGCAGTTCCCTTGAAATGATTTCTCCTTCCTGACCACATTCCATTCTAGTGTGCCCAAAACAGTTTCTTTTCTATACCTAATTTTAATCCCTTTTCTACTTTTCCATATTTTTTCTCTCTAAATTTACCTAAATGACAAGTAAAGTTTTTTTTTCAATTTCATCAAGTTAGTTAATTTCTGCATTATCCAAATTCATGAAACCACTGCATGAACTAGATTCCTAAATAATTCCTCTTTCCTTCGTATCCTACAACCCAATTGTTTTTTTTTTATTAATTTAAGGGGCACAAAGATTATATTTGGTGTGTTGTTGTGGAAAATGTGTTGAATTTGGAGTCAAAAACCTGAGCTCAGATTTCAACCCCATGGCTGCCCAACTCACCTGAGACAAGTCATTAACTTCTCAGCCTCATTTTCCTCCCGATACAATTAAGGATTTTCACTAACTGATTCCTAAGGTCCATTCTAACTCCCAGTCAATAACCTACATAAGATAACAAACATCTGTTATCTAGTAGATCTAAGTGAAAAATGGTCTTTAGTCAAGTTAACCAAGCATTTATCATTCTTGTTTTTCAGTCATATTGACTCTTCATGACCTGTTTTTAATGGAGAGGGCAAAGATATCAGAAAGTTTTGTCATTTCCTTTTCCAGCTCCTTTTACAGATAAGGAAACTGAGTCCTACAGGATTAAGTAATTTGTCCAGGATCACCCAACTAATAAGTGTCTGAGTTTAGATTTGAACTCAGGAAGATGAGTAATTTTGATTCCAGGTCCAGGGCTCTATTCAATCCAAATCTAGATGTCTGCATTTGTTATGAATCTGCTGGATGTTAGACACTAAGCTATCTCACAAATAATTTATATGAGCTGTGAAGATTTTTTTTTTATTACTGATGATCATTAAACAATGAATCATACTACTGAGGAATGTTGTAGGATGTCCTCAAAAGACCTTTCAAAATAGCATCATTTCTGTTTCATCCAGGTAGTCCTACATGAAGATAGGATGGTAGTTTCTGCATCCTCTTAAAGATCCTTATAATCCTGAGATTTCATGATTATCAATTAAAATTTGACAATGGAGTACCAAATATGAAAACATATTCATGTGACTAAACATGTTTAGGAATTCTCCTTTGAGCAGTGAGATTTTCAGATGAGACAAAAAGAGGTGGGGTGGGGGTCAATATTTTAACTATATCTTTGGAATTGATAGTGTATTTTGAAAGGATAATCATAACATAAATAGTAAATAATGTTAATAACAAAGGACTAAAATAGTAGCACACAACCAGAACTATAAATATAAAAACATAATAAAGCATTATTTTATTTTTAATTTTAACTGTAAGGAACCTACTTATTTACAAAGTCTAGTTAAAAATGGATGCATCTGGCACTACACACAGCTGTCAAAAATGTAGTTTGGGGGACAAGGCTATAAAATGATTTCTGATTTTGAGGGACTTACACAGCAGTGGCCCTGACCCCAATTCTCAAGAATTAAAATTTGGGAGCATTCAGTGGGGCCATCTAGACTGACATCACTTCTCATAATGAGATGCAAAAAATATCTTTACAGGCATACATATGCCAGAAATAGCTACAGAATATTGGAAGCCTGGCTCTGTTTCACCATGGAATAAATCTGTGATCACCTCCTTGGTCTTCTCTAACAGGGAACTGAAAAAGGATTTCCTCATTTTCATGCTTGTGTAACCGCCTAGAAAGATCAGGACCATGAAGAGCACCATTAGGCCTCTCATTCATCCTTGGTAAACTACAGGCCACAGTTCTCTGCTGTTTCACAAGGGGTCAGGTGGATGTATGTTTTAAGGGGCATTAAGTAGGGACATTTGGGGATGCCATCTCTGCCAGTCAAATCTCATGAAGAGTCAGAGTGTGACTGCCTGTATTTATCCTCCTACTATCCCAATGAGACATCACAGATTGTGTGTCTCTAATCTGGGAAGCTGGGGCTCTTTGCTTGAACTTGGTTACTGTAGAGAAATGCTTTCTTTGCTTTCTTATTCAAAATGACTTCCATTGGCTAAGATTCCAATAGCTACTGGGACTTCTCAGTCACATTGTTATTTTTTGTTTGGGATTGGGATATTTTTTTCCTTTCATATTTTTGCTTACTTTTTGCCTATGCTCTTTGTGTAGTTTTTTTTTTTTTTTTCCTGTGGTGGGATGGAAAAGATTGGTGAGATTCCAGTTTGCCATAAGGTGGTAGGAAGGGGAGGGTCTGAAAGGGATGTCAACATCCTGATAATTTCAGTCTTTCCATACAGACAGTGGCTGTTGCTTGTCTACCCCTTGAGTGACTAATAATACAGTGGTTGCTTCTTCTTCACCCGCAGGGTGATTGTCATCCGTGGGATAGTTTGACATTTTACACTTTAAGTAAGCACACCCTTAGGCGAAGAGCCACTAAGAGACAGATTTCCTTATTAGAAGAAGATGTCACCAAAAGAGCAAGTCAACAAATGTGCCACTGCCCAGAAACAACCACTTGACTAAAAGAAAGGAAAAAATAAAGAAGAAAGAAATGAGAAAGAAGGAAAAAGATGGGGAGGGGACAGAGAGAAAAGAAAACACAAGGAGGAAAAAAATATGAGAAGAGGCCATCACTTGAAGACATGGAATGAGAACACCTGCTGGATGTAATGGGATCATGAGCAGCTATCAAGTGTTGAGTGCAATCCAATGTGCTGAGAAGCTTTGCCAGGATCATTGTGAGGACTATTCTTGGTATTTATAGCATTTATGAATGGTGACAAGCCCCTAGGAATGTAATTACCGTGAATCACAGTTTCAACAAAAATAGTAATAGCTTATATCTCCCACCCCCAGTACAATGTAAATTCTTTGAAGGCATTTTTAATTCTTATCTTTAAGTCTCCAGCATCTGATGATTACTCAGTGCTTAATAAATTCTTGTTGAATTGAATTGAAATGTTATGCTGCCTAATCATGACAAAGTATGTTATATACACTATCTCACGTGATCTCCAAAACATCCTGTTAAGGGTGGTAATATAAAGATTACTATCCATCTTTTCACAAATGAGGAAACTGAAGTTTACAGAGGTTAAGGGATATGGATAAAGTCAAACAGCTGGCAAGCAGTTAAAATACAAATTTATGCCTTGTAGTACATACTTCACAAGATTGTTAATTGTAAAATAATACAAATGCCAATTATTATTAATATTTATATTGTTATTATAATTCTAACCGAAAAATGAATATTCATTCCATTAAACCTTATCAACATATCTTTTCCTATTTAGTTTTATATGTTAAGTTTGGAATGTAAAGATGGTTAATGAAAAATGGATGTCATTTGGGAAGATAGGAGGCTTTCTCACTGACATAACTTGTAGTAATATTGCCAAGCAAAAAAGGCAATATAGAACGTCTCAGAGAGGAATGGAAGAATGTAAGATATGATGGACAAGTCTTCTTGGCACTTCAGACTCCCAATACTTAATAGTGATTATCCACCTGCCTTGGGTACCATCCCAGGAAATTCTGTTAGATGGCCAGTATCCTTCAACCACAGTATATAGCTAGTTGTACAAGATCTGTTCACAGTCAGGCATCATGGCTGAATCATTAGGTTAGAGACCAAGACAAAACTGACAAATAAGCTTTCATTCCTGTCATGATGGACAGGTGCAGTTAAGATTTTTATCATCCAATTAGGATTTCTCTTTTAGAAAACGTGTTTTTATAAACATAACTATACATTATTTTTTCCTGGTCAAGGAAAGCAGAGCTTCCTTTTGCATCTTATGTAAATCTTGAATAGACTTGATCCTGCAAACACTTCTCACTTTGATGAACTCTGTGCTTGTCAGTTTCTGAAGGTCAATATGAGAAAAGGAGAAATTACATCATTCTTCTTTTCCTCTACTGTCTTACTGCAGGGTGACTGGCAAGTCTTTATCATTGTAAGCCTCAGTTTCTGACACCATGAAATAAGGTTACATCAAAACATTGAGGAACTGTGATTTTTGTCAGGAAGGAAATTCCCTCCAGCACTTTAGATCAGCCCATTTATGACTTAGCAAATAATTTTGGGGGGAGAAGCCTGGAGCTCAGCAAGGTTAAGTATCTTATCTAAGGTCATGAAGCTAATAAATGTTAGCGTCAAGATTTGAAACCATTACTCTCTAGATTCCAATTCTAGTAGGATTTTCATTAAATGTTTCCTCTGTAAAATGAGATAATAACATGGGGGCAGCTAGGTGGTACAGTGGATAGAGCATTAACCCTGAAGTCAGGAGGATCTAAGTTCAAATCTGGTCTCACACACTTAACACTTCCTAGCTGTGTGACCCTGGGCAAGTCACTTAACCCTAATTGCCTCAGCCAAAAAAAAAAAAAATAGAGAGAGAGAGAGATAGCATGAAATTCATCCTAATTCTCATATAATTATATGATATTGTACAAAGAGCTAAAGAGATTTAGGGATCTTTGAGGTGAAAAAGACTTTTCAGATAATTTTAAAAATCCTCTTATATGTAAAAAATGAGGAAGCAGAAAATCAAAGGAATATGCATAGTCCCTTAAGAGACCTTAGAGAAAGAATGATGGAAAAATAACAAAGGTCTTAGACATGGCATTGATGCTATTCAAATTCAGTTTACTTGCCTCTCTAGAGGCAGCTTGCAGTGATCCATTGAAAAACATAGCCAATCATCTTCTATTCCCAGAATGAAGGGACTATGAAGGACTATGGCCTTCTACTGCTCAAGAATTTCTAGTGACTCCCTATTGCCTTTGAAATAAAACACAGGCATTTTCATCATATTTGAAAGACTTTTTGATCTAGTCTAAGCTCACCTTTACAAAATGAATTATTTTACTTTCCTTCATACAAATTGACATTCTTATTATTCTTCATATACAATATTCTACCTCCTGCCTTTATCCCTTTATGTAGTCTGCTCGCCGTCCCTTGAGTACTTTTGCTATTCACCTCTTCCTGCTGTCACTCCTAGCTTCCTTTTTGGCTCAAGTACCTATCCTTTATAAGACATTTTCTAATGTCATAAGGTGTCACTGCTCTTTAAAGATATTATTTTGCATTGTTTCCATATGTCTGGTGTTTACTTGCATATTTACTACATATCTCCTCCTAGAGGAAGCACTGAATTCACAGCCTTTCCTTCTTTGCAAAGCAGTGAACTTAGTTAATGCATTAGTTTTGCCAATTGTTTATTTTAGAAGAATAGGGATATATGGGGGTGGGATGGGGAACTGTCTTAGAATCAGGAGAATCTTAGTGTGAATCCCTCTTCAGATACTCCCTAGCTACATGACCCTGACAAATCATTAGACCTTTCTCCATCAGTTTTATCATCTATAAAATGGGGAAAATAATAGCATATTCTCTCAGGCTTATAATTAAATCAAATAAGAAAATATATTTAAAGTTCTTTGTAAACCTTAAAATGTTATTTATATGAATAAGGGAAGTTAAGGCAGGGAGGAAGAAATAAATTCAAACTCAAAATCTTACAAAAATTAATATTGAAAATTATTTTTATATCTAATGGGAAAAATAAAACACCATTAAGTGAAAAATGCTACATAAATGTTAGCTTTTATATTTTTGTTATGGGAGATGTCTGAGGGAGAGAGAGAGAAAGAGGCACAAAAAGAAAGAAAGACACACAGAGAGAGATAGTAACAGAAAAAGAGAGACAGAGATAGAGAGACAGAGAGAGAATGTAAGAAAGAAAGAATGTAAAAGAGAGAAAGTGAGTGTAAGGCAGAGACAGAAAGAAATACAACAACAAAATATCAATAATAATTTGATAATAAAACAAGACATGTAAACAAAAATATAAATTGCTTCAGAGCAGTGATTGTTCTCTGAAAGAAATACTTTGAACATACTTAACACAATGCTTGGCATATCTTAAGTGCTTAATAAGTGTTTCCTGAATTGATTTAATGGAATTCTATGAGATTTAATTGAGGTTCATATGCTAATTCCCAAACCTTTATTCCAAGGAGTCCTAAACTATTCCAGTATGGAATTACACTATTTGCTTATTTTTATCTTTGGACAAACTCTCTGTGTTTAGATTTCTGGACAGAGATAATTAGATTCATCACATTAAGGTTAACAAATGCTGGAAAATTCTTTTGAAATCAGGATATGGAAAAAATCACTTAAGTCATATTATTCATCATCTATTAGTTTGTGTGTGTGTATGTTGTAGAATAGTAGTTCAGGTAGAAAAATACTAATTTAGGAAATTTACTGGACATAAATGTCTTTAAATTTGCATTCTAATTTGAGGCTCTCTTTTGCCTCCTACACTTCTTCAAACCCAGTGCCAAAATATAAAAGAGTTTGCCAGAATACAGAGGCAGGTAGGTTGATGTCCTGGTGATTTCCTTTTAATCTTTGTCCCACTGTGATATATTCACCAACTCAAAATACTTCTAGTTGTATGTCAAGTACAGTTAGCCACAAAATTGCTGTTTATAAAAATGATACTTTCTTACCCTCTTTTCTCTTCAAGATTTTTCATCATTGAGATTTGCTCCTATGAATGCTCACTAGTATATCAGAACCTGATACCATTCTATCTCTGGAACTGGAAGACTGTGATATTAGATGCCATAGAGAAAGTGATCACAGATTTGTTAGTGTTGTCCTTGGACACAGAAAATATCCATATGTAGGTCATCAATGAGGACCATCAATGGGTGGAAGGAATATAGGGTGAGACTCAAGTCCTGAGTCATCACTACCAGAAACTTTTGGTGTAAAAAACTTGCCACCAATACAGACAACTCCTTTGTTATTTACAATCCTAGAAAATGGTTTGGGGCAGCTAACGGATAAGTAACTTCTTCATAGTCATGGTCACACAGCTAATATGTGTCAGAAACAGGATTCAAAACCTGCTTTTTTTCATTCCGAGGATAACTCTTTCTCTGGTACTCCCTGTTGTCTCTCAAGAAAGTCATTTAACATAAAGAAATCTCTGCAGGCATCCTTATAGAAGCTGGACCCTGACTGGGTCCCTGAGAGTACAAAGTGACTGTCACTTTTACCTTATGGAAAGATACTTTACTCAGGCTTAAGTCATTCATTAGATGTAACAAGCATACAGTGAGGCCCTACTGTGTACAAAGTACAATGCTTTGAGACTTAATCAAAGAAAAAAAAAGAGCAAACCTTTTGTCCTTTATTTTGAGCATTTTGAAAAGAGAAAGATGGCTGAGTTGAAATGAGATCATTTATATAAAGCATTGCAAAATTTGCAATTGCAATTACAGTTGGAAAGATTGGAAAAAATGCAATTAAAATTTAAAATTTTAAAGATTTATATGAATTTCAGATACTATCATCGATCATTATTATATTCAGACACCATAAGTGAAGAAACTTTTTGTCTTTACAGTTAGGACATTTGGTCAGTTTCCACACAGCTAGTTTCCATGACCATGTAGTTGGCTTGATTCAGCTGATATAGACAAATATATCAAAAAAATTTTAAAAAATTAAAAAATTATTTGATGTAGAAAAGTTGTTTTCATTGGGTAGATATAATTGGAGTTTATGTCAGGAAAGGGTAGACAGATTCTTGCAAACAGCTGCTATCTTTTCTACCAGTGACTGTGATCATGTCTATTTTCTCCATATTGCTGACAAAGGTATTTTGCTCATCTTTATGGAGTATAAGTATAATACACTTAATAGCAGTTAGAGATGTCAGTGCTCTTTGGTATAGTAAATCTCCAGTGTGAGATAATCTTAGTTAATGATCAGCATAAAACAGATAGAGGTCGTTTTTTTAGCGTTGCTATAAAGCCTGCGTTTACTATGATAGAGTTGGAAGGAGGCAATCCCATTAACCTTTGCATTGTATTGATAGAATCATATACCCCTCCATCATCAAGGGTGGAGAGTATTCTCCAAGTCTTTACCTTTTGCAGCTGCTCTCTAGCTACATCATATGAATTTCCCAATGGGCAGAGGGGCTGATGGGCTTTTTATAAGGTTATCAAGTCAGCATGTATGTTGCTCAGTGCGGAGGATGGAGAAGTCAGCAGGGCGAGGGGGTTGGGGAGAGAAATAAAAGCTGCCCCTTTTGCAGACTACAAGCTAATTCAAGATGACACATAGTAATGGCAACAAACTTTTCCCAAGGCAGACAAAAAGACATAAAGAAAGTGGCAGCTTGAAGCCCCTTGCAAGTTGGACTGCATACAGGGTCCAGCAATATTTCTGTCCCCTAAGGGATGAGGGGTGGCTGGCCCTGTTGATTTGTAAAGAGTTGCACTGAGCCTGCTAGGTACTATAACTCTCTGGTCTAAAAACTATTTTGAGATTTCCTATGTAATTCCATAGGCCAGGAATAAACTTATATTCAGTTTAAGTAAAAGAATTTTCTTTGACCAAAAACAAAAAGGGAAGCCTCTGATGTGATAGAAAAGCAGTTGTATACATATACATTCATATGCATCCATACATGCCTACATACACACATATAATGTACATAATATATACATATGTGTATGGATCAATATATAATACATATGCATTATATATGCATATATATGTGTTACACATATGCTTATATGTGTATATATACATATATATGTATATAGTATTATATATATAATTATGGCTTAGTTAATTCCAAGGTTACAATCACAGAAAACAGAAAGAGTAGAATTGATTCAAGGGTGTATTGGAGCCCATTCGAATGTACTTTAGATTGTTGTTAAATATTCAGTGTGAGCATTTAGACCTTAAAAATCAGCAAACTTAAATCAGGGCTTGATTTGTTATGTTGTTGATTGTGTAGTTGATTATGTAGACTTAAGAAAGTGATGGATTAAAAAATAAAAAAGTTTAAAAATTAAAAATAAGGAAAAAAAACAAAAAAAAGAATAACAACAACAACAAAAAAAAAGACCAAACAAACCCCCAAAAAGAGAGGGATTAAATGTTTAAAATGCAGATCAAACATGAAAATGTTTTATATATGTATATATACACACATTCACACACACACGTATGTATATATGTGTGTATTTACACACACACACACACACACACATACAAACATTTTTTAACTCCAAGCTTCTCCTTGAAATAAAGAGCAAGCTTTGCTCACTTCTGCACATATTGGATGGCTGTGGGCTGTAAGATGCTCTGTATCTAAAGAAATAAAATTGAGGATCACTCAAAGAGCAGTGAGGAAGCTACCACATGCTTTAGATAAGATATTGCAAAATAGAAGTAGTGGAAAGGATATTACCAGAGAAATGTATGGCTAGAATAGGTGGAAAACCAAAAACAAATCAAGATGATTCAACCATGTAGCTAGTGCAAAGGACAACTGATGGATGAGCTGTGTGACCCCTTGACATCTGGACAATGTCAAGAGAGGAAGATCTCGATATACAGAAGAACCATGGACAAGATGAACAAGTCCACAAGAATTCTGACCCAGCATTAGAGGAATTTTTCACACTGACGAGATAACTTCTCCGCAGAATCAGATATATCTTACCTTCCTTTACCCTGCTACACATACCTCTAGGATGTACAGTGTCTTTTTTATAATTTTCTTGCTTATCCCATAACCTCCAACACTGAAATAAAAATGTAGTGGTTCTTTCTTAGTATTTATTAATATTTTGCAATGAACTATTCATAAATTTTCTCCATAGATGAAACATTAACATATGGAAATGATAGTTTGTTGTTGTTGTTGCTTTGTTTTGTTTATCTCAGGTGGAATCAAGGTAAACTTTGGCTCTTTATTTTGCACAACTCTCCCTCAATTACATCCAATTCACTTTAGTTATGACATTACCTTCCTAATGTTATAGTCCTCTTTAGGAAGAAAGGACAAACAAGGAAGGAACTTTGCTTCTTGCATTCAGTTTACAGAGATCTCTCAAGAGGATTCAACAGTTTTGGACTACTCCAGAACTCAGGGATTTTTGCCCCTAGTCTCCAACTACCAAAAAACCCGTTAATTATGTAGACAAATTCAGATTAAGATCATATGAGACCGTGGACTATCCTCAATAGCTGCACTAAATGAAAGAAGCAGATAGTGAGCTCATCTTAGTAAATAAAAGTAGGTATCCATACTTTGATGGCAACCCTCAGCAACCTTCAACCCTTGTACCCTCATAGTGCTTTATGGTCAACATCTCTATCTGTCTGGACAGGGTATTCTTTACATGCTGGTAATGACAGTAGGTAACTGCCAGCTGAGCACTAGCTCTCTTGATTCTGCTAATTGATCACCAGTTGGGTACCTAAGAAGCTAAATGATGCTTCACAGCTAATTGAACATAGGTCAAGAACTAGGAAGCAGAGAAGAAGGCCAATAGGGAAGGACATAAGAGTGATTACAAGGAGAGGGCAGAGCAACCCACGTGGTTTCCAGTTACTGTAGCAAAGTGATAGCTTAGGCAGTAAAATGATCAACTGGGATAAAGTCTGTATGCTGTGGCAGGAACCTTTCCTAGAGGAACATCAGTGCTTAAATCTTACTTAGAAATTGATGAGTTGGCCAGGAGATAAACATCAATTTGCTAAGCTAAAGTATTTAGACTGAGGACATGGCATGAGAAGGGAGGAGCTATTTTCTCATTTTACTGGCAGCTATATGGTCTCTTCATAAAAGAATAAGGGTCTTCATATACTCAGAAGAAGGTTACTGGTTTAAATAGCATGTTTGTTAGGATCGAGTATTTCTTTTTTGAGAGGAGGATATAATTTGTTAGTATAAAACTCACCCCCACTTCATATAGTAAGTACTATGTTTGATATATCTTAATATTATAATGGAATAGGATATAGTAATCAGATAATCAAAGATGTAAAAGTAGAGGAGACATCAGAGGCCATGTAGCCCAGTTTCTTCATTTTATGGATGATTAAACTGAGGCACAAAGAGGATAAATGAGATGTCTAAGTTTTGACAAGCTATAAACATCAATTTGGACCTATGTCCTCCAATTTCATAGTCATCATTCTTTCCTCCACATCAGGCTACTTCCCTGTGAGAGGCAACTGGGTATAGTAAATAGAATATCAGTCTTAAAATCAATAAGACTTGAGTTGAAATCTTGAGTCTGACATGCATTAGAATTATAATCTTGGGCAAATTGACTTTTCTTTTCCAGGCAACTACGTGATGCAATTAATAGCCAAGAACATCTGAGTTCAAAACAGCATTAGACTATATATATGTGACCCTGGACAAGTCACTTGACCTGTCTGCCTTATACTCTTCCTCTATAAAATGAGATTACAATAATGTTACCTACAGAGTTGTGAGAGTCAAATAAAATCTTAATTGTAAAGTTCTTCAGCATTTAATTCTTTTTCCCTTCATTTTTAATATGACAAGTGGCAAAGAAGTTGTAGGGAGCTTCCATATTACAAAGTTCCATACACTGCTTAAATTATAAGGGGAAAAATATCTATGTTTTCACCATGACATATAGAATTTTTTTTGTGAATACAAGGACTGTGTCTTATCAAAACCCGATACTTTTTTCCTGTGTTCTGTATTCGGTAATTATTTAATAAATACTTGTTGAGGAAAAAGTCCTGGATTTGGAATCATAGGACTTGGTTTTAAATCTTGATTGTATTGCCTATTATCTGTGTAACTTCAGATAAAATCACTTAAATAATATCCCTGGCCTCACTTTACTTATCTGTAAAATGAGGAAGTTGAATTTAATGACCCATAGAGTTCTAAATCTATGATCATATGAGTGGATGAATAAATGAAGCAAGTACTAGAAAGAAAAAAGAAAAAAAAACAACCTCTTGAACATCTAAGCAGAAAATCTGTTTGCCAGTTTTGTCATTTTTTAGTCACATGATCTTGGAAAAATCATTTTGCTTTTTGGAATCTTTGTTTTTCTCTTTTCCTTTGAGACTTAGATCAGATACTCCTTTATCCATGAAAAATTCTCTGAACCCATTTCTTCAGATGAAAATTTCTTCTTCCTCCTCAAATTTTCCAAAAAAGCCTTATCAAATCTCTTGTCTTTGTCTTCTATTTTATGTAGCTGTGCATGTGTAGCTTTTTTTTCTCCTGGAGCCACAGAAAAAGGCAAATTCCTTGGGGCCAAAGAATGTTTAGTAAGCACTTAATAAAAAGGTTGATCAATCTGTAAGCAGATATATTAATATTGGGTTATCTGACTCACCAGATTTTTATGAGGCTCAGAAGAAATCATGTATATAGTGTGCTTGCTAAAAGAGAACATCAGATGAAGGAAAATTGATCTGGGCAGCTTGAGAAGAAACATGGACTTAGATAAAATATTGTAGAGTGACACAAATTATTCTGAAGACCTGAAGGAGAGGAAAAAGTTCCTTGGATAAACTTACTGAGAAGTTCTTCCTGAAATAACAATGGCCACAGGACATTGGGATTCATCAGATTATTTTCATATGACTGTTTTTAGAGTTTCAATGGATATAGCCATTAAATTATAAGTTAAATAACAATTTGTGCATTATGGAAATATTTTATATTGACTATTGGAAACCTAATAAGAAAATGAAAGCTTTAATTTTCAAATCATAAGTTGGAAATGAGTCACTGCTTATAAAGCATTAAAAGAGGAGGGGATGGAAGAGAGGAAGAAGAAGAAGGGCAATAGGAATGGGGAAGACAGAAGTGGGGAATAAATGCAGCAGAATTCACATAAAACATAGAAGGTGATGAGAAGAGCTGCTTACAGAAAAAAAAAAGAATAAAGAAGTTGATCAAATCTGACAGACAGGATCCACAATGTTTTTGCTGGGAGCTATGCTGATTGGAAGAGTGGCATTACTTTGCTGAGAGCAGATAGGCTGGAGAAAGGCAGGGTTGCCCTTTAATGTTTTAATATAGCCTGAGAGGGGAAAGCTTTATTGCTTGTGTTGTCCTTTATTTCTCTTTGATTCAAGAGGGAGAAATAGAGGGAGAAAGATAGGCATTTCATCTGCCTTGCTGTGAGAGGAGACAAGGCTTTCCTGAGAGCTGATTGGATGAAAATTTGGCTGATTTCATGACCCAATCACTGAGGTTTATTTTGAGAGGAAAAATTCTCATGCCAGATTGGAGGAGTTTTACAGTTCTCTGGATCAAGGGTCCTGTTTTTCATTGAAATAGCATAACTGTTTCTTAGCACTCTACCAAAGCTGCTTATAGCCTTAAAAGAATTTGCCATTGATGCAGCAGTTCCAAAGTAATGGAGGAGCAGTTTTTTCCAGGATAGTTGTGACGACTAAATTTGAGCAAGATAGTGAAGTAATTAATAGCTTTTCCCAGTAAGAGGTGTATGATGCAGACTTTTGAAGGAGGCCAAGGACATCAAAGAATTCAGAGTTGATCTAATCATGTTGTTTTCCCTATTCATGTAACTCTCTTCTAGGTTTCTCCAAGTGTGTGTGCACACTTCTTCTATAAACATTGGTAGGAGGATGTAACATAAATTTATGGTAGATTGTCATATTTTGTTTATTCTTTCTTTTATTGAATCAATGTTATAATTATTCCTGCTCTTGGCTTATGTTGAATGCTATAAGTATCCTATTCTTACCTACTATTTCTGATCTTGCCTTCTAATGGATCAGTTTTATGATTATTCCTGATTTTGCCTCTTATGAATAAATGTTCATAATTCTTTTTCTTGGGTTCTATTGAATATTTATTATAAGCATTCCTCTTTTTGCTATCTAATGAGTATCATTCTTATTCTTACTCTTACTTTATCATTGTGATTATAAGTAAATGGAAATCATAACAATGGGGACTTGGGAACTATAGCACTGAGTAATAACAGTATATCCTTCCTCCACTACACCCTCAGAAAAACATAACATAGCTATCTGTAGAATCCTGAGAGAATTTAAGTAATAGCCTTGTAGTTGTGATCATTGCCAAGTGCTACCTCACTTCCATTTTGGAGAAGAAAAAAACAAGCAAACCAAATGGAAAAAAAGTATTTCAGGGAGAATGAGTTCAGTCCAGAGAAAGTTAAAGAGGTATCATCCGGAGTGAAAAGTACTGTGTATAAAATAATAACAAAGTTGTGGAATGATCAGCTATAAATGACTTTGCTTTTCTTAGCAATACAATAATCCAAAACTACCATGGAAGACACGATGAAAAATGTCTTCTATAGCAAAGATAAAATTGATTTTTGTCTCAATACAGATTGAATCATATCTCTTTTTTAATTTTATTTTTCTTGAGGGCTTTTTGGGAAGAGCAATCTATGTTTTCTTTTGCAATTTGACTTTTATAGAAATGTTGTACATAACTTTAAATGTTATGTGGCGTAAGGGAGGGAGGAAAGAAGAGAATCTGGAACTCAAAGTTTTAAAAACAAATGTAAGAATGTTTTACATGTAAATGGAAAAAATAAAATATTAAAAAGATCCAGGTGGCTTTTTGGCATCCAGTTAAAAAAAATATATTGTTAAAAAGATATCCAATGCCACTTTGGAAATCATATTCATGGGCCAGAAAACCCAGTCCTTTTTTAAGTAAGTTATTAATTAAGAAAATAGACTGTTTTAATTTGGGATTTTAGTTTGCTTAAAGAGTTTATATCCATTGATAGTAAAGTGAGTTTGTTGAGCTATAAGTTTTTTGATTTCTTAAGGATAATGTATTATTTCAAGTTCCAGAGCTGAAGCAAATCTGCCTAAAACATTTATGACAATGGGCCAGAAGAGCCTTTCAAATATATTTTAAAATTCCTTTTTCCTGCCAAATTTTCCTCAGTCCTTCCTGTCATGGTCATAATGTGAAGGTAACCAGTCCACCAGGGATTCACAGCCTTAGCCTCCCTAACACCTGCTCTAACCAACTGTGCAAACTGGACATCAAACTTAGATTATTAGAAGAATGATATCAAGCCTGGGTGGAAAAATAGATCTCATCTAAATCTTGGCTCACCAGCAGCTTATTCAAAAATTAAGAATAGGAGTCTGCATAGGACCTCCATTGAGGGATGGAGGGAAAGGATCTAAATCTAGTTTTGATTTTTTCCTTCCTAAGTGGAAAGGTTACACTCTAGAAGTCTTAATTTTGTCTTCTCTGGAGGAAAAAGACAGCAGGCATTTATATTGCTGCAATATATGCCCCAAACTGAATGGAAACTGGATACAGATACGCCAAACCTTCAATCTAGTTAATTACATTGAGAAAGGAACAACAAAATCATGGATTTTCAGTGTTGGAATGAAACCATAGGTCCTTTAATTTGAGTTGTACTCGAACAGGAATGCCTATGTATTGCACTCCTGGTAAATGGCCAATAACACCTAACTCTAGTAAAAAGAAACTTCTACTTCTACTTCCTAAAGTAGGTCATTCCATTTGGGACTAAATTTAACTATTAGGAACTTTGTTGTTTTTATCCTCCTGATTTTGAATTGAAATTTACCTATTTGTAACTCCACCCACTGTTCCTACTTCTAGTGTCTGAAATGAAGCTGAAGAAGTCTTATTTCTTTTTCACATTTCCTTTTCCTCGCTTTGTTTTGTCTTATTTTGCATTTCCTCACCTCCCCTTCCATTGCTTTGCCTTGCTTTGCATTCTCTTCTCTCTTGATACAATCAAGAAGCTATCATGTCTTCCCTAAGTCTTCTTTTCTCCAGAACACACCCCAGATATAGGAAAATGTTAGAGATTCAGTGAGTGCCCAATCATCTCTGTCTAGAGCACCATCAAGGGAGGATGGTGACCGTGGTGGACATGCAGTTGAATACCCAGAGCTCCTAGCACTTTAGCAGGTGCCTGGCTCGGTGGTTGTCATTGCACAAGTAGCCTTGGTGACAACTCCTGGTTTGCATGTGTTCCACTTGCTCCCTTTTGGCACAAAGGAACACACCAGTTACAATCAAGATGAAGGTAAACACAGTGCTGACTAAGTTGGGTGAATTCAGCATGGCATTGATTGATGACATCGCAGTATACAGCCAGACATGGGAAGACGACGTGAAGCATGTAAAACAACTACTTGGGTAGCTTTTACAAACAGGCTTGACAGTGGGGCCAAGAAATGTCAGCTTGGCATGCTGAGGTGACATATTTAGGACACAAAGAGGGGAAGCAGACAGCCACCACTGTGCCTGACAGTGGCCTGATCTATTTTAAACTGGGCCCACTCTTACAAGGAGAAACCTGCTAAGGGTTGTTGGGTTTTACTGATGTGGGATGGCAATTACTAAAGGATTACAGCATGGGCCCAATCACTATTCCTTTAAATCAACAAAATGGTGGAAGCAGACACATTTGAATGTCTTCCCTAAATTTTAGTGATGACATATCCCTAGCACCATAAAGACTGAAAGCCTCCATCCTCCCTAAACCACTAGGTCCTTTTCTCTACTTTCAGAAAATGTAGCACTTAAGTTGTTCCCAAAAAATGCAATGATTTTATCTATTTTGAAACATTACTTAAATGGATTAAATTCCAAAGTGAAAATTGGAGTCAAAAGGTCTGGATTCAAACTTCAGTGCTGACTACTTAGTGTCTGCATGACAAATAATTTCCTCTTTCTGGATCTCAGTTTCCTCATATGTAAAGAAAAAAAATTAGTAAGTAAATCTGCACAGTCTTTAAGGTCTTTTCCAGGTCAAAAAGCTACAATCTCATGCTCCTTATTTGCCATTGACAAGAAGAGATTCCCGAAAAACTGACATCATTACATAATCTCATATTAGGGTAAAAAATAATGTCAGCTAGCTGACAATGGCCCAGAAATCCCTCTAGATCCCCATGAACATAATCATTTCCCTACAAATGTTCCTAGTATAGCTGTGTACTATGGGAACAAGCTAAAATTCTAAATATCTAAATAAACTGTTATAAGGACTCTGACTTTTTGGGCTCTTCTGTGATAGACCTTCCTTCTATTCTTCACATGTTTTGCTTGTGTATCATCACTTATATCTATCATTTATATCACCATCTCTTCCACAACAAAGAATGAAAGACAATAATAACATTCATGCCAACTTTTTACTCAGATCTATTCATTTTAGTTCATTTAACCAAGTAATTAACAAGTATTTATTATGTATTTACTATGTCATGCACTGTGCCAAAGCCCAGAAATTTAAGAATGAAAAATAATGCATTCAAAGATTGGATACATTACAAAGTGGGATAAAAATAAATTTTAATATATATGTATATACATATATCTATATCTTTATCTATCTATCTATCTATATGTATGTATATATATATATTATACACATATATATATATATATATACATACACACACACACAATTAATAGATAGAAAGCAATCTTAAATAGGAAGCCATTGGTAGCTGAGAAAATCAGAAAAGGCCTTATATCAGAAGTTTCCAAATTTCCTCATTTCATGGTGTTTTTATGATTGTTTCAGTGTTCCCTAAGGTCAAAAATATAACTAATAGTTACGTTGATTAAGTTTTTAGGTTGAAAATTTTAAATACCCCACTGTATCCATGTAAGTTCATTACAATACTGATAGTGCCATGAAATACAGTTTAGGAACAATCACTTTATACAGAAGACAGCAACTGAATAAATTGTGAAGGAATCCAGGAATTCTAATATTGGAGGTGAGGGGGATAGCCTTTGCAAAAGTACAAAAATAGAAGATAGAGTGTCCTGTGTGAGGAACAGCAAATAAGCTATTATTTTTGCAACGCAGAGTGAATGGAATAAAGCAAAGTATAAGATGGGAAAAGTAGGAGACCAGCTTGTGAACATTCATCAAGCATTGATATCAAATTATGGTATCAAGAGTTCATTAAGAGAGGTTGGTCCTGGAATGGAAACAATCTGCTTCTTCCCCAAAGAGTGGAATAAAGAAAGGACAGAATTGTGGAGTTTTTATATCAGAGATATTTGAGAAGAGAAGAGAAGCAGGAGATTAGGCATAGACCAGACACTATGCTAGACCCTGGGAAATACAGACACAAAACCCAAATAGTTTCTGTCCTCAAGAATCTTATATCATACTGTAGAAGATAAAATGTACAAAGGTATAAATACAAAGAATATATATAATAAATGCAAATAAATTTATTGAAGACTGAAATTAATCAGTAGGAGACTATGCAAATAGCTATGTACTCGTAAGTTATATCTGGGTCTGTGGCCTAATAGATAGAAACCTTGATTATGAAAGTCTAAAGGACCTAATTGACTCACTTTTCAGTAAAGGCAGTCTTCCCCAGGCCCTGATTTGTCTATTATTTTGATTATCAATCCCTGGACATGAAGAATGGATATAGAAGGAATCATTTGTCCTTGGCTATTTAGTTGCCAGATGTCCTGGCCTTTACCTACTCCTTTTTAAAATATGATTCTTATGATACAAAGAGTCCTGGGCATGTAGCTCATATAAAACTCTGGAGCATGTAAAATTTCCACTGTGACTCCAGGCTTTACTAGGAAACTTGAGGAATTTAGGATTATATCTACTTTACAAAAAATGGTGAGTTAAATCTCATCCTAACTTTGGTGTTTATCTTGCTTCTGATATTGAAGTCAATAAGTCTTCCCCAAACTAATATTTCCTTTCTTTTCCAGAGCTTCTTAGAGTTTTCCACTTGTTTTCAGATTTACCTATATTAATCACTAAGTTGAAATTATTAAAATTATAGAGCTGCTTTTTTGCAATACTTAAAGGATGGATATGTTGTCCTTTATCTAATTCTAATCCACCTATATTGACTGTTTAGCGGCTTGAATTCAGATTACAACTTGGCAAAATTTAATCTTTTTATGGGAATATCATTTCTCTAAATGATCTTCAAATTCCACAAAAGCAGGAGCTATCTTATATGCTTCCTTGTGTTCACATAGTACCAAAATCATTACCATGTACTAGAAAGTGCCCAATAATTATTTGAGTGATGACAATGACCAAAGAAGAATTGGTGAATTTTACAGTATGATGGGACTCCTGGTAGAAGAACTCTTTCCACAGAAGTTAAAACATTTTTTTTTCCATCTATGACTTTAGAGATAAATCTTAGGGAGTTACTTAAGACACATTAAGATTAAGTAACTTGTATAATATCAGACAGTTACTATGTGTTAAGAGTTTGGATTTGAATGCCTTGCTTCAAGTATAGCACTTTTTCAAATAAGCCAAGTTGCACTTCTGATGATAATAATAATATATGGCATTTGCATAACACCTTAAAATTTGTAAAATTATTATAAATCAAAGTGGGTATCACAACAAAATATCTCATTAATTATTCGATGTGTCCAACTGACATCAAGTGAAATGACTTTACTGAAAAACACATTAAACAATTTCTTTATCAGATGGAAACTTTCACTATTTACACAAAAATGTCATCGATTCAAAAGTATAAAATAATAATAACTAAGTTAAAACAGAGAGTGAAGGATTTTAGCTTAAATCTATATTTGAAATTGAGTCAATGGACAAAAGTGTACTTATGTTAGTCTGCTAAAGGTAAGCTACATTCTACATGTAGTTATAAAGCAAGAAGTTATGACTCTGTATAATAAAAGACTTCCTGGCAACCTGAAATCAAAGCTCAATGGGAAGAATATGTTTATTGCAACTAATATTTTATTATACCCATCTTGAAGGATACAAATGTATAACAGCTAAGTTATACTTTTGTAATATAAAATAGACAACAGTAGGATTTATAAATTATTCAAAGCAGAACCACATATTACACACACATGCATTATATTGTGATTATGTGTATATATATATATAGACACACACACACACACATATATATATATATATATAATTGTTATCTACATAGAGAAAGAGGCAAAAACACACAGAGAGACTCTTTTTAGAAAAGGAAGACTATGATTAGCAAATATGCTCAGATCACATAATAGCACATTGATAACTTGCCAGAAATATTTTTGAGGGAAAAAAACCAACTTTTTTTCCATTAAAAAATAGGTACACATGACTGGATTTATTGAAAATGATAAATATTTGTTATCTCTAGATGGAGTCTATGAAATGGCTAAGATAAAAGATTGGAACTAAAAGTCCCTATGTGGATGGCATTCACATGAATTCAATAAAAAATATATTTACACTGGCTGATCATGCAGATTTGTTTATACAAAAATTGATTGAAAATTCAAACATGAAATTTTATCCTGTCAATATAATCTGTCATTCATTATGGGTTTCTAGCATGTGTAAATTTTATGAGAATACCAATTATGCTTTTTTTCCCAAGTCGTTGACCAAAATCTTAAAAAGCACAAGGTAAAAGATAGGTCTCTTGAATCCTCTACTTAAGGTCTTATTTTAATTTGACTTATGGCTATTAGTGGATAATTACTTTTTAGGCTCCGCAATTCAATCAGTCCAATTGATGTAATTCCATTTATTCTCATATTGTAGACCACATCTCACCATCTTTTCCACTCAAATGGTATGAAGGACTTAAAATTTTGCTGAAATTTAGTTAAACTACATACTGGTAGGTGAACTATACAGTAGATTTCAGTACTAAATAAATAATTTTATGATCCTATGAGCCTTCATCTAACAGTTTAATAAATGACAAAAAATACAAATACAGTTAGACTAATACAGTTACACTAGTATTGACTATGTTAAATGATTTGTTAAAATCTG
Organism: Antechinus flavipes; assembly: GCF_016432865.1. Lineage (NCBI taxonomy): Eukaryota > Metazoa > Chordata > Mammalia > Dasyuromorphia > Dasyuridae > Antechinus > Antechinus flavipes. The sequence continues at coordinate 432,787,692 of NC_067401.1, read as the reverse complement.
GTTAAACTATGTCCACAGTATTCCTCTGATTTACGATATTTTTTTTATGATTTGTTCCTGATAAAATTTTGTTGGCTGTTTGTGATCACCTTTAATATGACAATTATATCTTTCATAATATATTCTAGAATTTTAACAGGAATTGAAGTTAAACTTATTTCTAGTTTTAAGCTTTCATTTATTGTTAATATTTAGAATAGATTATATATTTTCATCATCTTTTAAATTCTATTCCATTTCATTTTATTCTCTTTATTCTCATCATTCTCCTTAGCAGAATAAAACAAGATCAGAAGAATTAAAATAGCTCTTCTTACTCTCCACAATTAGTTATCATTGTTCAAACCATCATAAGTTGTGGTCTAATGACAGGCTCATAAATTTGGAAATGGAAGTTATCTCAAATGTCATTTACTCACCTCTATTTTATAATTGAAGATAATTGAGGCCCAGAGTTTCAGTGACTTGTCCAAGGAGATATATGTGGTAAATTGTGGATCAAACCTTTGAACTTCAGTATTCTGCCTCCAAATGCAGAACTATTTCCTATCAAATTACATTTCTTCCCTTCTTTACTTTTTTTTTCTTCAGGACATACACACACACACACACACACACACACACACACACACACACACACACAAAAAACCATCTTTTTGTCATCCTTGGCATCTATTACCAGTTTTAGTTGATTCAAATGAATTAATCTATGCAAGGTGAGTTACAAACCCTAAAGTACTATATACATGTCAGCTCTTATTATTAACTACTATCCTAAGCTTTAGCATGGTTGGCATTCTAACACCATGATATATTTTTGTATTCATCTTCTGATACCAATCCTAGTTTCAATCATTTAAATATAGAAATTAATATTTATATGTATTAAGGAATGACTTAACAAATTGTGGTACATGAATATTTCTATAGGATAGAATGGAACATTGCTAGGGTATAAAAATTAATGCTAGTTGGTACAGTGGATAGGACACCAGACTTGAAGTCAGGAGGACCTGAGTTCAAATCTGTCCTCAGACACTTAACACTTACTAGTTGTGTGACCCTAGGCAAGTCATTTAACTCAAATTGCCTTAGCAAAAAAAGAAAGAAAGAAAGAAAGAAAGTAAATAGAGAGAAACTGGTAAATGTCTATATGAACTAATGTAAAGTAAGCAGATCCAAGAAAACAACAAGCATAATGACTACAATAATACAAGTTGAAACAATAGCCTCAAAACAAAGGAGGATGTTGCAAAATTACCAAGAATAAATATGACCCCTCATAGATTAAATAGAGATTATTAGCCCACCTCTCCCTTTGCAAAAGTATATTAAATTATGTATATTTTGAGACTTTTGTTAGCTGTCAATTTTTAGAGGCTGAGCCAAGATGGCGGAGTAAAGGCAGGAACTTATCCGATCTCTCCCCTAAACTGCTTCAAATTCTTTTAAATAATGACTCTAAACAAATTTTAAGGCATCAGAACTCCCACAAATATAGAGTAGAACATTTTCCAGCAGAAGGCAACTTAGAAGTTCAGCAGAAAATGTCTGTCACACCAAAGATGGGAGTCCAGCATGCAATCCCAGCACAGGCCCACCCTGGTCCTCACTGCAGCCTGAACCCCAGCATCACCAAGTTGTGACCTCTGAATCAGCAGCAGTGCTAGAGGTTTCTAGACCTTTCAGCTTGGAGACACCTGGAGACACTGACTTGGAAGGTCAGTAGAGAGGGTCTGTGGCAACAGGGTGAGAGTCTGGTGTGTAGTCCCAGTGCAGCCCATGTCAGTTGAGTGTAATCCCAGGCCAGCACCCTAGATCTTATAGCTACAGTGGGAAAGATACACACCTAACAGCTCCAGGGCAGAAAAGAATGTTTGTGGTCAGATTCCTAGAAGGATTTCTGAAAAGATTTGCACAAAACCTCTGAAGCCTGGGACAGGGTACTCTCCACCCTGGAAAGAGAGCCCTATTTTAACAAAGAGTTTAAAGCCAATTTATAGGCTAGGAAAATGAGCAAAAAAAAATTTAAAAAATCTTCTGACCATTGCAAGTTATTATGAGAACAAGGAAAATTAAAACACACACTCAGAAGATGATAACAAAGTCAAAGCTCCTACATTCAAAACTTTCAAGAAAAATAAAAATTTTGTTGAGGCCATGGAAGAGCTCATAAGGGACTATGAAAAGGAAATAAGAGAGATAGAGGAAAAATTAAGGGAAAAAATGAGAGGGGTACAAAAGAAAATACAAAAAACTAATGAGAAAAATGCCTTAAAAAGCAAAATACGTCAGATGGGAAAGAAGGTAAAAAAGCTGACTAAGGAAATAATTCCTTTTTTATTATAGCTTTTTATTTTCAAAACATATGCATGAGAATTTTTCAACATTGACCCTTGCAAAACTTTCTGTCCAATTTTTTCTCTCCTTCCCCCACCCTCTCCCCAGATGGCAACTAGTCTAATACATATTAAATATGTTAACATATATGTTAAATTCAATATCTATATATACATATTTATAAGTTATCTTGCTGCACAAGAAAAATTGGGTTAAGAAGAAAAAAAAACTGAGAAAGAAAATAAAATGAAAGCAAACATCAACAGAAAAAGTAAAGATGCTATGTTGTGCTCCACACTCAGTTCCCACAGTCCTCTCTCTGAGTGTGTATGGCTCTCTTCATCACTGAATAAATAGCACTGGTTTGAATCATCCTCATCCATCAGAACTGATCATCAGAACTGATCATCCTATAGTCTTGTTGTTGATGTGTATAATGATCTCCTGGTTCTGCTCATTTCATTTAGTATCAGTTAATGTAAGTCTCTCCAGGCCTCTCTGAAATCATCTTGTTGGTCATTTCTTACAGAACAATAATATTCCATAACATTCATATACCATAATTTATTCAGCTATTCTTCAACTGATGGGCATCCATTCAGTTTTCAGTTTCTAGCTACTACATAGAGGGATGCCACAAACATTTTTGTACAAGTAGGTCCCTTTCCCTCCTTTAAGATCTCTTTGGGATATAAGCCCAGTAGAAACACTACTGGGTAAAAGAATATGCACAGTTTGATAACTTTTTGAGCATAGTTTCAAATTGCTCTCTAGAATGGTTGGATACATTCACAGTTCCACCAACAATGTATCAGTGTTCCAATTTTCCCACATCCCTTCCAACATTCATCATTATCTTTTGCTGTCATCTTAGCCAGTCTGACAGGTGTGTAATAGTATCTCCGAATTTTCTTAATTTGCATTTCTCTGATCAATCATGATTTGGAGTACCTTCTCATATGACTAGAAATAGTTTCAATTTCTTCAGCTGAAAATTGTCTGTTCATATCCTTTGGCCATTTATCAGTTGGAGAATGGCTTGAATTCTTATAAATTTGAGATCATTTTCTGGATATTTTACAAATGAGAACTTTATCTGAAACTTTGAATGTAAACTTTTGAATGTTTTCCCAGTTTATTGCTTCTCTTCTAATCTTGTCTGCATTAGTTTTGTTTGTACAAAAACTTTTTAACTTAATATAATCAAAATTATCCATTTTGTGATTAATAATGATCTCTAGTTCTTCTTTGATCACAAATTTCTTACTCCTCCACAAATCAGACAGGTAAACTATCCTATGTTCTAATTTGTTTATAATATCTTTCTTTATGTTTAGATCATGAACCCAATTCAACCTTATGTTGGTATATGGTGTTAAGTGTGGATCAATGCCTCATTTCTGTCATACTAGTTTCCATTTTTTTCAACAGTTTTTGTCAAATAATGAATTCTTATCCCAAAATCTGAGGTCTTTTGATTTCTCAAAGAGCAAATATAGTAATATTATTACTATAATAAAAAAATAACTATTTTGCCCTATGAACCTAATCTTTTCCCCTGATCAACTAGTCTATTTCTTAGCCAGTACCAAATGGTTTTGGTGACCACTGTTTTATAATATAGTTTTAGATCTGTTACAGCTAGGCCACATTCATTTGATTTTTCTATTCATTAATTCTCTTGAAATTCTTGACGTTTTGTTTTTCCAGATTAATTTTGTTGTTATTTTTTCTAGGTCAGTAAAATAGTTTCTTGGGAGTTTGATTGGTACAGCACTAAATAAATAGGTTAGTTTAGATAGTATTGACATCTTTATTATGTTTGCTCAACCTATCCAAGAGCACTTAATATTTTTCCAATTGTTTAGATCTGACTTTATTTGTGTGGAAAGTGTTTTGTAGTTTTGCTCATATAGTTCCTAACTTTCCCTTGGCATATAGATTCCCAAATTCTTTATATTATCAACAGTTATTTTAAATGGAATTTCTTTTTGTATCCATTGCTGTTGGATTTTGTTAGTGATGTATAAGAATGCCAAGGATTTATGGGCACTTATTTTGTATCCTGAAACTTTGCTAAAGTTGTGAATTTTTTCTAGTAGTTTTTTAGTTGATTCTCTAGGGTTCTCCAAGTATACCATTATATCATCTACCAAGAGTGATAATTTCGTTTCCTCATTACTTACTCTAATTCCTTTAATCTCTTTTTCTTCTCCTGTTGCCAAAGTTAACATTTCTAATACAACATTGAATAGTAATGGTGATAGTGGGCAGCCTTGTTTTGCTCCTGATCATATTGGGAATGGTTCTAGCTTGTTCCCATTACATATGATGCTCACTGATGGTTTTAAATAGATGCTACTGATCATTTTAAGAAAAAGTTCATTTATTTCTATAGTCTCTAGTGTTTTTAATAGGAATGGGTGTTGGATTTTATCAAATGCTTTTTCTGCATCTATTGAGATAATCATAAGATTTTTGTTAGTTTGGTTATTGATATAGTTAATTACACTTAGTTTTCCTAATATTGAATGAGCCCTGCATTTCTAGTATAAATCCTACTTGGTCATAGTGTATTATCCTGTCGATGACTTTCTGTAATCTTGTCGCTAATATTTTATTTAAGATTTTTGCATCGATATTCAGTAGGGAAATTGGTCTATAATTTTCTTTTTCTGTTTTCACCCTACCTGGTTTAGTTATCACCACTATATCTGTCATAAAAGGAATTTTGTAGGACCCTGTCTTTCCTTATTTCCCTAGTTTATATAGTATTGGAATTAATTGTACTTTGAATGCTTGATAGAATTCACACGTAAATCCATCTGGCCCTGGAGATTTTTTCTTAGGGAGTTAATGAAAAGCTTGTTCTATTTTTTTTTTCTAAAATGGGACAATTTAAATAATTTATTTCCTGTTTTGTTAACCTGGGCAATCTATATTGTTATAGATATCCCTTCATTTAATTTAAATTATCAATTTTGTTGGCATATAGTTGGGCAAAGTAACTTCTAATTATAACTCTAATTTCCTCTTTTTTGGTGGAAAGTTCTCCCTTTTCAATTTTGAGACTAACAATTTGATTTTCTTTTTTTCCTTTTTTAATCAAATCAACTAAAGGTTTATCTATTTTGTTTTTTCATAAAACCAATTCTTAGTTTTATTTATTAATTCAATAGTTTTCTTATTTTCAGTTTTATTAATCTTCCATTTTATTTTCAGAATTTCAAATTTGGTATTTAATTGGGTAATTAATTTGGTAATTAATTGGTAATTAAATTAATAAATTTAACTTTTTCTAGCTTTTTTTAGTTGTAAGCCCAATTTATTGATTTTCTATTTTTCTATTTTATGTAAGTAAGCATCTAGACATATAAAATTTCTCTTATAACTGCTTTGGCTGCATCCCACATATTTTGATATGTTGTTTCATTTACTGTCATTCTATTGGACCAAATTATTAATGATTTGCCGTTTCATCCATTTATTTGTTAGGATTAGATTATTTAATTTCAAATTGCCTTTTGATCTATTTTCTCCTGAACTTATATTACATGTAATTTTTATTGCATTGTGATCTGGAAAAAAATACATTTATTATTTTCTGCCTTTCTGCATTTGATTTTGAGGTTTTTATGCCCTAAGACATGGTCAGTTTTTGTATAAGTTCCATGAACAGCCAAGAAAAAGTAAACTCCTTTTTGTCTCCATTTAATTTTCTCTAAAGATCTATCATACCTAAGTTTTCGCATTCTGTTTACTTCCTTAACTTCTTTCTTATTTATTTTGTGGTTTGATGTATCTAGTTCTGAGACAGCAAGGTTGAGATTTCCCACTAGTATAGTTTTGCTATCTACTTCTTCTTGCACCTCTCTTAATTTCTCCTCTAGGAATTTGGATGCTATATCACTTGGTGCATATATGTCTGCAGAAGTCCCCCCAAATCAGCAAAACCTTCATTTGGACCTTGGACTATTTTTATGAAGGCTTCCCCTCTATCTTGTCTTCTTGGAAGAATGCCCCATGCTTTGATAGCAGAGCAGCAGCAATTTGCTCATATGCTGCTATAGGGTAATTAATCTGTGTAAAGTGTCTTCATAAAGAGTTAAATCTGCTAGTTGATCAGAGATGACTAGTATATTAACTCCAGGTTGCCTACTTTGTTGGGCTTGTATTCTACAGAGTTCACTATGCTCAGAAAGCCACAGCAAGTTTTGTCCAGGTTCTAATCATGTCCTTGCTATAGATTTCCAATTATTAGGGGCTAAAATGTCAAAAGCCAAATTCTCTAATAACATCTTAACATGAGACTATATAGACCCAGAAAGAGTGCGAGCTTTTTTCAGATCTTTGATAATTTCCAAATTAAATGGAATGTATTTTCTTTTTCCTTGACTTGAAGAGTCAAACTGTTAAATCACAGTGTATACTTCTATTTTTAAATCAGATGTATCTTGTCCTTCCTCTTTAGCTTTAATTATTGCTCTTTGTAATTGTGTCAGAGGGAGTGAACAAAACAGCAGCATGAGTGGTGCTGATGGTGTCACTGCCCTTCCCCCCACCTCTTGCTCCCTCCATCCAAGAGGGAGAAATTGAGGGAGGACAGTCAAGAGGTGAGGAATGCTCTAATAGTGCCTGCTTGGGTGTAACTGAGCTGTAAAAGTGAGAAGCACAGACTCCTTAAGTTCATCAACACTGTTTTTGTTCAATTCTCCATGCTTTTCAGCTACTTTGTTAGAATTTGTGGGATTCTTTAAAGCCAATTGTATTATATTATACATAAAGAATGTTTCTTCAGGAATTGAATCAGGACCCAGAGCTTCATAATGTTCAATTAGGTGTTCTAGTTCCCACATATCTGGCTCTAATTTTTCTTCCTTAGATAGCCAAGGAGATATGCACTCTAATATATTTAAGAGTCCAGTGATATGCTTAGTGCGTCCAAAAACAAAAGAAAGAGGGAGCCACAGGTAACTTAGAGAAGTTTTAAATTTGGCTTTATATACCTTATTGTAATTATATTATTATATCATACTTGATTATTTGTGAACTTAGAGAACTATTAAATCACCATACTAAGTACTAAGTATATATGTGAACTAGAGAACCATTATTTCATCAATTCCACTGAGTTAACATCTTGTTTCAAGTATACTTCTCCAGAGTTCTGGCTCCTTACACATATGTGTTTAGTATTGATATTGCTTCATTATCTGCAATACTCTTCAGTAAAATATAGTTTCCTTCTTTGTCTCTTTTAATTAGATCTATCTTTGATTTTACTTGATCTGAGATCAGAATGGCTACCCTGGACTTTTTATTTCACCTGAAGCATAATAGATTCTGCTCCAGCCCTTTATCTTCACTTTGTATGTATCACTATGTTTTAAATCTGTTTCTTGTAAACTGTAAACTTTTGTTCTCTGCCATCTTGGCTTCACATCCTCTCCCCAGGAAATAATTCCTTAAAAAACCAGAATTGATCAATTGGAAATTAATGGTTTTATGAAAAATCAAGATCCAATAAAGCAAAACAAAACAAATAAATAAATAAATAAAATAGAAAAAAAAGTGAAATATTTCATTGAAAAAACAACTGACCTAGAAAATAAGTCCAGCAAAGATTTTTTTCCATTTCACATTGATTTTCTTTATTTTTTATTATAGCTTTTTATTTACAAGTTATATGCATAGGTAATTTTGCAGCATTGATAATTGCAAAACCTTTTGTTCCAATTTTTCCCCTCCTTGTCCCCATCCCCTCCTGAAGATGTTAGGTTGACTATACATGTTAAATATATTAAAGTATAAACTAAATACAATTAAATATACATGTCCAAACAGTTATTTTGTTGTACAAAGAGAACCAGACTTTGAAATCATGTACAATTAGCCTATGAAGGAAATCAAAATGTAGGTGGACAAAAATAGAGGGATTGGGAATTCTATGTAGTGGTTCATAGTCATTTCCCAGAGTTCTTTTGCTGGGTGTAACTGGTTCAATTCATTACTACTCTATTAGAACTGATTTGATTCCTCTTATTGCTGAAGATGGCCACATCCATCAGAATTGATCATCATATAGTATTGCTGTTGAAGTATATAGTGATCTCCTGGTCCTGCTCATTTCACTCAGCATCAGTTCATGTAAGTTTCTCCAGGCCTTTCTGAAATCATCCTGCTGGTCATTTCTTACAGAATAATAATATTCCATAATATTCATATACCACAATTTATTCATCCATTCTCCAATTGAGGGGCATCAATTTAGTTTCCAGTTTCTGGCTACTACAAAGAGGGCTGTCACAAACACTCTTACACATACAGGTCTTTTTCTCTTCTTAGAAATCTCTTTGGGATATAAGCCCAGTAGTAACACCAGCACAGGAAATTATCAAGGAAAACTATCCTGATATTCTAGAACAGAAGATAAAATAGAAATTGAAAGAATCCACTGACCATTTCCTGAAAGAGATCCCAAAACAAAAACTCCCAGGAATATTATAGAAAACCTCCAGAACTCCCAGATCAAGGAGAAAATAAAGCACATATCCAGAAAGAAACAATTTAAGTATATTGGAGCCACAGTCAAGAAAACACAAGATTTAGCAGCTTCAACATTAAAGGATTGGAGGGCTTGGAATATCATATTCTAGAGATCAATGGAGCTAGGATTGCAATCAAGAATCACCTACCTAGTAAAACTGAATATAATCCTTCAGAGGAAAAGGGGGTCATTCAATGGAAAGGAGGATTTTTCTGCATTTGTGATGAAAAGATCAGAGCTGAATGGCAAATTTGATTTTGAAATACAGGACTCTGAAGAAGCATAAGGGGTAATCAGGAAAGTGATACCATAAGGGACTTAATAATATTTACCTTTTTATATTCCTCTACATAGGAGGATGACTCTTGTAACTCATTAGAATATTCTCAATATTTTGGCATTTGGAAGGAATACACACACACACAGAGCACACATGTGAGTTGAATATGAAGGGATATGTAAAAATGTTTTGACTGTAACTGGGGAAAATATTAAATAAATAAAATTTTTTAATTAAAAAAATAGAAAAATCTTGTTTGCTCATCTTTTCTCAGTTTTTCTTTAAAATGTTATTATTATATGGGAGGGCAAAGATACTGGAAAAATTCAAGTAATATTAAAAAAAAGAGCTACTAATAAAATTGATTTTTAATTGAAAATTGTTGATACATTTCTTATGTATCCACATTGGTCTATCCAATCAAATCTCCTTTTTACTTTTTGGAAACTCCCATGTAGTCTTCATAATTAAATTGTTGGTCACTTACTATATCTTTTTGCCTGACTTCATTTAAAGTATTTTAGTCAATGACATTCTTCTTTATCCTCTGAAATCCTTTGAAATTTGTTCTCCCACATTCCAACATATGTCAGATTATGTGTCACTTTTATACCTCATTCATTTCTAATTTTGAGATGGAATGGTCATTCTCCCACCCCTCAAGATTCCCATTATTTCTATACCAAAAATCAATTCCTTCCTACTGGTGAAGATTAGATTTAGAACTGAATTTTTCCGTGCTAATTCCTCTACATTTCACAAGATGACATGGGAAGTCAATATTTGGCATTTCATTTTCTTCTAAGAGAGAGCTTGGGCAGATTCCTAGTTAATTAATATTTTCCATGACTATCATGTAATTCTGCTGTCCTCATTGAGGATTTTTCTCCATTATACCAAGTCCATCATCTTGATGGAGTTGTGAAAGTATATTTTGGTCTCGTGATGATAATCACATTTTTTTTCATCTAGAGCATTTATTAGCTATAGACTACTGTTTAATTTGTTTCCTTGAATCTAGTAGTATCCCTAAACAACCCATCATTCCCACAGATATCAAAATGGTATTTCTAATTCACAGGTATGGCTATGACACTCCCCTACTCATTAAACTTCACTAGTTTGCTTTCCACTGCCTTTATTATAAAATAAAAAACTCTTCTCTTTTTCATTTAAAAGCCTTTTACAATCTGGTTCCAGTCTTTCTGAGCTAATAATCCTCATTATTTTCCCCCATACATTTTACACACAAGTAAAACTTGTCTGCTTATTTTTTTTTTTTTGTATATGACATCTCATTTCTTATCTCCATTCCTTTCCATAGCTTGTACCATGTTACCTGAAATAATACCCTCCTCAATGCTACCTAACAGAACCACTCTCTCCCTTCAAGAGTCACCTTATATGCTATTTTCCCTTGATTTTTTTTTGTTCTATTGATGATATAGTCCAATTGTTATATATTTTTGTATAAAACATATTTGTGGGCATGTATATGTATGTGTATATGTATATGTGTTTATGTATATGTGTGTATGTATGTGTATATGTATATGTGTGTGTTATACATTATATATGTATGGGTAAAGAAAAATAAAATAAACATGTATGTGTGTGCTTAAAAAAAATCAGCTAACAAACACTCTTTCCCCCTACTGAGAGTACAATCTTCTATAAGACAGGGGCTATGTCAAGTTTGTACTTATATTCCTATTACCTAGTGCCTTAACACAAAATAAGTGCTAAATAAATGCTTGCTAATTGATTGCCTTTGCATATGCAATCTACGGTAGTGACTGAAGTGGTATTACTATTGTGTGGTTTTTACTGGAGCTTATCAAAGACATGAATTTGTGGGAGCCACTTCTGGCTACCCCCTCCTCCATACGCCTCAAGTTAGTTGCTCTATTTGGTAGATTCCATCATCATGGTCATTATTCAAATTAGTTTGACTTTGAAAAATAATATGATTATATGATAATTATTTTGTTATTATTATTCAATTTTGTTATTCTATTTGGGAGATTTAATTTGATTGTTACTATAAATTTAACTGAATTATACACACATTTATCCCATACTTTATAAAGCAAAAAAACACATTAAATAAATGAGAATGAGAGATATTATAATTGTTATTTGATGTTAGAGTGCTAATATGAGCCATCTATTTATTTAATTAAGATTTCTTTTAAAGATTTTTTTCTTTGTGCACATGTCAAATAAGGTCAGTTACTTGGTTTTGTGTGTGGTAAAAATGGTGTAAACAGGAGGCTTGTAGTGATTTGTGAATGGTTCTGACACCTTGCCCCAGGCAACCCCTCGCAGCTGAATGTGTGGACCTTTTGCACAATGGGAGAAATACCCTACAGGTGACAAGGCAATTAAAACTCAGCCATCTCATAGTACATAACCCCATGTCAAAAGCAGTGTAAAGAAATGAAAATATGACTCAGATGCACACCTTTGTCTTTGCTCAATCAGTGTAGCTGTCCATTCTCGCTGGCCTCAATTCTTCCACTCAGGCTGTTAGCAGCATATATCCACAGTTGTAATTTGTAAATTTGCTCCTAAGGATATGGTATCACCTACAACTGACAGTGAGCTGCTTAGATATTCACTATTCCTTGAGTTTTGGTATGTATGTGCTTAAAAAAACCTAGAAAGTCCAGGGTTCTGGTATTAGTATATTGAGCTTTGTTTATTGATTCATCCATTCATTCATTTATGTATTCATTTTAAAGCTGACCATCTCACATAACTTAGAAGCAATGAGTCATGTACCTGGGAAAATCTCAAGGTCTTATGTCATATCTAGGTCTGTTAGATAACACTGTTTTTTTAACCATTCAAGATGGACAGATATCTATTGCTATTTATAAGAATAAACTTCACAATCTGAAAAAGTTTTAGAAAGAAACATACTTGTCATTTAGCAAGTAGAATTGGGAGAAGGCATGGCTCTGAGTTCAGACAAGAGCATGAGGATATTTGCTTGATTGACTTCTAGTAGGTAGTGCTAATCTCCAGAGTAGGGAAGTTTAGGATGTAGATCAGTAGGTAACTCAATCTAATTTGGAGAACCCAAAAGACAAGATTAGAGTTGATCTGAAATAAGCACTACATGGGATCAAAGTATTCCTCACACCAATGTTGTTTCCCTAGTGGATACCTGAGGTTAACCTGATCTTTACATGAGCTTTGGCCCTGGACAAGTTCTAGCCATCTAAAACCAGGTTCAAGCAGTATTAATAAATGAAGACTAATAAAGTATTTTATCCACATGGTACTTTTTAAAGTCTTCCAGTAAAGGAAATGAAACAACACAGTGTAACAAAATAAAATTTGGATTGAGTCGAGTACTATATTCAAATCCTGGCTCTATCACTACCTCATTTATCTCTCAGAGTCTCAATTTGTTCATTTGTAAATGGTAGTTCTTAGATTTCATAATTTTTAAAACAGAACCTAACACTAAATTCCATGATTGTACAAATTCTTCCTAGAACATTTTTCTTAATTCATTTGAACAGTAATGACAAAGCCCTGAACTCATTTAAAATTCCTTTCTGATTGTCATCTTTTACAAAATCTGCTTCTTTTTTACTTCTGCCAGTCTCCTTTTAACATTTTGCCTTCTTCTTTCTTTCAACAGCAATAACTTTGAGGTAGTTTCAATGAAAGAAATTCAAGTATGGATTGGAGTATTTAAAAAAAAATTACTTGTAGACTGAGATTTCTATTCCATCAGAAAATGCTAACAATTCATGTGTTACATAATACTTTTCTAGGCTTTGGGATCTAGAGGACTTGATCTGTCATCCAAAATGGATGGTCAGATTAAATGACCTCAAAAATCTCTTCCAGTTCTTAATTTATTTCAATGTCTGGAACCTTGTTTTGCCTTAATATTTATTCATTTGTTTGCCTTTTTCATTTCTTGAACTGTAATCAAGTTTGGATTGACTCAAAATATAAGGCTGTGACTTGTTGGGGGCACCATTCTCTCTGTGTGGTCCAACAGCCCCATTCTGTACCATATGTTCCCTAATTTGCCTTTTTCAATCAATTATCTTATCTTTTCCCTAGCTTTATTATATGCAAATATATATCATTGATTTTTTTTTTTTACCTCACAAGGCTATTTTGAAGAACAATTAAAATATTTTGAAAAGATGTTCCATAAAAACTATTATTAGATAGTGTTATTTATATGTTTATGTGTATTTTACTGAAAAAGGCTTCTAATAATTCAGCTAAGGGGGTGGAGCCAAGATGGTGGAGAGGAGACATGATTTTTTTTTTGAGCTCTCCCCCTGATGCTCAAACTATCAGCAAATCCAACCTCTGAACTGATTTTGCAGTGACAGAACCCACGAATATTGGAGGCGTAACAAATTACCAGCCGATAATTTCAAAGATTTCCAGAAAAGTTCTGTTTCAATCAGGCATGGAGGGAGGAGGGTCAAGAGCTGAGTACAGATGCTGAGTGCAGGCAGCACACAGTCCAAGGCTGGTGTGGCCAAAGAAAATATGCGGAGGAATTCGTGGCAGTGTTGGCTACTGTGCCGTGGTTGTTAGCCAGTAGATCAGCAGATCAAATATAAGACATCCAACACAAATACAAAAGGCAAATAGTGAACCCTTAAAGGTCAGAATTTCTTGGGACCTGGCCATGCCCATCCAGCAGTGAAAGTTACTCAGCACTGACCTAGAGCAGCCACCGCTGCTTGTAGAGGAAGCTTAAATAATCTCTCCTTGCTCTAAAAACAGAGCTCAACTTAAAAAAAAATGAGCAAAAAAGCAAAAAGAACGCAGACTGTAGATAGTTTCTGTGGTGAAAGAGAAGAACAGATTTCAAATCCTGAGGTCACTAAAAGCAGATTGCCTCCAGATGAAGTCCAAAAGGTGAAATAAATTGGTCCCCATCTCACAAGGCTGTCTTGGAAGAAATCTAAAAAGATCTTAAAAGAGAACTAGAAGAAAAATGGGGAAAGGAAACAAGCTTTGCAAGGTTTGGAAAAGGAAACATAGAAATTATCTGAGGAAAATTCCTTACAAAATAGATTTAGTGAAATAGAAAAAGCATATATCTCCTTACAAAAATAGACTTGACAAAATAGAAAAAGAAAACAATTCCTTGAAAAACAGAATTTGTGAAATGGAAAAAAAAATCATTAAACAAACCAACTCATTTAAAAATTCAATTGGCCAAATACAAAGGGAGTTAAAAAAGGTAACTTAAGGAAATAATTCACTAAAAATTAGAATTGAACAAACGGAAATGAATGACTCAATGATACATCAAGAATCATTCAAACAAAACCAAAAACATGAAAAAAATAGAAAAGAATATAAAATATCTTGTTATAGGAGCCACCTGCTAGTGGCTGCTGAGGGTTATGGGAGTCACTTGCTAGTGGCTGCTGGGGATCTAATTCTGACCAGCAGAATAGATCCCTACATGTGAGAGGATGGTAACAATATAAGGAGACTAAGAAGCAGTTGCGTTCTCTGACCTCTCTCCTCTTCTCTCTTTCCTCCAATTTATTTCATTCCCAATTTTTAAGCAAACTCTGCATCAATAAAGACTGATTTGCAGTTTGTTCAAGTGTATTATGATGCTGTTATTACTCATAGCTGTGGGGGCTAGAAAATAGATCTAAAAGAGACAATCTATTATTAGACTTTATAGTGTTCTCTTCTTTTCTAATATATGATGGTTCTCTGGGAGCAGGTTTCTTGGGGGGATTCTGGAGGCAGTCTTAGTTTCAGTTCAGAACAATAATCATCTCAAACACAGGCAGGAGTTAAAATCCAGTCCTTTATTGTCTCTTCCAAAATAGCATAGTTAGTTTTCCTTGGTTCCAAGAGTTCTTGTTGCTAGAACTTTGCCTCTGCTTCTGCCAGCTTCAGCCTCTCCTCTTCCAAATCCCCAGTTCTGCCCGACTGCAGTCTCTATATTCTCAATCTCCTCAACTGACTCCTCCACTGACTCTGCTCCTTTTATGCTCTTTTAGAAATGTAAACTCAAAGATTGACTCCTCTGAGAGTGGAATTGTGGGAGGTGTAATTTTGTGAATCTCCTGGAATTTTGAACTCTAATGTGTGAGCTAATGTGTGAACTCTCAAAGGTGTAAACTTAAGCATTGTTTCTATAAATTCCAGTGAGTTAACATCTTGTTTCAAGTTCTGGCTCATAACAAGACTTCCTGAAGACCATGATGAAAAAAAGATCCTAGATATTATCTTTCAGGAAATCATCAAAGAAAACTGCCTTGATGTCCTAAAATTAGAAGGTAAAATAGCTATTGAAAGAATTCACTGATCACCTCCTGAAAGAGACCCCAAAATGAAAACTCCAAGGAATATTGTGACTAAATTTCAGAACTATCAAACCAAGTCAAAATATTGCAAACAGCCAGAAAGAAACAATTCAAATACCAAGGAGCCACAATCAGGATTACCCAGGACCTAGCAGCTTCTACCTTAAAGCTTCAAAGGATCTGGAATCTGATATTCTGAAAAGCAAAGGAACTTGGAATGCAGCCAAGAATAAACTATCACGCTAAATTGACCATTATCTTTCAGGAAAGAAGATGGACAATAATGATACAAGTGAATTTCATTTATTTCTTATGAAAAACCAGAACTGAACAAAAAATTTGACCTCCAAATATAGAACTCAAGAGAAGCATAAAAAGGTAAAAAGAAAAGAACTCTTGAGAACTTTATTATGAGTATACATAGAGAATGCAGGTATAATTTGATTGTACTGTGTTAATATAAAAAAGAAGCTAGGGCTATAAAGGAGATTGTATTGGAAAAAGAAGAAAATATTTGCTGAGTTGACTTGGAGGGCACTTGAATGATAATCAAAGTAGTTTGGCTACTCTTCTATAAACAATAAAAAACCATTACACTTTTGAATGACAAAAAAGTAAAATAACATTCTATTTACCTCCTTAACTTTTTTCTTTTTCATTTTGTTGATACATTTGTCTACTTCCAAAAGAACAAGGTTGAGATACCCCAAAAGTACAGTTTTGTTGTCTATCTCTTCTTGCAATTCTCTTCACTACTCCTCTAGAAAGTTGGATGCTATACCACTCTTTTCCACTCCCCTGCCTCCACCCACCAAAATCATCATTTCCTATACAACACATCAGGACTTGCACAAAGAGTGGGTGGGGACCATTCTTTCTCCAAGCTTATATATTAATAGAGTATGGTCCAATTACTATTTAGCCTCATGTGCTTGGGACCTCAGTGCATCAACTCAAGCCTCAGCCCATTACATCTCCTGCTTTCTTTTGTTTTAGAACACAGGTGATCATGCCATCCCTGACTCCTCAGGGAGGTCAGAGCCCCCAAGGGGAGGTGATCACACCCTCCCTGATTTCTCAGGAAAGGAGGTGAAAGCACCGAAAAGGAGGTGATCACGACCCCCCCTGACTTCTCAGGAAGGGAGGTGAAAGCACTAAAAAGGAGATGATCATCACCAAAGGGAAGTGGGGGTTGCTAGCAGGTTTCTGGGCTCAAGGGTCTTATTATGCACAAACCCATCAGCATGGGAACACATAGCACACAGCAACAACGCAGAGATTATTAGTGATAACTCTCCCCACAGTCAGTGCAGGCTTGATGTGGTGTAACAAACATGAATTATACACCCAAGTAACGGTATAACAAACAATATAAATCAACATTATGATGTAAAAGATTGCCAGAAGTCCTAGAAGGAGAGTATGTAAACAGCAGTCACACATACACCTCTTCAGCAGCCAAGAGATAGTCCAAAACCAATCTATTGTCCATTGCTTCACATATCAGGGAATCCAATGATCTCCCCAAGTTTTTGAAGTCCAGCAAAGGTCTTTTTATGTCTTAGGGAATGCAATGATTCCAGCAGATTTTGAAGTCCTGTAACAGTCTTATCATTTCTCAGAAAATCCAATGATTCCTGAGGGCTTTCAAGTCTTATGTCTCAGAGAATCCAATGATTCCTGAGGGATTTAAAGTCCTACAACAATCTAATGTCTCAGAGAATTCAATGATTTCTGAGGGTTTTAAAGTCCAACGATTTTCTATGTCCATGAGTCAAATGCCATAACTGCCACACTCTTTCAATGGTGAGCACAATCAGCAACACAACCACCTGATGTTTCTTGGGTCTTCTCCTTCGTTTCAAAGGTCTGCTCCGTCTCTCTGCTATGGACAAGGCGAATACGGCTCGTTGGCATCCATCTGATTCCTTCTCCACCTGTAGAGATACAAGCAAACTCTCTCCCCCAAGCAGTTAGCCTATCTGGTCCCTTCCATTCACCACTTTCTGGGTCTCTCCACATCACCTGGCGATTATCTAAAGATAGTGGAGCTGCTCGCACTGGACATTGCCCTTCCGGTGGGTTATAAAACCTGTCTGCCGGAGCCAGGGCATCTTTGTCAAAAATCAAGAAGTTAATAGTATAAAGAGCTAGATTTAGTAGTTCTCTAGGGTTACCTGTGGCTCCCCCTTTCTTTTGTTTTTGGAGGAGCGTCTTAATGTCTCTGTTTCTCCTCTCTACTATTGCCTGTCCTTGAGGATTAAAGGGTATGCCAGTGGTGTGTAAAATCTTATATTGTGCACAAAAGTGTGCCAAATGTTTGGAGGTGTATGCAGGATCATTGTCTGTTTTTATTGTTTGTGGCACACCCATAATGGCAAATGCTTGCGTGAGGAATTCAGTGACCACTCGGGCTGTCTCTTTTGCTGCTGGTATGGCAAAAGTGAATCCTGTAAAGGTGTCTACCACAACATGGATAAAAGACAGACGACCGAAAGATTTATAATGGGTCACATCCATTTGCCAGATTTGATTGGGTCTCAAACCACGAGGGTTCTTCCCTGGAGGCAGTGTAGGAGCGTGGAAAGGAAGGCAAGCTGTACAGCTTTTTACTATGCTCCTAGCTTCCTCTTTTGTAATCCCAAATTATAAACGCAAAGCTCGAGCAGCCTGATGGTACTTAGAATGGGATTCCTGGGCCTCCTGAAATAAAGGTGTACTGGCTAACATAGTTAAAAGGCTATCTGCCTTTGAATTCCCATCAAAAATAGGGCCTGGGAGTCCACTATGTGAGTGGACATGCAAGATATAAATCTTACCTGGATGTTTTCTCACTTGCTCCTGAAGTTCCTTAAAGAGCTGATATATATTAGAAGCTGCAAATTTTATTTGGGCTGTGGCAATTCTTTGTACCACACCTACTGAATAGGCTGAATCAGATATTATATTTATGTCTCCTGGGTAATAAGTGAGAGCTAACATGATTGCATATAATTCGTTCTGCTGAGTGGACTGAAAAGGAGTTCTGACTACTCTCTTTATAGTTAAGTCATGAGAATATACAGCACAAATATTGTGTTTGGATGCATCTGTAAAGATAGTTGGTCCTTTAAGAGGAACTTTAGAAACTTTTTCTTCAAGAATCCATCGCCAATTATGTAAAAGTCTGGTTATCTTTAATGGAGACCCATGTATAAAATTTGCAGCCATGGCTAATAAAATTTGCCACTCTGGGATGGTCTCACAACACACATTAATTTGTGTATTGGTGTAAAAGGTGTATATCTTATCAGGTCTTGCCCAAGATAATTGTACTGCTCGCTTAATGGCCTTTAACAAAATTCTAGCCACAAGCACTGGGTAAGGAGTAAGGCTTTGTTCTGGTTGTGCCGGGAGGTTCACTCACTCTATCACATTGTCTCCTTGATGAAGGACTGCTGTGGGTGCCTCTTGTGTGGCAAAAACTGATATTTCCAAGGGCTTTTGAGTGACTCTTTCAACCACATTGGATAAAGCCAGTTCAACTTCTCTCAAAGCCTCTTGAGCTTCTTTTGTAAGCTGGCGTGGTGAATTTAAAGCACTGTCTCCCCTTAAAATATCATATGATGGTTGTAACTGATAGGTAGTCAAGCCTAACACTGGTCGCATCCATTGGATATCCCCTATCAATTTCTGAAAATCATTTAAGGTGTTTAGCTTCTCTGTTCTTAAAGACAGTTTTTGTACTGTAAGCACCTTAGGGTATACTTCATATCCTAAATATTGAAAAGGAGCATGTCTTTGAATTTTCTCTTCAGCTATGTATAATTTGTAGTATCTTAGTGTTTCTATGGTTTTTTGTAGACATGCTTCTAGCATTTGTTCCTCAGGTGCACATTCCAATATATCATCCATATAATGTAATAGCATAACTTTTGGAAATGCTTTTCTTATTGGAGCAAGAGCAGCAGCAACATACATTTGACACATAGTGGGGCTGTTTTTCATTTCCTGTGGTAAAACTGTCCATTCATATCTTTTATAAGGCTCAGCTAAGTTAAGCTGGGCACTGAAAAGGCACCAGCCCTGAAGTCAGGAGGAAGAGGAGGAGATGGCTCAGTGGATAGAGCACCAGCCTTGAAGTCAAGAGGACCTGAGTTCAAATCCAGCCTCAGACACTTAACAATTCCTGGTTGTGTGACCATGGGCAAGTCACTTAACCCCAACTACCTCAGCAAAAGCAAAAAGAAGAAGAGAAACAAACAGAAAAGCCGTTGCAATGGCAAAAGCCAGCTAGCAGAGCGAGAGAGATCTGAGCAAACCGTGGCAAGGCAATTCCAAAAGTCTCTCCTTCCCCTTCCTTTTCCACTCCCCTGCCTCCACCCACCAAAATCATCATTTCCTATACAACACATCAGAACTTGCACAAAGAGTGGGTGGGGGCCATTCTTTCTCCAAGCTTATATATTAATAGAGTATGGTCCAATTACTATTTAGCCTCATGTGCTTGGGACCTCAGTGCATCAACTCAAGCCTCAGCCCATTACATCACTCAGTGCATATATATATATATATATATATATATATATATATATATATATATATATATATATATATATATTTAATATTGATTTTACCTCATGATCTATGACACCCTATAGCAAGATGTAATTTCCTTGCTTATCTCTTTTAATTAGATCTCTATTTGCTTTTGCTTGATGTGAGATCATGATCTAGAGATCATGCTTTTTTTTTTTTTTAACTTTGTCTAAAGCAGAATCTCCAGCCTTTTACCTTTACTCTTTATGTATCTCTCTGCTGCAAATGTGTTTCTTATAAACAACACACTGCAGGATTCTGACTTTTATTCCACTCTGCTATCCACTTCCATTTTATGGGAGAGTTTATCCCATTCACATTTTCTGTTAAAATGTCTAATTCTGTCTGCCATCTTATTTTTCCCCAGTTATCCTTTAGTAATTAATCACTTCAAATGCAGCCAGGTGTTAAAGTAGTTCTTTATTGTTTCTTCCAAAATAGCCCAGTTAGCTTTCTTTGGTTCTGATAGCTCTCCTTGCTAGTCTTTTGCCTCTGCTAGCTTCTGCCTTTAGCTCAACTCTGTCTCCTGGCAATCTTCTGAACTGACTGACTGACTGACTGAAGCTCTTTTTATGCTCTTTTAGAGGTGTAAACTCAAAGGTTGACTCCTCCTCCAAGAGTGGAATTATAGGAGGTGTGAATTCGTGAATCTCATACTGAATACTGATTTGTGAATCTCCCAAAAGTGTGAACTAATGTGTGTGAGCTAATGTGTGAATTCTCAAAGGTATTAACTTAAGCATTGTTTCTATCAACTCCATTGAGTTATCATCTTGTTTCAAGTTCTGGCTCATAACATATACCTACATCCTCTAAGTATACACCTAGCAAAGATACAGTACTTAAGAGTTACACATGTCATCTTTCCATGTAGGGATGTAAACATTTAACTCTTAAAAGTAGCTGTTTTTCCCCTTCCCTTTTTATTTTTATATGCTTCCCTTAAGTTTTATTTTTGAAGATCAAATTTTCTGTTCATCTCTGATCTTTTCATCAAAAATAATTGAAAATTCCCTATTTTATTTAATGTCCATCTTTTCCCCTGAAATATAATGATTAGTTTTACTGGTTAGTTGATTCTTGGCTGTACCTCCTTTTCCCTTCATGATATTATATTCCTCAGGCCATTTGATTTTTTAAAGTGGAACCTGCTAAATCTTGGGTAATCCTGATTCTGGCTCCTCTATATTTGAATTATTTCTACCTGCTTACAGTATTTTCAACTTGATCTGATAATTCTGGAATTTAGCTACAATATTCTTTGGAGTTTTCATTTGGGGGTCTCTTTCAGAGGGTACTTGGAGCTTCTTATAATGACTATTTTGTCTTCTGGTTCTAGAATATCAGAATAGTTTTCCTTGATAATTTCCTGAAATATGTCATCCAGGCTATTTTAGTCATCATGACTTTCAAGTGCTTCAATACTTCCTAGATTGTCTCTCCTGTATCTATTTTCCGGGTCAGTTGTTTTTACAATGAAATATTTTACACTTTCTTCTAATTTTTTTTCCATTTTTTTGTTTTTCAGGACTGCTTCTAATGACTCATTGAGGTATTCACTTTTATTTGTCAAATTCTAATTTTTAGCAAATCACTTTCTTCAATTAGTTTTTTGTCTTCCTTTACAATTTGCCAATTGTACTTTTAAAGGAATTGTTTTGTTCATTGGATTTTTTTCCCTATTTTTAATGAGTTTTCTTTTTCTTTTTTCCACTTCACAAAATCTATTTTGCTTTATAATTTTTTTATTAATTATGTTATTTTTTCTGGTTATACAGGTATATTAACTTTTAAATACACATTTACTTATGAATCATGTTGGGAGAGAAAAATCAGAACAAAAGGAAAAAAAATATGAGAGAGAAAAAATAAACAGAAAAAAGAAGTGAACATAGAATGTCTTGATTTACATTCAATCTCCCTAGTTCTCTTTCTGGATGCAGATGATGTTTTCTATCCAGAGTTTATTGGGATTGCCTTGGATTACTGAGCGACTGAAAAGAATCAAGACTTTCATAGCTGATCTTTGCACAATTTTGCTGTTACTGTGTACAATGTATTCCTGGTTCACTCAGCATCAGTTCATGTAAATTTTCCCAGGCCTTTCTAAAATCAACTTGTTCATCATTTTTATACAATATTAGTAATCCATTGCCTTCATATGCCATGATTTATTAAGCCATTCCCAAAGTGATAGACATCTACTCAATTTCAAATTCCTTGCTATCACAAAAAGAACTGCTATAAACATTTTTAAACATATGAGTCCTTTTCCCTCCTTTATGATTTCCTCAAGATACAGACTCAGTAGTGACAGTGCTGGATAGCCCTTTGGGGATATTTCCAAATTGCTTTCCAGAATGGCTGGAGCATTTTATCAACAACACATTAGAGTCTCAGTTTTCCCACATCCCCTCCAACATCTATCATTATCTTTTTCTTTTATCTTCAACAATGTGAAAGGTATCCTCAGACTTGTTTTAATTTGCATTTCTCTAATCAATAGTGATTTAGAGCATTTGTTCATATTTTGTAGATGGCTTTAATTTTATCATCTGAAAGTAGTCTGTGACCATTTATCAATTGGGAAACCTATTCTTATAAATTCGACACAATTCTTTATGTATTTTAGAAATGAAATCTTTATCAGAAACTCTAATTGTAATTTTTTCCCTAGCTTTTTACTTCGCTTTCAATATTGTTTGTGTTGGTTTTGTTTGTGCGAAAGTGTTTTAATTTAATGTAATCAAAGTTCTTCATTTTGCATTTCATCAAGTTTTCTAGTTTTTCCTTGGCCATAAATTCCTCCCTTTTCCAAAGAACTGGTAAGTAAATTATCCCTTGCTCTCCTAATTTTCTTATTGTATAATCTTTTTTTTTTTATTTTTTATTGCAGTAGCTTTATTTTCCTTTGTTTTCTTTTCTTTTTTTTTTTTAATAATTTTTTATTGATAGAACGCATGCTAGGGTAATTTTTTACAGCATTATCCCTTGCATTCATTTCTGTTCCGATTTTTCCCCTCCCTCCCTCCACCCCTTCCCCCAGATGGCAAGAGTCCTTTACATGTTGAATGGGTTGCAGTATATCCTAGATACAATATATGTGTGTAGAACCAAACAGTTTTCTTGTTGCACAGGGAGAATTGAATTCAGAAGGTATAAATAACCCGGGAAGAAAAACAAAAATGCAAGCAGTTTATATTCATTTCCAGTGTTCTTTCTTTGGGTGTAGCTGCTTCTGTCCATCTTTGATCAATTAAGGCTCTCTTTATCAAAGAGGTCCACTTCCATCAGAATACATCCTCAAACAGTATCATTGTTGAGGTATATAATGATCTCCTGGTTCTGCTCATTTCACTCAGCATCAGTTCATGTAAGTCTCGCCAGTCCTCTCTGTATTCATCCTGCTGGTTGTTCCTTACAGAACAATAATATTCCATAACATTCATATACCAAAATTTACCCAGCCATTCTCCAATTTATGGACATCCTTTCATTTTCCAGCTTCTAGCCACTACAAACAGGGCTGCCACAAACATTTTGGCACATACAGGTCCCTTTCCTTTCTTTAGTATCTCTTTGGGGTATAAGCCCAGTAGAAACACTGCTGGATCAAAGGGTATGCACAGCTTGATAACTTTTTGAGCATAGTTCCAAATTGCTCTCCAGAATGGCTGGATGTGTTCACAATTCCACCAACAATGTATCAGTGTCCCTGTTTTCCCACATCCCCTCCAACATTCCCCATTATCTTTCCCTGTCATTCTAGCCAATCTGACAGGTGTGTAGTGGTATCTCAGAGTTGTCTTAATTTGCATTTCTCTGATTAATAATGATTTGGAGCATATTTTCATATGTCTATAAATAGTTTCAATTTCTTCATCTGAGAATTGTCTGTTCATATCCTTTGACCATTTATCAATTGGAGAATGGTTTGATTTCTTATAGATTAAGGTCAGTTCTCTATATATTTTGGAAATGAGGCCTTTATCAGAACCTTTGATTGTAAAAATGTTTTCCCAGTTTATTGTTTCCCTTCTAATCTTGTTTGCATTTGTTTTGTTTGTACAAAAACTTTTCAATTTGATATAATCAAAATTTTCTATGTTGTGGTTAATAGTGATCTCTAGTTCTTCTTTGGTCATAAATTCCTCTCTCTTCCACAGGTCTGACAGGTAAACTATCCTATGCTCTTCCAATTTATTTATCATCTCATTCTTTATGCCTAGGTCATGAACCCATTTTGACCTTATCTTGGTGTACGGTGTTAAGTGTGGGTCAATGCCTAGTTTCTGCCATACTAATTTCCAATTTTCCCAGCAATTTTTGTCAAATAATGCATTCTTATCCCAGAAACTGGTGTCTTTGGGTTTGTCAAACACTATATTATTAAAGTTATTGGCTGTTTTATCCTTTGAACCTAACTTATTCCATTGATCAACTAGTCTATTTCTTAGCCAATACCAGATGGTTTTAGTAGCTGCTGCTTTATAATATAATTTTAGATCTGGTACAGCTAGGCCACCTTCATTTGATTTTTTTTCATTAATTCCCTTGAAATTCTTGACCTTTTGTTTTTTCCATATGAACTTTGTTGTTATTTTTTCTAATTCATCAAAGTATTTTTTTGGGAGTCTGATTGGTATAACGCTAAATAAGTAGATTAATTTAGGTAGTATTGTCATCTTTATTATATTTGCTCACCCAATCCAAGAGCATTTAAGATTTTTCCAGTTGGTTAGATCAGACTTAATTTGTGTGGAAAGTGTTTTGTAGTTTTGCTCATAAAGTTTCTGATTTTCCCTTGGCAGATAGATTCCTAAATATTTTATACAATCAGTAGTTACTTTAAATGGAATTTCTTTTTGTATCTCTAACTGTTGGGTTTTGTTAGTGATATATAAGAATGCTGATGACTTATGTGGGTTTGTTTTATATCCTGCAACTTTGCTGAAGGTGTAGATTGTTTCTAATAACTTTTTGGTAGAATCTCTGGGGTTTTCTAAGTATACCATCATATCATCAGCAAAGAGTGATAATTTGGTTTCCTCATTGCCTATTCTTATTCCTTTAATCTCTTTCTCAACTCTTATTGCCAAAGCCAGCATTTCTAATACAATATTAAATAGTAACGGTGATAGTGGGCAACCTTGTTTTACTCCTGATCTTATTGGGAATGGTTGCAGTTTGTCCCCGTTACATATAATGCTTAGTGCTGGTTTTAAATAGATGCTACTGATTATTTTAAGGAAAAGTCCATTTATTCCTATACTCTCAAGAGTTTTTAATAGGAATGGATGTTGGATTTTATCAAATGCTTTTTCTGCATCTATTGAGATGATCATATGGTTTTTGTTAATTTGATTATTAATATGGCCAATTATATTGATAGTTTTCCTAATATTGAACCAGCCCTGCATTCCTGGTATAAATCCTACTTGATCATGATGTATTATCCTGGGGATGTTTTTCTGTAGTCTTTTTGCTAATATCTTATTTAAGATTTTAGCATCAATATTCATTAGGGAGATTGGTCTATAATTTTCTTTCTCTGTTTTCAACCTACCTGGTTTAGGTATCAGTACCATGTCTGTGTCATAAAAGGAGTTTGGTAGGACTCCTTCATTCCCTATTTTTTTCAAATAGTTTATAAAGCATTGGGACTAATTGTTCTTTGAATGTTTGGTAGAATTCACATGTAAATCCATCTGGTCCTGGGGATTTTTTTTTAGGGAGTTGATTAATAGCTTGTTCTATTTCTTTTTCTGAAATGGGACTATTTAAGCAATTTACTTCCTCCTCTGGTAATCTGGGAAGCCTATATTTTTGGAGGTAGTCATCCATTTCGCTTAGGTTATCAAATTTATTGGCATAAAGTTGGGCAAAGTAACCCCTTATTATTTCTTTAATTTCCTCTTCATCTGTGGTAAGTTCTCCTTTTTCATTTTTAAGACTGCCAATTTGATTTCCCTCTCTCCTTTTTCTAATCAGATTTACCAAAGGTTTATCAATTTTATTGTTTTTTTCATAAAACCAACTCTTAGTTTTATTTATTAGTTCAATAGTTTTTTTTTACTTTCTATATTATTAATTTCTCCTTTTAATTTTAGAATTTCAAGTTTAGTAATTGATTGGGGGTTTTTAATTTGGTCTTTTTCTAACTTTTTAAGTTCCAGGCCCAATTGATCTTCTCTTTTTCTAATTTATTCAAGTAAGCCTCTAAGGATATAAAATTTCCCCTTATTACTGCTTTGGCTGCATCCCATAAATTTTGATATGATGTATCATTGTTGTCATTATCTTGAGTGAAATTATTAATTGTGTCTATAATTTGCTGTTTCACCCAATCATTCTTTAAGATGAGATTATTTAGTTTCCAATTACTTTTTGGTCTATTTACACCTAACTTTTTGTTAAATGTAGTTTTTATTGCGTTGTGATCTGAAAAAAAAGCATTTACTATTTCTGCCTTCTTGCATTTAATTTTGAGGTCTTTATGTCCTAATATATGGTCAATTTTTGTGTAGGTTCCATGAGCTGCTGAGAAGAAAGTATACTCCTTTCTGTCACCATTCAGTTTTCTCCAGAGATCTATCATTCCTAATTTTTCTAATATTATATTTACCTCTCTAATTTCTTTCTTATTTGTTTTGTGATTTGATTTATCTAAATCTGAGAGTGCAAGATTGAGATCTCCCACTATTATAGTTCTGCTGTCTATTTCTTCTCGCAACTCTCTTAGCTTCTCTTTAAGGAAGTTAGATGCAATACCACTTGGTGCATATATGTTTAATACTGATATTGCTTCATTCTCTATAGTACCCTTAAGCAAGATATAGTTTCCTTCCTTCAATCTTTGCTTTTGCTTGATCTGAGATAAGGATGGCTACCCCTGCTTTTTTGACTTCACCTGAAGCATAATAGATTCTGCTCCAGCCTTTTACCTTTAGTCTATATGTATCTCCCTGTTTTAAATGTGTTTCCTGTAAACAAGAGATTGTAGGGTTCTGACTTTTGATCCAGTCTGCTATCCACCTCCTCTTTATGGGAGAGTCCATCCCATTCACATTTGCGGTTAAAATAACCAATTCTGCATTTCCTGCCATCCTAATATCCCCAGATTATACTTTTCTTCTTCTTACCCTCCTTCCCTTCTTCCCTATTGATCCCACTAACGTCGCACAGCTCTCCCTCTTTAGTATCCCTCCCTCCTCCCTTGGAATCCCTTCCCTTTTCTTGTACCCTTCCCTTATTACTCTTTTTCCTTCTCCCTTTTCCTCTCCCACTTTTTAATGAAGTGAGAGAAGAATCTGTGTAAAACAAATATGTCAATTGTTTCCTCTTTGAGCCAACTCTGATGAGAGTAGGATTCACACAATGTTCCTCCCCCTCTCTAAGTTCCCTCATATATGATAGGTTTCCTCTGCCTCATTGTCGCATGTAGTTTCCCTCTTTTTATCTCCCTTCTTCCCTTTTTCTGGCACTATCCCCTTTCCATTTCTACTTCCCTTTTTTATGTTATATCGGTAAAATCAAATTATACATATGATTTTTATGTATATTCACAACAGAAATACAGTTCTCAAGAGTTCCTTTTACCTTTTTCTACTTCTCTTGATTCCTATTGTTGAAGATCAAATTTTTTGTTTAAGTCTGGTTTTTTCCTTAGAAACAGATGGAATTCCTCTATTTCATTAAATATCCATCTTCTTCCGTGGAAAAAAATACTCAGCTTAGCTGGATAGTTTATTCTTGGCTGCATTCCAAGTTCTTTTGCCTTTCGGAATATCTGATTCCAGGCCCTTCGATCCTTTAATGTTGAGGCAGCCAGATCTTGCGTGACCCTTATTGTGACATCTCAGTATTTGAACTGTTTTTTCCTGGCTGCTTGTAAAATGTTTTCTTTAGTCTGGAAATTCTGAAGTTTGGCCACACTATTCCTTGGAGTCTTTATTTTAGGGTCTTTTTCAGAAGGTGTTCGATGAATTCTTTCAATGCCTATTTTCCCTTCCAGTTCTATTATTTCTAGGCAGTTCTCTTTGATGATTTCCTGTAAAATAGTATCTAGGCTCTTTTTTTCATCATAATTTTCGGGTAGTCCGATGATCCTCAGGTTATCTCTCCTAGATCTATTTTCCAGATCTGTTGTTTTTCCCAGTAAATATTTGCCATTTTTTTCCAATCTTTCATTTTTTTGGTTTTGCTTGACTGATTCTTGATGTCTCAATGAATCAGTCATTTCTATTTGTTCAGTTCTGATTTTTAGTGAGTTATTTTCTTCATTAGCTTTTTTTTACTTCTTTTTGTATATGTCCAATTGAGTTGTTTTGCTCTATGGAATTTTTTTCCATTTCACTAATTTTTTTTTTTTTTTTTTTTTTTAGTGAGTCATTTTCTTTTTCCAATTCGCAAACTCTGTTTTTTACCTTTTCCAATTCACATTTCAGGAAGTTGTTTTCTTTTTCCACTTTATCAAATTTTTCTTTTAATGAGTTATGTGCCTTTTCTGTACTCTTTTGCATAGCTTCTCTTTCCTTTCCCCATTTTTCTTCTAGCTCTCTTTTAAGGTTTTAAATAGTCTCTTCTAGGAGAGCCTTTTGTATTGGAGACCAACAATCCTCTGGAGAGTGTCTGCTATTAGTCTCTTCGGGGTTGAAAAGCTGTTCTCTTTCTGGGTAGAAACTATAAAACGTTCTTTTGATTTTTTTACTCATTTTGTTAAAGCCTGTAAGGTCTGCCTTCAGAGCCAGGAGGTTACCAGCTTCCTCTGCAGAGCAATGAGAGGTGTATGGACGGGGTAGCTGTCTTGTCGACTGGTTACAAAAAGCAGCGAGCTACTGGAGTGCTCTGGGAAAGAGTTCCCCACCAGAAAGTAACTCAGGCCTGCAGGGTCTGGCTGGGAAAGTGCCTTTCAAAGAATCTCAGCTGTGTGAGATAATGACTGCCCTGAGGCTAGACACTTAGCCGTGAGTTTCACTTCCCAAGCCAAACCCTGCCCTGGGGCTGTGGGTATTAGCAGCTGAGCAGTGAATGGATTTGCAGGGACAGGAAGTGTCTGCCGGGGAAGCACAGTCTGCTGGGGAAGTTCTATTGCCCCAGGCCGAGCCCCCCCACACTGCCGATTATAGCTGCCCAGGCTGTGCCCCACTGTCGTACAGATTAGTAACTGCCCCCACAAAAGCCCCGAACTGCCGGATGTGGCCACAGGCTTGTGGTAAAGTCTGCCTGAGTCACTTCCGGGTTTGAGGGGTTACAGCCAGATCTCCTTAGGTTCTGGCGTTTTTTAGAGGACCCTCTGTTTTAGGCTTTAACTTCTCTGCCAGTTTACTGCTTTGTAATCAAGGTAGAGCAGTTAGCCTATAGCAGAGTGGTCCCTATAACTTCTCTAGCCACAGAGATCACCCCCGCCCCTGGTCTGCTCAGGACACCAGCCTCTCGCTGCCTGTGCTAGTCTGTTCCTGGCCCCTCAGGACAAACCTTTCCTGGCGAGCTTCCGGATCAGCTGGTAAGTTGTAGTGCTTCTTATCTTCATGAATTTAAGCAATGAAGAGTTATTTTTGAGGCTGGATTAAATATTTGGTTATGAGGGTAATGAGAGGAGCTTAGAGAGTCGTGTGTGCCTGCTCTGCCATCTTGACTCCCCTTTGCCTCATTTCTTACCTAGCTTTAATCAATGAATGAGCCTTGTCTTGTATAATCTTTTATGTCCAAATTGTGTAACCATTTTGGCCTTATTTTGGTATGAGATATGAGATATAGGTCTATGTCATGTTTTTGACAAATGATTTTACAGTTTTCCCAGCAGATTCTGTGAAAGTGACTTCTTATTTTTTGGAGGGAAGGGAGTGGGACAGGTTGTCAAATATTAGATTACTAAAGGCATTGATTATTGTGCCATATATATCTAACCTATTCTATTAAAACTATTTCTGTATACCCCAAAGAGATACTAAAGAAGGGAAAGGGACCTGTATGTGCCAAAATGTTTGGGGCAGCCCTGTTTGTAGTGGCTAGAAGCTGGGAAATGAATGGATGCCCATCAATTGGAGAATGGTTGAGTAAATTGTGGTATATGAACGTTATGGAATTATTGTTCTGTAAGGAATGACCAGCAGGATGAATACAGAGAGGACTTGCGAGACTTATATGAACTGATGCTAAGTGAAATAAGCAGAACCAGGAGATCATTATACACCTCAACAATGATACTGTTTGAGGATGTATTCTGATGGAAGTGGATCTCTTCGATAAAGAGAGCTAATTCAGTTTCAATTGATCAAAGATGGGCAGAAGCAGCTACACCCAAAGAAAGAACACTGGGAGATGAATATAAACTGCTTGCATTTTTGTTTTTCTTCCCGGATTATTTATACCTTCTGAATTCAATTCTCCCTGTGCAACAAGAAAACTGTTCGGTTCTGCACACATATATTGTATCCAGGATATACTGTAACCTATTCAACATGTAAAGGATTGCTTGCCATCTGGGGGAGGGTGTGGAGGGAGGAAGGGGAAAAATTGGAATAGAAGTGAATGCAAGGGATAATGTCATAAAAAATTACCCTGACATGAGTTCTATCAATAAAAAGTTATTTAAAAAATAAAAAAATAAAAACTATTTCTGAACCAGTATCAAATGGTTTTGATGACTGCTGCTTCATAATATTTTAGGTCTAGTACTAACAGACAATCATCCCTTATTTTTTATTATTTCCCTTGTTATTCTTGACATTTTATTCATCCAGGTGAAATTTATTATAATTTTTTTTAGTTCTATAAAATATTTTTGACAGTTTAATTAGTATGCCATTGAACAACTAGAGCAATTTAGATGGAATTGCCATTTTTATCATATTAATTTGGCCTACCCAGGGGCAATTGATATTTTTTCCAATTGCTTAGATCTGATTTTGTGTGATAAGTGTCTTGTATTTGTGTTCATATAGATTTTCCTACGTTTGTCTTGGTAGGTAGACACTCAAATGTTTTATTTTGCTTACAGTTATTTTAAATGAAATTTTTTATTCTATCTTTTGCTGCTGAGCTTTTCAGTAATATATAGAAATGGTGTTGATTTGTGCAAGTTAATTTTATATCCTGCAACTTAGCTAAAAGTATTAATTGTTTCAAGTAGGTTTTTGACTGATTTCCTAGGATTCTCTAAGTATATCATCATATCATCTACAAAGAATAAAAAGTTTTTTCTCCTCGTTGCCTATTCTAATTCCTTTAATTTCTTTTTCCTTTTTTTATCCCTAACATTGCTAGTAAAATATTGAATAATAATGGTGATAATGGGCATCCTTGTTTCACCCCAGATCTTATTCAGCTTCTCTCCATTAAAATTACCAATTCTATTTTTCAAGGAGTTGTTTTCTTTTTTCTTTCTACCAAATCTATTTTTAAGAAATGGTTTCCTTCAATATATTTTCTTTCCATTTCATCAAATATATATTTTAAAGGAGTTTTTTTTCAATTTTTGTCTCCTTTTTCAAAGATATCATTTCCTTTTCCCTTTTTCTTGCAACTCTCTTTTAGAATTCTTCCAAGAGAGTTTTTTGAGTTGAAGACCAGTTCATATCTCTCTTTGAGACTTCATCTAGAGATGTTTTGCCTTTAGCAAAAGAATTTGGAATGCAGCCAAGAATAAATTACCCACCTAAGCTGAGTATTTTTTTCCACAGAAGAAGATGGATATTTAATGAAATAGAGGAATTCCATCTGTTTCTAAGGAAAAAACCAGACTTAAACAAAAAATTTGATCTCCAACAACAGGAATCAAGAGAAGTAGAAAAAGGTAAAAGGAACTCTTGAGAACTGTATTTCTGTTGTGGATATACATAAAAACCATATGT
Organism: Antechinus flavipes; assembly: GCF_016432865.1. Classification (NCBI taxonomy): domain Eukaryota; kingdom Metazoa; phylum Chordata; class Mammalia; order Dasyuromorphia; family Dasyuridae; genus Antechinus; species Antechinus flavipes. The sequence continues at coordinate 432,755,766 of NC_067401.1, read as the reverse complement.
ATAATTTGATTTTACTGATATAACATCAAAAAGCGAAGTAGAAATGGAAAGGGGATAGTGTCAGAAAAAGAGAAGAGGGGAGATAAAAAGAGGGAAACTACATGCGACAATGACGCAAAGGAAACCTATCATATATGAGAGAACTTAGAGAGGGGGAGGAACATTGTGTGAATCCTACTCTCATCAGAGTTGGCTCAAAGGGGAAACAATTGACATTTGTTTTACACAGATTCTTCTCTCACTTCATTAAAAAGTGGGAGAGGAAAAGGGAGAAGGAAAAAGAGTAATAAGGGAAGGGAACAAGAAAAGGGGAAGGGATTCCAAGGGAGGAGGAAGGGATACTAAAGAGGAAGAGCTGCATGACGATAGTGGGACCAATAGGTTTAATACTAGGGAAGAAGGGAAGGAGGGCAAGAAAAAGAAAAGTATAATCTGGGGATATTAGGATGGCAGGAAATGCAGAACTGGTTATTTTAACTGTAAATGTGAATGGGATGAACTCTCCCATAAAGAGATGTTTTGCCTTTAGTATACTCAGGTTTAAAATTCTGTTCTTCCCTGTCTCCATAATAGCTATTTATGGTCAGGGTTCTTTTTGTATTTTTGCTCATTTTTAAAGTTTGAGAGCTGCTCCTAGGGCATGGGGGAGATTGTCTCAAGCTTCTGTTACAGGGTGACAAAAGCTTCAAACTGCCTTGTGGATGGTGATGTTGCTGGCTTCTTTTATGGACTGGGTAGGCCTGAACAAGTCCTACTTGTTATGCTGGGGTCCAAGGCTTCACTATTTGCCTACTGTAGTTGCTTTGGAGGTGTCACATTTAGCCTGCTGATCTACTAGTCTTCTGAACCAGGATAGAATAGTCATGACTGCTTCATTTTGGCTAAGAGCCTCCCACTATATTTAGTGTGGGGCCTCTTCTCTCTAGATCTTTCTGAACTGCACCTACATTGGGCCTTGTCCTTCCAATGATAATAAATAGGCATTGGGCAGCTATAATATCTTTCTCATCTGCCCCAGTTGTATCACTAATTTATTCATTGTGTCATTCAACCAATTTATTAAGCACTTTTAAATGTAGAAGATCAGAGTCCAAAGATATAATGAAAAAGAGAAAGAGAGAGAGGGAAGAAAGAGAGAGAGAGAGAGAGAGAGAGAGAGAGAGAGAGAGAGAGAGAGAGAGAAGCAGAGAGAAAGAAACACAGAGAAAGAGCTTATTTATAAGTAAAAACAAAGGGAAAAAAAAGTGCTCCAAGCTTATTTCAATGCAAGTAGTCATAAGAAAAGATCTCACATAGGAACTACAACTTCCATAGCACATTTTATTTGACAGGAATTGTGCTTAGTGTTTTATAATTATTGTTTATTCGATCCTCACAATAACCATGGGAAGTAGATGCTAGTAATATCCCTATCTTTGTTTATTTATTTTCCCATTCTTAAATTATTTCTTTATTTTATCCACCCTATTTAATTTAGTTATTTAACTAATTTGTTATGCTAGTTTTCATTTTACTTATTGTATTATCCTTATTTTTATTTTATTTAATTTTATCACTATATCCTTATTTAGTTGGTTGTATCTGTTTATTTTATTTGCCCCATTATTTTATCTTTTTTTTTTAATCACTGCTATTTTTATTTATTTAATTTATTTATTTATTACCCCTATGTTTTTTATTTATTTATTATCCCTATTTTCAGAGATGAGAAAACAAGACAGAGGTCAAGGGACTTGGCCAAGATCACACACCTAATTAGTATCAAAGGTTCAACGTGAACTCAGGTCTTCCTGACTTAAGGCCCAGAAGTCCATGTACAAGATGTATAAGATAATGGCTGATCAATACATTGAAGAAAGTTTGAAAATCCATAAGGCAAAGATGAGGAGGAGATTCTAAACATGGAAAGCCATTGATAGAAAGGTCAAAAGACTAGAAATGAAAAGCATAGCAATTAAGCCATAACTTTTCCACTCCAACTCTCCTAGCTTGTTAGGACCAGTTCAGTAGGAAGTAGAGTCAGTCCTGGGACGAGGATTTAATGTAGCAACTCCTATGGAAGTATCCTTCCCACTCCCCTGAAATAAAGGGAAAACATGAAATGTTACTAAGGAGCACAGCATGATTGTTATGGGGCAGTTAAACTGTCATTATGGCTGAGTAGTCTCTCTCTCTCTCTCTCTCTCTCTCTCTCTCTCTCTCTCTCTCTCTCTCTCTCTCTCTCTCTCTCTCTTTCCTCTGCCAATTCTGGCAGCAAATAGCTAAGAGTCTCCCCAGCCACCAGAGGAGAACAGGAGACAGAGGAGAACAGCTGAATAGACATTTCTGAAGCTAAACATTGGCAAAATGCCAAAAAAAAGACCAAGAAGCCTTCCCTATGTCCCCACAAAAACCAGTCTAGCCTGGTTTCCTGTAGTTCACTTCTTCTCTCTCCCATATTAGGATATTATTAATATTACCTTGATCCATATTTATAGCACCACATAGGAAAAGAGAGAAAAAATAATTACTAATATTCTATTATCCTATTTAAGTATTCAAATAAAAAAACCACTGAAATGGTTAAATCTCAGAAAATAAAGGACCACTTATTCAATCAGAAGGTTGAAATGTTGATCCCATGACTCCCCACTGCATGTTCTTCAGCCTGTTGGATTTAAAACATGATGTTAAGCTTTCTTATCCTTCCATCCTAAATTCTAAACTGTAATTTTATTGTTATTTAAGCATGTGTATGACATTCTTGTTGCTGTTCAAGCAGTTCCATCTGCCTCACCTCACCCAAATACTTGCATGCTTGCATCCTATCTAACTACCATCAACTTCAGCTTGGAAGCTGAACTGTATCAACAGGCTTCCTTGGTGACCCTTACAAATATGATTTCCCCTTTATATCATACCAATACAAGAGGTTTGTTTGTTTGTTTGTTAGCTTATCCACTGGTTAAAAAGTGGTTGGACTCAGTGGCTTCTATGGTCTCTTCCAGCTGAAATCTGTGATCATATGAAATGAAGAAGTGGTTTTTTTTTTCTGCCCTCTACTACTGGTATCAGGGTAGAGCAAAATCTAAGATAGTGCATAAAATAACCATGAAACAATATTGTTTCAATCCTAGAAACTGATCAAAAAAGTTTTCTATATCTTTGACATACCTCTCAAACCGACCATACCTGAATTGAAATCCTAAAGAATAAAGGGGATCTTGATCATTTTTGTTCCCCCTCACTATCCAAGAACAGTTTTTTATAGATCAAAAAAAATGTTAAAATTATTGGCATTTCCTTTTCTCCTTTTATCATTTTTGTACTTGGATGAAAGTATGTTTACAAACACCTTTTTCTACTATTTAATCTAGTACCTATATTCCAATACATGATGACTCAACTGTAATCTTGTTTGGTTGGTTTCTTGGTCCATACCAGAGTGAATTCAGGCAAGAAGAAGTCACTTTACAACAGCAAATCAATCATTTTTCTAGTTCTGAGAATCTGAATGGTTTCATCTTCAGTATATTTGACCCATTTATAAGAAGGCCAATAAGAGTAGGAGTGAAGAAAGTTGGCATAGAATTGATAAAAAGCTCACTCACTTTGCCAATAAAAGTCCATTTAGTCAAAGCTATTATATTTTCAGATACAGATATATGGTTGTTAGAGTTCTACTACAAGGAAAGCTGGATACAATAACAACTAATTGGGAATTCACCCTGACCCCACAAACTATTAAAAAATTCAATATCATTGGGTCAGCTTTCACAACTGGTATTACTTTCAATTTTCAAGGATATAGTTTATCTGGATCATGTGTCATCAATTAGGTAAGTCCTTAAAACGACCTTATTTACTTTGAATATCAATTCCCAATTAGCTATTTTTGTACTGACCTATCTAGTTTAAAGAACATTTTTCTTTGGCATAGGAAAAAAGCATTTGAGTAAGTTTTTTTGTTTGTTTGTTTGTTTGTTTTAACAAATCTGAGCTCTCTTTTTGCCCAATATCTGTTTCATGCTCTCCAAGCAATGGTCCTATCCAGTATTAGACTTATTTATTGCCATAAGATACCTTAAAAAAAAAAAAAAAACTTTGTTGCTATCCTTTGCTTTCCATACCAGCTCAATCTCATTCTGAGATTCAGTTCTGCAGTTCTTCCAACATGAACTATTTTCACCTTTTAACCATTTTGCTGCTTTTATATCTAGTGGTGAAGTAAAACTTCAAAGTTGGCCTAATTTATTCTTCTCTTAGTGTTGATGATTTAATGTTTTTTCAAAATGTTATTGATTATTTGAAGTTCTTCTTTTGAAAACCCTATATTATTACCACTTACCTGTTAGGAAAGGTTCTTGTTCTTACATATACATATATTTTCTTAACATATCTTGAATACCACCTGTTCTTTCGAAAATGCTTGAAGTACCCCAGGACCAGATGGATTTACATCTGAATTCTATCAGACATTTAAAGATCAATTAACTCCAATGCTAAATAAACTATTTGAAGAAGTAGGGATTGAAGGAGTCCTACCAAACTCCTTTTATGGCACAGATATGGTACTGATACCTAAACCAGGTAGGCTGAAAACAGAGAAAGAAAATTATAGACCAATCTCCCTAATGAATATTGATGCTAAAATCTTAAATAAAATATTAGCAAAAAGATTACAGAAAATCATCCCCAGGATAATATACTATGACCAAGTAGGATTTATACCAGGAATGCAGGGCTGGTTCAATATTAGGAAAACTATTAACATAATTGACTATATCAACAACCAACCAAACAAAAACCATATGATCATCTCAATAGATGCAGAAAAAGCATTTGATAAAATCCAACAGCCATTCCTAATAAAAACACTTGAGAGCATAGGAATAAAAGGACTTTTCCTTAAAATAGTTAGGAGCATATATTTTAAACCTTCAGTAAGCATCATATGCAATGGGGAAAAACTGGAACCTTTCCCAGTAAGATCTGGAGTGAAGCAGGGTTGCCCACTATCACCATTATTATTCAATATTGTATTAGAAACACTAGCCTCTGCAATAAGAGTCGAGAAAGAGATTAAAGGAATTAGAGTAGGCAATGAGGAAACCAAACTATCACTCTTTGCAGATGATATGATGGTATATCTAGAGAACCCCAGAGATTCTACTAAAAAGCTATTAGAAATAATTCATAACTTTAGCAAAGTAGCAGGATACAAAATAAATCCCCATAAATCCTCAGCATTCTTATACACCACCGACAAAATCCAAGAGCAAGAGATACAAAGAGAAATTCCATTCAAAATAACTGTTGATAGCATAAAATATTTGGGAATCTACCTACCAAAGGAAAGTCAGGAATTATATGAGCAAAATTACAAAAAAGTTTTCACACAAATAAAGTCAGACTTAAATAATTGGAAAAATATTAAGTGCTCTTGGATAGGCCGAGCGAATATAATAAAGATGACAACACTCCCTAAACTAATCTATTTATTTAGTGCTATACCAATCAGACTTCCAAGAAAATATTTTAATGATTTAGAAAAAATAACAACAAAATTCATATGGAACAATAAAAAGTCGAGAATCTCAAGGGAATTAATGAAAAAAAAATCAAATGAAGGTGGTCTAGCTGTACCTGATCTAAAATTATATTATAAAGCAGCAGTCACCAAAACCATTTGGTATTGGCTTAGAAATAGATTAGTTGATCAGTGGAAAAGGTTAGGTTCACAAGACAGAATAGTCAACTATAGCAATCTAGTGTTTGACAAACCCAAAGATTCTAAATTTTGGGATAAGATTTCATTATTTGATAAAAACTGCTGGGATAACTGGAAATTAGTATGGCAGAAATTAGGCAAGGACCCACACTTAACACCACATACCAAGATAAGATCAAAATGGGTCCATGACCTAGGCATAAAGAACGAGATTATAAATAAATTAGAGGAACATAGGATAGTTTATCTCTCAGACTTGTGGAGGAGAAAGAAATTTGTGACCAAAGATGAACTAGAGACCATTACCAATCACAAAATAGAAAATTTTGATTATATCAAATTAAAAAGCCTTTGTACAAACAGAATGAATGCAAACAAGATTAGTAGGGAAGCAACAAACTGGGAAAACATCTTTACAATTAAAGGTTCTGATAAAGGCCTCATTTCCAAAATATATAGAGAACTGACTCAAATTTATAAAAAATCAAGCCATTCTCCAATTGATAAATGGTCAAAGGATATGAACAGACAATTTTCAGATGAAGAAATTGAAACTATTACCACTCACATGAAAGTGTTCCAAATCACTATTGATCAGAGAAATGCAAATTAAGACAACTCTGAGATATCACTACACACCTGTCAGATTGGCTAAGATGACAGGAAAAAATAATGATGAATGTTGGAGGGGATGCGGGAAAACAGGGACACTGATGCATTGTTGGTGGAGTTGTGAACGAATCCAGCCATTCTGGAGAGCAATCTGGAATTATGCCCCAAAAGTTATCAAACTGTGCATACCCTTTGATCCAGCAGTGTTTCTATTGGGCTTATACCCCAAAGAGATACTAAAAAAGGGAAAGGGACCTGTATGTGCCAAAATGTTTGTAGCAGCCCTGTTTGTAGTGGCTAGAAACTGGAAAATGAATGGATGCCCATCAATTGGAGAATGGCTGGGTAAATTGTGGTATATGAATGTTATGGAATATTATTGCTCTGTAAGGAATGACCAGCAGGATGAATACAGAGAGGCTTGGAGAGACCTACATGGACTGATGCTAAGTGAGATGAGCAGAACCAGGAGATCATTATACATTTCGACAACGATATTGTATGAGGATGTATTCTGATGGAAGTGGATTTCTCTGACATAGAGACTTAACTGAGTTTCATTGGAAAAATGATAGACAGAAAAAGCTACACCCAAAGAAGGAATACTGGGAACTGAATGTGAACTATTTGATTTTTGATTTTCTTCCCGAGTTATTTTTACCTTCTGAATCCAATTCTCCCTGTGCAGTGGGAGAACTGTTTGGTTCTGCAAATATGTATTGTATCTAGGATATACTGCAACATATTTAACATATATAGGACTGCTTGCCATCTTGGGGGGGGAGGAGAGAGGGAGGGGACAAAATGAAACATAAGTGATTGCAAGGGATAATGTTGTGTAAAAATTATCCTGGCATGGATTCTGTCAATATAAAGTTATTATTAAATAAAATTAAATTTAAAAAAAAAAAAGAAAATGCTTGAAGTAAAACCTTTGCCTCTTAAAAGTATTTCTATTTTGTTTTGATCTTATTCATGAAAAATAATTAAAAATTATTTATTTTACCTCTTTCATTTCAATATTGTAGAATTACAAAATTTCAAGACTGAAAATGGTTCTCCCTCAATGAGTCTCTCATTCAATCCAAGAGAAAAAAATAGCTTCATCAAAAACATACCTGGCAAGTGGTCAAGTCCTTTGATTGAAGATTTATGAGAGAATTTATTACCTCCTGAGAAAACATTTTCAGTAAATAACTATAATGATTACAAAGCTTCTTTTTTCCTATTTTTGACTTTAAGCAACTTCTACCCACCACTCCAGTTTTTTAATTTTTTTTTAATTTTTATTTTGGAGTCAAGCAAAATATGTATCAGTTGTTCACATGTGTCATCTCTGATCCATGCTAAAAACTCAAGTTCTACCAAAAAAAATCCAATTTTTTTTCAGAGTATCTGCTCTGCAATCACGTTTCTTTCATCCTACTCTTAGAAAGTTACAATTTCAAACCAAGTATAATACTTTATATTTCTTTTGAGTTTTATTTTATTAAATTGAGTCAGGCATTCTCAACTAATCTATTTGCTATCTGTCATTCTGTACATTAGCTATCTCCTTCCTCCCTTGTTTGATTAAAATTTTTGTACCTTAATTATGGTACCTAGAATTATATTTATTCAACATTAATAGTTTTACGATGATGTTGTTATGTTTTCTTTGCTAATCCATGTGGAATTTTAAATAGCATATGGTTTAAGGTTCTGGGCTAAAAATATTTTCTGTATCAGTGTTTTACAATTTTATCAACAATTCTTATCAATTAGAGACATCTTTCCATGACTCCCATCCTCAGAAGTTTGTGTTCTTAAAGGCTCACTGAGTAGAGGATTACTATTTTCATTTGTTTCTGGGTATTGCTTATGTAATTAAATTCATCATAATTTCATTTTTAAGTTTTCCATGTGATGACTCCTGAAGAATTTTTGGCCACAAGACCCTATATATCCTTTCTCTGTACCCTGAAATATATTCTACAAAAATCTAGTATGTATGATAACCTTCCTGTTCTTCTCCATGAATTATAAAATGGAATCTTCATTCTGTTTCAATATTCTCATCATTTCCACTTCAGCAAGCAATTCTTCCTTGATGATGACAATAGGGTCTGCTCTATACTTTTTCATCATTGATTACTCTACCATTTGAATGATGAAGTTATCAGCTACTGTGATTTTGGCTGAAAGATCCAATTCATGTCTGGGTAGTAAAACTTCACCATTATTATAAGATGTCTCCATTATGACTTGTATTACATTGTAGGCTTGTAATATCTTTCCAAATTTTTTTATTCCTTTCCATATTGTAGTGTGTTCATAGCAATATATATGTATACATGAATATATGCATATACATATAACATATAATATATTATGTATACATGCATATAACATATACATATATATATATGTAAACAATATATAAAAGCAAAGGATGCTAACACACACATATATACACACTTCTTTAGGTCTCAATTTCCTCATCTGTAAAATGAACTGCATAAGAACTGCAAAACCTTTTAGGTCTAAATCTTTGCTCCTATACTCTTATTATTCATACTAAGTTTTTTTTTATTTAATTTTGAAAGGCAGAATGTCAAAATAAAAAGAACACAACTTGGAATCTGGATTTGAATTTCATTTCTGGCACTTACTTATTGGGTTAGGCTTGTCAAGTTTATGATCGTAGATATAAAGGAGGAATAGACTGGGGGCAAGTAGATGTCACAGTGGATAGAACACCAACCCTGAAGTCAGGAGTACCTGAGTTCAAATTTGGCATCAGTCATTTAACATTCACTAGTCACTTAATCCCAATTGCCTCACCCCCAAAAAATTAGGGAGGTGTATCTTAAAGCCAAGATTTGAAACAAGATGAAAATTATGGACATTTTCCTTAGAGGGGGGAGGGTTAGAAGAGTCAGGAATTGAAATAGCATTAAAATAATGGATATTGTGGGTGAGGAATAAACTACCAAGGAACCTGGGGCAGCCTGAGTTCATGCAACCACCAACTATTAAAACAACTTATGCCAAAACAATAGTCTCCAACACCAACCACAGTGATCAATGAGCCTCAGCTTTAAGATCCATCAGCCTCAAGAATTTGCTTTCTCCTCACTCTCAAAAACAGTATATTACTTCTGCTAGTGTTCTTGACTCTGAGTTCTGGTTCTGTTTGTTTGGTGTTTTATTTATATTTTTAAAATTTATCACTGAGGCAAGCTAAGAGCTTTAGTGGTGCTCTCAAGCAAACTCATCCTCTGGGATACACATTTTATGTCTGAAATATCTCCTTTGCCTAGCCAGCAACAGCCTAACTGGGTACTGAAAGCCCCTCTACATGAGACCGGATTTAATTTGCTCTGATAGACATTTAAGTGCTTTCTTAGGAAGGTCAGAGGGACCTTGGGCTTTTGTACACAGCAAGATAACAAAAGTCCTGAAAGATGGTTAGCGGAAAATCGAATGGAATAGAAAAGTAGTAATGTCTGATGGGCAGAGGCTCTGGCTCAGCGTTAGGGTGTGAATTAATTCTTTTATCGGGAATGGTTTTATGGGCATTTTCCTTCCATGCATACCAATTTGATAGCAGTGGCTGCAGTCAGCTGAAAGGCATTAGAGTTCAGCCAACATCGAGTCATTTATTTATTGAAAAGTTTATCTCTGTATTAAATTCTCATTGAAAAGGGTTTCATTAGGCCCACAAGACTGGTATAAACAGGATGCTGTGGAGTTATTTGGAAAATGAATCGAGACTTAACTTCTTAGTCTTTTGTTTGTTCCCATTGCTCATATGCTAGGGCGGCTGGCTGCATGCACCTAGAGAGAAGCAGGTATTCAAGTTGGAAATTTTTTTTTATTTCCTACATTTGAGCAGGCCACAATTTATATCACTCAGGTCTCCTTAAATTAGTCCAAGAGGATTTCATTTTACAGGCCTGCTTGACTGGGATCCTTTTGGCACGATGGGCTCAGCTTTGTACACAACTGAGATTCATATTTTATGTGTATATAAAAATCCTGGCCATGAATCTAGCAGCTTAAAGCTTTGCCTTCATTCTTTACAGCTCAGTTCAGAATCCCTCACATTTCCATAGGCTGGGTTCTCTTCAGGGCAGCTACAAGCTGAGCTGAAAGGACAAAAGCTAAAAATAGACTCTGGAACTTGGGGAAATGAAGGAGACAGAATGGGAATGATCTTTTCCCTTCTCTCAATCCTTTGAAAGCCCAAATTAATAGAATGGGATTGATGGAATGGGATCACAGACCTATATTTCTATGTTTGAAACAAAAGGCAATGATTCTGCCTGCCTTTGTTTTTGGTTCTTCATTGAAACTCTCTAACATGAAGAAAAACTTCAAACTTGCCAGATTTCTCTGGAACCAGCTCCTGAGAGAACAATATGGTACTGATTGCAAGTTTTCCATCATTGTCCTAAAGTGCTTCATCCATTCTCCTCAAGTGCTTGAATGGGAACCTTCAAATTTCTGGTCTCATCTCTCGGTGTTGGTCTGGGGGGTTATCCTCAATCCACTGGCTCATACAATTGAAAGATTTCCACAAATGGGGAGCATGTCAAATTGCGTGGTTGTTTCTGGGGTTTTGTTTACTTGATCTGATTTTTGTCATGTTTTGTAATCTCAAAATTCCTTTTTTGCAGTTTATCTTCAGAATTGTTTATTTTTCTGATGATCTGGTTAGTAAGATGCAAGTGCTGATTATTGTTGATGATAAAATGGGGGTTAATTAACAGACCAGAAAATGACACCTTAAATCAAAAAGGGGAAAGGTCTTATCTTGACTTAAGAAAATAATGGAGAAAAACATTAATGAAGATTAAAATTAAAAATTTGTCTTTCATACCTTCCCCCTACTTCAGAGAGCCAATTTGAAAATGTTTACCAGCATATGCCAACAGGGACTCAAGTCAATGAACATTAAATCTCCCAACATAGGAAGAAACAGTCATTTTTACAGTCTAGGATATACATGGAGAAAGAGAAAAATAGAAACAGAGAAAGGCAGAGAGGGAGGAAAAGAAGGAGGGAGGGAGAGAGGGAGAAAAAAAGGAAGGGAGGAAGGTAGGAAGAAAGAGAGGGAGAGAGGGAGGAAGAAAGGGAGGGAGGGAAGAAAGAAGGGAGGAATAAAGGAAGGAAGGAAATAAGTAAGGAAGGAGGAAGGGAGGGAGGGAAGGAAGCAAGAAGGAAGAGAAGAATATGTCCATTTCTTTGGGGCATATTCAGATTGGCATGAGAAGATGAAATGCTTCAGGGAAGTATGGGTAAGGATACAGTTTCCATCTGTTTGGATGTCTAATGCGCTTCCTTTCCAGTTGGTATTCTTAGTGAACCCTGTTGTGGTGAAATCCTGAGGAGGCATTAGATAACGAAGATTGTATTGTTTTGTTTTGTTTTGTTTTTTGCTCCTATCATCTATGGGCTATTTTTTATTATTAGGTTTCCATCTTGAAGTGAGAGGTTTGACTTCCCAGAAGGCCAATATGTAGTTAATACTGCATTCAAATTCACTGTAGTCTATACAACTGAGGAAGCACTGCTATTCTTCCCTAATTCCCCCCGAATGTATTAGAAAAAGCTCCAGTCCCTACAACAGTAAGAAACTATTCCTACTAGGATATATTTGCTCCACTACATATTGATACATGGTATGGCTTGTTACCAAATCAATGAACTATTGACTAATTAAAGATATGAAAATATGCCATTCAGTCAAAAATTTGGAAGTGAATCAAAGATATAGACATAATTTCTAAACTAGAGAAGCTACAACTCCAGAACTATTAGTCTTTTTTCCTTCCCTTCTATTTTTTTTATTTTTGACATCTGCAATTTCTTTTTTAATCACAAGTAATCAAGATCTTAAATCCATATCTTATTTCCTCCAAAAAATACAAAGGTATATAAATAACTTTCTTCTTGACTCTAGGCATCAAGATTTTTGTGGCACTTAATCAAGTCCAAATCACTTGATTTGATGAAGACAGCTCAAAGTTCCACCAGTATTTTTTCATTGTCATTTCTATAAAATGGCATTGTTTATAACAGAAAACAGACACAAACAAAACTACCTTACTTTTTATTCATGTTCATATATAAATAAAACATCCTTCCTCAAGACAAAGTAATCCCTTCTTAACTAGTCTTTTCATTCTATTTTTGAGATGTTTTCAAAGTTTCCTTTAATGTTTCACTCTCTCTGAGCCAATCACTCAAAATCTTCATGGCCCCTATGGTCTGTTTCTCAACACTCTGCTTCCTTTGGCCTTCCTGCCATCTCCTTTTATCTCTTCTTTCTCTCTGAGCAACCACTCCCTGATCACTGTTTCAACTTTAGGTGAGATTTTGTTTCCTTTACTCTCATGCCATGAAGTAGGGATATTTTGGGACCTTTGAATACAATTTTTTTCTACAATTTCCTTTTTTCTTTTCTTACTGTATTATCCTAGGAAGTCTTTTTTTTAATTTTTTTTAAAATTTTTTATTTAATAATTGCTTTATATTGACACTCGTTTCTGTTCCGATTTTTTTTCCCCTCCCTCCCTCCACCCCCTCCCCTAGATGGCAAGCAGTCCTTTATATGTTGGATATGTTGCAGTATATCCTAGATACAATATATGTTTGCAGAACCGAACAGTTCTCTTGTTGCATAGGGAGAATTGGATTCAGAAGGTATAAATAACCCGGGAAGAAAAACAAAAATGCAGATAGTTCACATTCGTTTCCCAGTGTTCTTTCTTTGGGTGTAGCTGCTTTTGTCTGTCATTTATCAATTGAAACTCAGGTCTCTTTGTCAAAGAAATCCACTTCCATCAAAATATGTCCTCATACAATATCGTTGTCGAAGTATATAATGATCTCCTGGTTCTGCTCATTTCACTTAGCATCAGTTCATGTAAGTCTCGCCAGTCCTCTCTGTATTCATCCTGCTGGTCATTTCTTACAGAACAATAATATTCCATAACATTCATATACCACAATTTACCCAGCCATTCTCCAATAGATGAGCATCCATTCATTTTCCAGTTTCTGGCCACTACAAACAGGGCTGCTACAAACATTTTGGCACATACAGGTCCCTTATCCTAGGAAGTCTTAAAGGAATAGAGAAATACTGTTGATAAGAGAATTAATAGAATTTCTAGTGAAAAATAGTACAATAGTAACAAATTAAAATTTGGTCAAATAACACTAGTCAGAATCATTATTGTACAGAAAACTTTTCATAATGTTAATCAAATATATAGGTTTTTTATTATAAAACTAATGATACATATTTATACAATCTTTTCTGATTGAAGAATTTAGAATACTTTTTATAACATTTTTAATGGAAACCTCAGATTTCAGATAATAAAAAATATTACTACAATTGCACATAGGGATATTGGCAAGGTACAAAAGCACAAGTGAACACAAATTTAAAGATAAGGCATTGTTGCTATAATCAGGAAGGTCAATTATTCTACAGAATAAAGGGGCAGCATTTTCTTTTCTTTTTTTTTTAATAGCTTTTTAGCTAGATAGCAGGATGACCAGTAGATGTTAAATATATTAAAGTATAAATTAGATACACAATAAGTATACATGACCAAATCGTTATTTTGCTATACAAAAAGAATCAGACTCTGAAATATTGTACAGTTAGCCTGTGAAGGAAATCCAAAATGCAGGCAGGCAAAAATATAGGGATAGGGAATTCAATTTAATGGTTCTTAGTCATCTCCCAGAATTCTTTCGTTGGGTGTAACTGGTTCAGTTCATTATTGCTCCATTGGAACTGATTTGATTCTTCTCATTGCTGAAGATGGCCAGGTCCATCAGAATTGGTCATCATATAGTATTGTTGTTGAAGTATATAATGATCTCCTGGCCCTGCTCGTTTCACTTAGCATCAGTTCATGTAAGTCTCTCCAGGCCTTTCTGAAATCATCCTGTTGGTCATTTCTTATTGAACAATAATATTCCATAATATTCATATACCACAATTTATTCAGCCATTCTCCAATTGATGGGCATCTACTCAGTTTCCAGTTTCTGGCCACTACAAAGAGGGCTAAGGGTAGCATTTTCTACCAATAACCTGGATAAGGACTCTAGTCTCTCTCCTTTTCCCTAACTTTTATAGCCATCCAGAAACCTATAGCCAAGAAACAACTTCTCTTTCTTTCCCCTAGATCTATTGTACATATATTACTATTTTATTGCACTGAATTGGATTGACCCAAATGAGCAAGTTCCAAGAAACCACGTCAATTCATTTGGCTGAATAATGGGAATAATGGGAAGTTCTTTCACAAAAGTGGTCAATACAACCTTGCAAACATTCTGACTGGGCTGCCCAAGATATTTAGTCTATAATAATCTATCCCACCAAAATAAAGACAACTGACTAAAACAAATTATCTATAGTGTCTCTCTTTGGTTAACACATGCTTTATAGATGAAGGCACAGTTGAGGTTAACCAGTGCTATATTCTATCTACTTTTCCCATATTTTTGCAACACTGTACCTTAACTTTTTTTAAGAAAGGGAAACATAGAGTCAAATTCTTTCTCAGGCACTGACCATGTGACTCGGAGAAACAAGTAACTTGTCTGCCTGTTTCCTCAACTGTAAAATAGAAAAAGAATAACACCTACTTCCCAGTGCTGTTTTGATGCTCAAATGAGATCATTATTGTAAAGCATTTAGCAATTTCTTGCAAATAAAAAGTGCTTAATAAATACTTTATTTCTTTATTTCCTTTTTTCTGTCCTAGACTATGAGTGTTCACATTAAGAGACAGATCATGATGTTCATTATATATTCAATGTTATATTTGCTCTCCTTCAAATATTCATGCTTCTAGAGTCATATACATATATCACTGGAAAAGAAAAATATCATTTACTATTGATTTAGAAAGTTGTACTCCTCTGTGTGGATTCCATTGTGAATATAAGAATGATACTGAGAAATGAAACCTTTATCAAAAATACTTGTTGCAAATTTTCCCCCATTTTCTGCTTTTTTAAAATAATTTTGCATGGATTTTGTTTGTGCAAAAACTTTTTTAGTTTCATATAATCAAAATAATATTTTATAATGCCTTCTCTATCTCCTTTGGTCTTAAATTCTTCCTTTTCTATAAATGTCAAAATATTTTTGACATTTTATTCATTTGACATTATTTATTGAGATACACCCATTTTAATCTTGTCTTGATATCCACTGTGAGATGTTGGGTGATACCTAATTTCTTCCATACTATTTTCCAGTTTTCCCAGCAATTTTTATCAAATATTAAGTTTTTTGTTCCAAAAGCTTAGGTCTTTGAATTTATTTTATATTAGATTACTATGATCATTTACTATAATGCAATTTGTATTTAATCTATTCCACTGATCCACCACTATTTCTTAGTACAACAATGTTTTGAATTACCACTTTATAATAGAGTTTAAGATCTGGTATAACTATATAACCTGATTTTGTGTATTGTTTTTGTTAATTTCCTTGATATCCTTGAACTTTTCTTCTTCCAGAAAAACTTTATTTTTTTTCTAGGTCTATAAATATTTTTTGAAAGTTTGATTGGTATGGTACTGAATAAATAAATCAATAAATTTATACAGAATTATCATTTTTATTATAGTAGCTCATTCAGCCCATAAGCAAGAAATCTTTTTTTAGTTGTTTAACTTAACTTTATTTGTGTGAAAAATGTTTTATAATTCCTGGGTTTGTCTCAGCAGGTACACTCTCAAATATTTTATATTGTCATAATTATTTTAAATGGAATTTCTCTTTGTATCTTTTGTCGGTAATGTGTAGAAATGATGGTAATTTGCTTATTTTATATCCTGCAACGTTGCTAAAGTTGTTAATAATTTCAATTTGTTTTTAGTTGATTGTTTCCCTAAGTATACCATCATATCCTCCAAAAAGACTACTAGTTTTGTTTCCTCACTACCTTTTCTAATTCTTTTCATTTCTTTTTCTTTTTTTATTGCTGTAGCTAAGATTTCTAGTCCAATATTAAATAATAAAGGTGATAATTGGCATCCTTGCTTCACTCCTGATTATATTGCAAAAACTTCTCTCTTACCCCATTACAAATAATACTTGATAGTTTTAGATAAATATTTTTTATCATTTTAAGATAAACTCCATTTATTCCTATGCTCTCTAGTTTCATTTTGTTTTCAAAGGAATTGTGTGCTGTATTTTGTCAAAGGCATTTTCTGCATTTATTGAGATAATGACAATTTCTGTTTATTTGGTTTTTAATGATATGGTGAATTATGCTCATAGTTTTTTCTAACATTGAACTATCCCTGAATTCCTAATATAAATTCCATCTGGTCATAGAGTATGATTCTTCTGATATACTGCTGTATCTCTTTGATAACATTTTATTTTTTAAATTTGCATCAATTTTCATTAGGAAAATTCACCCCAATTTTATTTCTCTGTTTGTTTAGACTCTTCTTGGTTTTAGTATCAACACTATTTGTGTTATAATCTAGTAGGACTCTTTCTTTGCCTATTTCCCAAAAATTTTTATACATTATTGGGACTAATTGTTCTTTAAATATTTGATAGATTTCACTTGTGAATGTATCTAATTGTTTAGATTTTTTCTTAGGAAGTTTATGTTATATATTATAATAGCTTTCATGTCATAATTCATAAATAGCTTTTGTGAATTGCTATAGCTGAAAAGGTCCATCATCTTAGTGATGATTCTTTCTGAATTAGACTGGATCTTGAGTGATGCACCTATAATCTATCCTGAGCAATTCTACACTCAAAACTCTTCCAGTCTGACAGAACTTGTGAAAGCTTGTGCCTTCAAAACCACAAAGTCATGTTTATGCCAGGATGAGGCACCAGAGAGGTCTTAGTGAACAAAATAGCTTACTCTAGAGTCATGATGATAAATCAATGATCATATTAGAAAATAATTATTACAACATCACTTAGGACAGACCTAGAAAATCAGATTAACAAATTACATACTCAGCTAACTGCAGAGATTAGTAACAAGTTATAAGGAGTTTAGTATGGACCAAGAAAGAAACACCTAAAAATTAGAGTTATGTTTATAATAGAATGGGTATCTTATGAAGAAATGAGCTCCCTGTTACTAAGAAAAGTGTTTAAGCAGAAACATCATAACTATCTATTATAAGTGCTTTGGAGACTGTCTTTTGTGAGATAAGAACTCATAAACGATTACTGATAATTTCTCATCCTAAATCTAAAATTCTAATATTGATTGCAAGTCTAAGAAACACTGAAATATATGTAATTATGCCATTTTACTAAATTAAATCATCCCAATGATATTTCCATAAAAGTATTAAATATGTATTTCAGATAAGAGTATAAATAATCAACAAAGATCTTTTAAAGAATCTACCATGTCCTTGGTATGTTATAAGGCCCTTGGAATACTAAAAAAAAAAAAAGAAAAAAAAAAGAAAAAGAAAAGAAAAAACAAAAACAAAAGAAAAAACAGTAAGAGAGCCCCCACCTTGAAAGAGTTTGAATTTTGCTGGATTGACACAACACATTTCTCTGATAAGGAAATACAAGATATGTACCAAAAAACAAACAAACAAACAAACAAAAATAGATGAAGGGTGGGTGAGTCCTGAACACTGGGGATATGGGAAAAGACCTTTTGAAGGAAGTAGCACTGAACTGAAGATCTAAGAATTGACAGATCTGAGAAATAGTGTATTCCAGATATGTATGATAGGTTTCACAAAGGCACAGATGGGGAAAATGAAACATAATAGTGACTGAAACAACTAAGAGACCATGATGTGTATTCAATCTGGAAAGATAAGCCAGAACCATATTATAAAAGAGTTTAAAAAACAGAAAGTAGAATTTATGTTTCTTCTTGGAAGAAATAGAGAGCCAATAAAACTTCCTGAATGGGAATGACTAAGCAAACCCATATCTTAAAAATATCAATTTGGAGAATGTCTGTCAATGATGGTCACATGAGAGGACCCTGCCAAATGCAGTTCCCCTGAGAATCACTCTAGTAAAAATGCAATAGGAAAAATAAAAATTTGATTAAAAAAAAAGTTTTTCCATCTAGCCTAGGACCGTATAAGAAGATATATGAAAATGTTTGGGGATTCACCAAGAGACAAGGCCCATTTTATAGATGTATAGGTAGGAGGCTATACATGAAGGCAGAGAGAGATGAAGCAAAAGCATGGGGAATAAAACCTAAAGCCAAAACTATTTCTGGTAGATGATCCCTAAAATCATTATGATCTTCACTTTGGGGCATGTTATATTGGGAGATAAAGGCAATTCCCTGTAGGTGATTGCGCCAGAAGATAAAAGGGACAGGGAACAGCATGCATTTCGGGACTCTTTAAGAGACTGGGCCAATTATAGCCACATTGGGCATAAATAACAAAGCTATACATACACACACACACACACACACACACACACACACATACACACCCAACCCCACAGGTAGGTGATGATGACAAAGAGATGGTGACAGGGATAAAGCCAGAGATAGAAATCATATGAGAGAGGGGAAATATAGAGATGCAAGTAGAAGGTACAGCTTTATGCCTGAATTGAATGTAACTCCTCATATCTAGAACATGTCATGGCAGTCTTTCGGACAAATGGCTGGTAAGTAGGGAAAGATGAAGCAAATGAGGAAAAGGGGTAAATGAGGGAAAAAAACAAATGAGGAATCCTTGGTCCATGCTGATATTTAGGATAAAGGTCATTGGAGTTTAGGGGCTGCCTTGGTTATTTATAGAGCTCAAAAATCAGTTCTGCTAATTAGTATTTTTGTGACTTTGTCCAAGTTATTTAAACTCTCTAAGTCATCAATTCCTCATGTGTGAAATGAGGTAGTTGGACTACTTTAGGGTTACGTTCAAATCTAAAACCATTATCCTATAAGCTATGATCTTTTGTTTCTTATTGTAAAATGAAGATAATTATTCTTGTTCTGATACATGGATGGAATTTTAAGTATGAAATGAAACAAAATATGTGAAATCACTTTGAAAAGTCTTTGTCACTAAAAAAATTTTATATGGTGTGTACAGTAGCAGTGGCATATAACAGGTGCTTAAAAATACATGTTAACTGTTCTGCATGTGGGTAAATACAAGTGCTAGAGATAGTGTCTAAGAAGATTAGATATCACATCATATCTGTGAATTCCTTAGAATAACACCTTACCCTCTATCACCTATTTAATTCCCATTCACACTTACTCTACATATGGACTTTTAGCTGGATTTTTTAGCTGGATTCCTTTGGAATGGAAGGCTTTTTACCTTTTGATTAGACTTTTAGCTGAATTTCTCAGCTTGTTTCCTTTGGAATGGAAAGAATTCTAATATACAAAAGAGGCTTAGAGGTCACAGAAGAAGAGAAGAAATTTATAGGACACTTGAATGTTTTAAAGTTGCTTCAAGTCTTGAAGCAAATGTTTTCAAAAGCCCCCAGGTCTCGTCATTTTCCTCATAAAGACAAAGTGATAGAAATTTTTAAGTGTTTTGAGAATTGCAAAATGGAAAATGCTCTCTTTCTATTCACACAAAGGCTCTGGGGTATGTTCTTGGTAGTAATGGAAGAAATGAGTAGGCAGTCTCTTTTGTGAGCTCAGGGGGTTTCTGATTCCTGAAGTATCCCTCTTTGTGTTATTGTCTATGCTAATGTGAAGAATTCAATAGGGACAGAGATTTGAGTTGGTTTGAAGAAACCTGTGACTTTGTATCCAAGTCTATAAAGGGGAATCTGGCATGTTTTACTATTACTTCATCTGTATGCTGTTCATTGCTTTGTTTATTCCTGGGGCAAGGAGATACAGAAATCAGAGTCTCTCTTATGTCACTCTCATTTCCTCTTTCTGCTGCCTTCCTCACACCACTGACCTGCCTAATTTTGCATCTTGGAGAAATACCTTAAAGCCACTAAATCAACTTGCTTTTATCATACCAAACCCACTAACTCTCTAAATAGCACACTGAGACCCCAAATCTACAGAAAAGGAGAAAGGTCTGATGAAAGTGCCATAATTTTTAGTCATTGGTTTCTCCATTAAAGCCCCACTCTGATGATTTTCTGAGGTATGGGGGTAGTTGAGTTCTCAAAGTATATGTCAAATGTGCATTTCTTTAGTACAATTATCATTCATTTGTTTAATCAAAGATATCCTAGTCAAAGGTTCTTAACTTAGTGTCTCTGAACTTAATTATGTATTATTTGAATAATTATATTTCAGTATAGTTGGTTTTCTTTGTAAGTCCATATATTTGATTTCATCCATTCAAAAATATTATCCTGAGAAGGAGCCCATAAATTTTGACAGATTGCCAAAAGGGTCCATGTCATCCACCAAAAAGTTAAGAATTTCTTCCCTAGCATGTTACATTAATAGAGATTGTTAAAAGCAAAGAGATTTGAGAGGGCATCTAGTTCCCTACTCTCACCCCATCCTGACCCCATTGGCTTTGTACCAGCACTGAAATAACACTGTTAACTCCAGTTCCAAATCTGGTACCCCTAGACAGAGGATCAGGATAAAGTTCCATCTCTGTCCCTAAGAATTCTGGGCTCTAGGAACTAGTCTCTCAACCTATAAGCAATAAACCCAATTTATGTGAGTCTAGAATGAGTGATTACACATACCACTGGAAAGTTGTGTTATTGTAGTGTTGATACACAGTCTGGGAGGTAGAGAGTAATGTTGAAATTGTCAAGTGAGATACAGCACTGCCCATCTAAAAATTGTCAGCTAAGGCTCATCCTGGTAGCAAGCCCTAGATCAAGGAATGTGTGTTTCAGCTCACCTAATTTTGGCTACATTCAGATTGAGGCCCACCAATAGTCATATGATTATGGTTAATTTATTTAAACTCTCAGAGACTCAGTAGATGATGACAATTTTCCCACAGGAACAATCCTCAATCAAAAAATTATTTAGTAAGCACCTAAACTTGGACAGGATTGCCCAAGTTGCAAGAAATACAAAGACAATAGCAAATAAGACAAATACAGATCCAATTTCAGATGCATAATACTGGACAAATCTTCTAAACTTTCAAGGCCTCAGTTTCCTCAACTGTAAATAGGAAAAAAGTAATACTTGGTCTGTTTACCTTACAAAAGTCTTATAAGGAAAATACTTTTAAAAGCCTATGAATTTAAATTATCATTATATATCCTTTATTAAGGAAGAAAGGGAAAAAAGTTTTTTTTTTTTAAAAAAAAAAAACCTTTCTATGAAGCCATTTACATACTAGAAGATATAAAACAGAACCAGTTGACATTCTCATTCTGTTAGTTGACATCAGTTGATTGACATCCTTCTCTAGAGCTGGCCAGTAGTACTCTTCTTAAGTTACAAAATTCTTGCAAGGTTAAAGGGATTACAATCCTTCTAGCCATGCAATTTCCACTCCTAATCACCTGACATATCCAGTCTGTTGCCAAATTTTATGATTCTATTTCCCTGGATCTACTCACTACTTACACAGTCACCAAGTTAGTTCAGGTACTTATGATCTCTCTACTGGACTATTCAAGTTGCATCCTAGTTGGTCTCCCTATCCCTAATATCTAATAAACTCCAATCCACTCCTCACCTAGCCACCAAAATAATCTTTTTAAAAGAAATGCTGACAATGTCACTACCTACACACATAATAAATTCTATTTATTTCTTCTAGGATGAAACTTTATGTATTAAATATGAAATGTACTCTTATTTTTAGCAATTAAATCCCTTTACAACTTGGCTTTCTCAAGTTATTTCTTACTCTCCTTCATAGACTGTTCTGTAGCCATTCTGATTTAGTCACTATTCAGCTGGTATTATTCTCTATCTTCTAACACTATAACTTTGTATTGGTTGATCTCCATATCTGGAAAGCATTCTCTCCTGACTTCTGTCACCAAAAACAACTCAAGCACCAACTTATAGATGCTATCTTTTCAGATACTCACAGCAGTGGGTGTATTCCTTTCAAAAATCATCTTGAATTCATTTTACATATGTTGCATATATAATTGTGGGAATTTGCAGTCATGCATATTTTGTCACATTTGACAATCACAAAACTTATGAAGTTAGTGCTTTATTATCCCCATTTTACAGAGCCAGTGAAAGTGTAAATGATTTGCCCAAAGTCAAAGAAAGAGTGAGCATCTTAGATAGGATTTGAATTCAATCTATTGTACTATGTAGCTCCTTTTAAGCATATGAGTACATTTACATATTGCCTTTTCCATTATAATAAATGTTCCCTGGAGGCTAGTATTGTTTTACTTTTTTCTCCTTAAATCCCTATCATAGTGTCTAGAATATAGTAGGTGCTAAAATATTTTTGATTGATTAATTAATTGCATAATATTTGTAATATCTTTCAGAAAAGAAAAAAAAAACCTTATGCAACTCTGTAATGAATCAAAGTGTTAAGGAGGTGTTGTAGAAAGTGCCCTATAGTGGACCTCAGGAGTCATTCTTGTAGCCTCCCATTCCCAGCTTTTTAAGTCACTTAGATTCTCTGAGGATCAGTTTTTTCTATTCCAAAATATGATGATTATACCTTTGCTCTCAACTGCTTTCTATTTAAGTATAGTTATGAAAATCAAATTAGATAAGAAAGTGCTTTCTAACCATAAAGTAAAATGTAAATCCCAGATATTAATATTATTATCAATTTTGCCTGTTCAAGTCTTTAGAGGAAGTTTCTATTTTAGGTGATCAACAAGGAACACACGTACTAATTTCCTCTGGCTTTTAACTGAAAGTTGTCCTTGGTGCCATTTAGAGAATAAAGAATATTCCAATTGGGAGCAGCACAGCCCAAGGTACACATTTGAAGTTAATGGACCCAATCAGAACTGGTAACTCCAATTCTATCTGGGAACCCAGTTAGAACTCTATTCCAAGGAATAATAGCTGATGCTAGGAGCCCTGTAAATCTGTAATCCTAGAAAACAAGACCATATTTGCCATAATTAAAGAGACTCCAGACATTTGTTCAACAAAAGCAGAATTAATGGAAAGGAAATTTGTTTTTCCAGTTTAAATGTTATACAGAGAGAGCAAAGAAACAGAAATACCTACATAACAGCATGACCCCTAACTTAAAAATCAATTACTTTGAATGACTAATGAGAAATGCTTAAAACTTCACTGAGTCAATCAGTCAACTTAAAGCCCAACAAAATCGGATAAATTTTCATTTATCTAAAGATTTTTTGGCCCATTAAGATAACACTCTAGATCTACCAAATTTGTCTGCATCCAAGTCCCCAAACATATTGTCTGGTTGGCTTAAATGTTTGGTGAGTTGACAGGCAGCCTTAGCAGTGCTTTCTCTAATATGGCTTGTAGTTTTGTTAGAGCTTCCTCTGCCTGTGCAAATGAATTAGCAAAAAGAGTGATTGTTATTGTTCTTTAAGAAGAAAAATATAAGAATTCTTTCCTTAGATTTTTCAAATTAGAATGATCATTCCTCAGTTCCTTAAATCATAGAGTAAGAAACATTCATACTACTCATATCCTATCAGCTTTCAAACAAGAGAGATTTCAATCATGTTTAAGAGAACATCAACCAATTACCCTGGCATGGATTCTTAATTATTAAATAAAAATTTAAAAAAAAGAGAACATCAACCTAGTAAGAACAGTTTAATTTAAAAACATATTTATTTGTCAAATATTTCCCAATTTTATGTAAAAATGATATTCATTTTTTTAAAATTTGAATTCTAAATTCTCTCTCTTTTGCCCTCCTCCACACATTGAGAAGATAAGCAATATAGCAAACAATTATTCATATGGTCATGTAACACATACTTCATATTAACCATGTTGCATAATAAAATACACAAAAAGACCAAGAAAATAAAGTTTGAAAATGATTCAATCTGCCCTCAGAGTTCAATAGTTCCCTTTCTGCATGTGGATACCACTTATCAAGAGTCCTTTAGAAATGTCTTGGACCATTGTCTTTTGGTAGCTGTCTTTTACTTATAATCATTGCTACAATATTACTGTTACTGTGTACACTATTCTCCTGGGTTCTGCTTATTTCACTTTGCATGAGTTCACATAAGTCAGGAAGAACATTTTTTTTGCTAATATACAAAGTTTTAAGGGGCAAACTGACTGCTTTTTTGTGTCTTTAAGAACTTCTTCCTAGAGTTACCTTCCATCTCCCCCTCCAGGGAAGTCAATAAGCATTTGTTAAGTGTTTACTAGTTAACTAGTTTCCTAGTTAAACACTGGGGATGCAAAGAAAATCAAAGTCATGGTCTCTGCCCTCAAGGAGCTCACAATCCAATGAGATAACATACAAACAGCCTTGTTAATTGGGTTGCCAGGTGGTACAGTACTAAAACCATAATTTAAATCCTATCACAGACATTTCTTAGGTATCTAAAGTTGGGTGAATCCATTAACCTCTTTCTACCTTATTTTCCTAATCTGCAAAGTGGGATAATAATAACATCTAATTTACAATGCTGTTGCTAGGATAAAGTAAAATAATATTTACAAAGTATTTTGAAAATATTAAAGCAATATATAATACTAATTATTATCATATCCAAATGAGAGATAGAGAAAAAGATTCAGAGAAAGAGAGAGACAAGGAAAGAAAGAGGTACAGAAAGATAAAGAGAGAGATAGACAGTCACAGAGAAAGTCAGAGACAGAGAAAGAGAACAAGATAAAAGAGCAAGAGACACAGACACACAGGGACAGAGAAAAAAAGAGACAGACACATACAGATAGACAAAAGAGACAGAGGCAGATTCAGAGAGAAAGAGACAGAGACAGAGACAGAGAAAGAGAGAATTGTAAGTGGGTTTCAGGCATTCAGAGGCACTGGAAAAAATTTCTGGTGAAAAACAGAATTTTACCTGAGATTTTATGAGAAACAAACCATGAAAAACACAGAGTCTTGTTGGAATCCTTACTAACTGTTAACTAATTAAGAGTTGATGTAATCTTACAAGATGTTTTGGGCAGAACCTGAAACAAGGTACTAAGTAGAACTAATTAATACAAGGCTTGTGTTCACACCTTTACTCATTGGAGTTCAATGAGTTCATACCTCCCTTGAAGCTCTTTGGGCCAGAGAGCACTATGGGAGAAAACCCATAATCCCTCTCTCTGGAAGGAGCATAAATAGGCCAATGGGCCAGTCGAAGAGGTTCTTCAGAGGAAGACACTACAAGTCGAGATTTCACCAGAATGACATGAAAAGTGGAGCTGGCTGGAGGCTGAAGAAAGCAGAGGCAGAGGCTGAAGGACCAGACCTTTGGATTTGGCGACATTCAGAGGGAGCTCTTGGAACCAAGCAGAGAGATAGGCCTCTAAGCTAACCGGGCTATATTGGAGATAATAAAAGATCTGAACTTTTATCACCTGGCTGAATTTTGAGAAGAAAAAGCTCACCACAGAGTCTGAATATAGAATGCCATGTGCAAGAAACTGCAGGGAGGCTAGGGTCTCTCAATTATGGATTATGTAGAAGGGAGTAAAGTATAAAACTATAGAGGTAGGAAAGAGTCTGGTTGTGAGAGCATCGATAAATACATATATATGTATATATATATATATATATACATATATATTTTCTTGGTCTTTTTGTGCATTTTATTATGCAACATGGTTAATATGAAGTATGTGTTACATGACCATATGAATAATTGTTTGCTATATTAATTATCTTCTCAATATACATAGAAGAGAAATATATATATGTATATTAATTATCTTCTCTATATACATAGAAGAGAAATTATATATATACACATATATATACACATATATATAATTTCTCTTCTAATGGTAAAAGAGAATCAGTAAAGTTTACTGAGTTACAGAAAGACATGGTTAGACCTGCATGTTAGAAAGATAACTTAGATAGTTGAGCAGAAGATGGACTAAAGTAGAGAGAAAACCATCCAGAAGGCTAAATGTGAGGTAATGAGTACCTATACCAAAGAGGTGGCTGGATTGATGGGAGTAAAGATGTATACGAGAGATTATATAAAGGTAAAAATAGTAGATATAATATGTATGAAGTGAATGAGGATGAGAATCAAGGATGGTACGTAAGTAAGTTGCTATCTAGGGTGACTGGGAAAATGATGATGTATAAGAGTATAAGAGAAGCTAGGAAGAAGAGAGAGTATCAGGCAAAGTGAATTTGGTTTTGAACATGTTGTGTTTAATATGTCTATGAGACTTTCAGTTTAAAATGTCCAAAAAGCATTTGGAAATATGAAGTGGGAGGTCTGGAAAGAGGTTAGGATTGAATAAATAGATTTAAGAATGATCTCATCTACATAAAGATGGTAATTAAATCTACTGGGACTGATGAGATTATCAGATGAGAGAGAAGAGATGGAGAAAAGAGAGTTCATTAAAAATCCTCACAATTAACAGGTATGAGTTCCATGAAGATTTACCTGAGAAATGGTGCAAAAAAAAAAAAAAAAAAGCCAGGGGAAAGAGAATCACAAAAACCTAGAGAAGAGAGATTATTGAAGAGGAAAGAAATTAACTGTTTTGAAGATGTCAGGAAAGTCATGAAGTACTGAGAAAATGCCATTAGTTGAGGAAATTGAGAGATAATTAGTAACTGAATTAATTAGGGAGACATAAAAAGATGTTCTCCACCCTTCTCTCCGTCACCTAATTTCCCTGGTTTCCTTTAAGTCTTTGCTAACCCCCCACTATGTGCAAGATATCTTTCCCACTATTAGTCTAGGCTAAGGCCTTTCCTCTGAAATTACCTTCAATTTATTTTGTATGAATCTTGTCTTACATAATCATTTCCATATTGACTCCCCCAGGGACCATGTTTTTGCCTTTCTCTGTATCCCCACTGCCTGACTTAACTTGATTTAACTTCACTGCAGTCAGGACCTAATTAAGATTATAATACAAAAATGTATAGGGGGCACAGTCAGCATCATTTTGTTATTTTTTTGTAATTATATCTATCTAGACAATGCTGTACTTTCCAGTATATTTTATGCGTGTATGTATATATGTGTGGGTGGATGGGTGTGGGTGTGTTTCAAAATTTATTTTGTATAAATTTATGTGCATGTATGTTATCTCTCCTGGTAGAAAGTTTTTTGAGAACAGGTGTTATTTCATTTTTATCCTTTTTATTCCTATCTTTGGCAGTGTCTGAGACATATAGTCAGTGCTTAGTAAATGACTGTTGAATGATTAAAAGAAAAAAACAGAAAGAATTAAGGAAATTTTAGATATTTTTGTACATTTTTTAAAATGTACAACAAAAGTATAATTAAAAGAAAAAAGATTAGAAAAATATTAAAGATTAAAAACATCTAAAATATATAAGAAATTACTAAGTATTTATAAAGAAAACATTCAGTATATATGTGTATATGAAGAGTTATTTACATTTTTTGTCCTATTTAAATGTAAGCTTCTTGAGAACGGGGATTATTTGTCTTTGTATTACATCATTTAGAATAGTCACTGGCACACATTTTTAAAATAAATTCTAAATAATCCATATAAAATATATGTGTGTATATATTTGTATGTATACAGATATGTGTGCATAATGCATATATATTAGTTTTTCTTCATCTATGCCTTTTAGAAGCCTATCTTTGATACAGGCTTTGATTTTTCTCTCTTAGGCCCTGTGTCTTACAATCAATACATTTCTTTTGAACACCAGATCAAAGGTCCTCCATCATGGGTATTTCCTGGTCTCCCAGTTGCTAGAGTTGTCTACCCAATGTATTTACTAAATTACTAAATATTTATAAAGAAAACATTCAGTACACAATGGATAAATGATCAAAGGATGTGACCAGCCAGTCAGTTTTCAAAAGAGTAACACAGATTGTTACTAATTGCTTGAAAAAATGCTCAACTTCCCTAATAATCAAAGGGATGCTAATTAAATAACTTTGAAGGAACACCTCACAGCTATCAAAGAGACAAAAATAATTAAAAGCAACAAAACAATGCTGGCAGGGTTGTGGAGAAATGGGTCCATTCATTCACTTCTGGTACAGCTGCAAATTAGTAGTGTTATTTTGGGAAGCCATCTGGCAGTAAACAGGTAACGTTATACAAAAATAAATATACCTCTTGCCCCAATAATTTCACTGCAGAGCATATACTTTGAGATCATAATGCAACAAAATAATATCAATGTTAAGCACTTATGTTTTCCTACTTAGATCAAGGTAATAGCCTCCTAGTTGGTCTTTCTCCCTTCATCTTATTCTCTTTCCTACATAACCTTCCTACTACTTGAATCAACTTCACAAAGATGTTAGTCAACTATTCAAAAAATTCCAGTGGTTCTTTATTAACTAGCAAATAAAATATAAACTCATACTTATAACAGGCATTCAAGGCCTTCCACAATCTAGTTATAATCTGCCCATATTTATTTGCTCCTATTTATATTCAATGATATTTCATGTATTCTATATTCAAGTCAAATTGGCTGACTTTCTGTCTTCATTTCTTATCCTTTTCTCTTATCTACCTGCCTAATGTCCTTCTACTTATGTCTTAGATACACTCCTTAGTTACATAATTGCATACCTTCTTTCATAGAAGGAGATATCACTTCCAGTCTGAACTGCTCTATCTATTTTTACTTTTCAGGTATAAATGGTTTCCCCTGATTCAAATTCATCAGAGCACTTAGTATGGACCTCTCCTTTATACATATCCCACTTTTACTTGAGTATTGATTCTCACCCCACCACTACCCCAGTTAAGTTACATATCTCTTGAAAAATGAGTGTATGTATTATTTATATTTGTGCTTCAAACACAGCATAATATCTCACCAATATAGCTCCCTAATAAATGAGCATTTGGGTGACACAATGGATGGAATATTAGACCTGGAATCAGAAAGATACATTTTGGGAAATTCAAATCTGGCCTCAAACACTTACTATGTAACCCTATACAAATCACTTTACCCTGTTTGCCTCAATTTCCTCATCTGTAAAATGAGCTAGAGAAGGGAATGGCAAATTATTCTAATATCTTTGTTAAGAAAACCTCAAATGGGATCACAAAGAGTTGAACTTGATTGAAAAACAATTGAATAATAAATAAATATTTATTAAATACTATCAAGTAAAGATGAATCTGAACAAATGACTAATAAATGAAATCAGCATAGAGTGAAAAAAAGTGGTAGACCTAAACTACTTTGAGACTTAGTTTTGAATTCCATTAACTCTGTAACTGGAATCAAATCAATTAATTTTCTCATGTTCTTCATCTATCAAATAGGGAGTAGTAATATTTGTCTCACCATATTGTGGTGAAAATTAAATAAGATAGTGCACATAATAAACATGTTATAAACCTTAAACTACTATATGACTGAACATAATGTAGGTGGATGCAAATCATTTGAGCATAACAGACTTAGGATCTAGTTTACTAGCATCATCTCAGAGTAGTCTAAAGTTTCAGTTTTTTGATAATCTGATAATCATAGAATCTTAAATAAGAGATCCTTAGGAAACATTTATTCCAACACTTCCAAATTACATAGAACAAAATTGAAATGAAGAGAGATTACTACATTATTCTTCCAAGGTTATAAAGCCTGTTAGTGACAGAGCCAGATCTAGAACCAGTCAAACTAACTCTAGGGTAAATGTTCCTTACATTCCATTACTCTACTTCTGCTCTTTTCTCCTTTTATATTTTATTTTAAGGGTTTTGAAGTAGGACCTAGAAGCCATCTTTTCCTCTTTCACTCTATTCTGTTCTTTAGAAAATGCATTTTCACTAACTTGTCAACTCCCTCCCCATGTTCCTTTCCCTTTCACCCCCAAGTTATTTGTGTAGTTAAAAATGTGGCTCAAAACCTCCAGAAAACCAATATTTCTTGTGACATTTCAAACCTTCCTTGGTTTCAGTGATCAGGAATTCCTTGTATTCAGCATTTTTGTGGCATTTCTCCCTTGCCAGGAAGCAAGGGAGAAAGTTATCTGAACATTCAAGAATCCAACTTTTTAAAAATATCAATTTGAATCCCATTGTAGAAACAGCGAAAAATTCTGCCACCAGAGAGTTAAGTTTCTTGTTACACTGGTTGAGGCTAATAATGGCCTTGTCCCACTGGGTTCACCACCAGGTTTGCAAATACTAATCATCATTGGCCTGTATTAATACCATTCGCTTGCTGGGCAGGGTAAGGGTAAACCATTTAGTCACTCTAGGGGTCAGCTTTACCATTTGGGGAGAACATTACTACTTGGCTTCCCAGGTTGTAAGAAGCAATAAAATACATCATATCCTATAGAAGAAATATGCTACAGAAATACATTATAGCCATCACAATGATATTACCTGCAATTTATATAGCATCTGTACTCTAAGGTCCTCCACAATTTCAGTCTCATTTATCTTCTCAACAACCCTGTATAGTAAGGAACTGTCATGCCTTATTAACTCCATTTAAAAGAGAAGAAAAGTGATATAGGGGAGGAAAAATATGAATATTTTTGTCATTTTATTCTGCATCAGTTCATACAAGTCTTTCCCATGTTTCTCTGAATTCCTTGTGTTTGTCAAAACTTAAGTCAGTGTTACATTCTATTACATTTATAGACTATAAATGTAGACTTACATGTTACAAAGTCACAGAGATAGTTGCTAAATCTGTTATTTTTTCTTGACTATTTTCTTTTTTTTCCAAGGTTTCTATAGCCAAAAATGTTCACCACAAAGTGACTAGGCCACAAGTGATTAGCTTCTTTGTGGGTTCTTAGAAAACAGACTTCCTTGTAACAAGATTGGAAGCAAAGAAAGAGGGAGGAAATTATAATATCCAGAAATTATTGTGAAACTAAAAATCAAACCCTTTTTTAAAGTCTTTTTTTTCCCCCTAAGGCAAAGATAGAATCCATGACCTACCCATGGTCACACTATGATTGTGGGACTCATAAAAAGAATGGTAAAGTACTTTTCCAACAAAGTGCTTCCCTAATAATCAGCAATGATTCTTTTACGCTTAATTGTCCCTAGAAGCCATCAATTGTAATCTGTCTTTGATGGCCCCGTAGGGAACAGGATATTTTATTTTACTGTCGACTTTAGCAAGAAACTCCAGGTGTATACAGTATTGGCTTTCTGGGTATTGGATGACTTATCCATATCCCCCTAGAGTCTATCTCTAAGTTTGTAGATTGGGTAGGGACCAAATATACAAACTTTGCTGCCCTTATTTAATAAATCCCCCCCAAAAAAGAGACAGATTCCAGACCTTTGTTTATGAAAACCAAATAATAGGAAATTGGATCCCCTAAAAGGGCTTTTATGACCATCTTACAGAAATTTTGGAGAATCACAAGATGAGTGAAAATACTTACTTTGGAAACAGGGAAAATCAACTGGAACTGGATTGTTAACTGACCTAAGATTTCAGTTTCAAGTTCAAGCACTGCAAAAGGATATAAGAAGAAAACTCCCTCTCCCTTTGGCTTTGTTTGTCTATCTCTTTGTCTCTATCCCTTTGACT
The DNA here is from genome assembly GCF_016432865.1 of Antechinus flavipes. Taxonomy (NCBI): domain Eukaryota; kingdom Metazoa; phylum Chordata; class Mammalia; order Dasyuromorphia; family Dasyuridae; genus Antechinus; species Antechinus flavipes. The sequence goes on along the minus strand of NC_067401.1, from coordinate 432,723,854 downwards.
GTCGGTCTCTTATCTTGTGATTACATTGGTTTGAAGAATTCCCAGGGTCCCTCCAAAGTTTCAGAGAAATGACATCTGACAATTTCTCTGTAACTTAAGGTGTAACTTGGGTCATTGAAAGTTTTTGACTTGACGAGGGTCAGTCTATAAGTGTTGAACCAAGATCTCAGTCTCACCAATATTTTTCACAAAATGCTATGCCTCGTTCCTCCAATGATAAACATGGGCCACAAAAATAATTCTATATCCTATCTACATCAAGCAATGGAACTGATAACTATGAAGTGATTTAAAATATGTTCATTAAAGATTTAGTGTGTCAGAAATTATGCAAAGCTTCCTGAATTTTTTAAGTATCTTTTCTCAAAGATCATATATTTCATTCTTCTTTGAAAACAATTTTATAAATAAAACAAAAGAGAAATGGGAAGTTGTTTCCTTTTTCTAAAATAAAAAAAGCCATTGTTTTGGGTTTTCTTTTAAGTTACAAGTTCTATTTGTACATTCTCAAGCAGCAGGTTCCTTCTTCAAGGAAGAACTTGTTTTTTTTTCTACAGACCATGAATTTCACTGAATAGAGAATTCTCAGAGCACAACCTCCCTCTACTAATCCAGATTGGACTTTGCTTAACAATTTATGTTTTCAGAGTGCCTGGTGCATTAAAAGTTAAGTGATTTTTCCCTGAGTGGACAGTCAGTAGGTGTCAGAAACAGAGTTAAACTTGGGTATTTTTACCCCTGAGGCTAGCTGTCACTTTATTACTAGTCCATTTCCAACATCAGCCACCAGTGCTTGGCATATAGTAAGTACTTATTATTTTTTTCACAGTCATCCTTCTTTCTTCCTTCCTTTCTTTCCCTCCCTCCCTTCCTCTGTTCCTGCTTGCTTTCTTTCTTTCTTTCTTTCTTTCTTTCTTTCTTTCTTTCTTTCTTTCTTTCTTTCTTTCTCTTTCTTTCTTTCTTTCTCTTTCTTTCTTTTTCTTTCTTTCTTTTTTCTTTCTTTCTTTCTTTCTCTTTCTTTCTTTCCCCTTCCTTCCTTCCTTTTTTCTTCCTCTTTTCTTTCTTTCTCTCTTCCTTCCTTTGTTCATTCTTTCCTCCCTCCCTCCCTCCCTCTCTCCCTTCCTCCTTTCCTTCCTCCTTCCCTCCTTTTCTTCCTCCTTTTCTTCCTTTCCTCCCTCCCTCCCTTCCTCTCTCACTCCTTTCCTTCTTCTTTCCCTCCTTTCCTGCCTCCTTCCTTCCCTCTTTTCCTTCCTTCCTTCCCTTCTTTCCTTCCTTTCTTTCTTCTTTTTTCCTTCTTTCCTTCCTTCTTTCCTTCTTTCTTCCCTTCCTTCCTCCATTCCTTCCTTCTTTCCTTCCTTCCTCTCTCTCTCTTTCTTTCTTCTCTACACCAGAGGTACCAAAAACTCAGTCAACAACACTCTCAACACTCCCAAACACAACAAGAACCAGATTAAAATATAATTGGGGAAAAAGTCAACAAAATAAATAAAATGCAACAATACATATATGATATTACATTTTATAAAATTAAATCACTATGTGGCCCATAGGGATCCTTAGTCTAAATCAGTGACCTCTATTTTTATTTGAGTTTGACAATGCTACTACTCTTACTCCACTGATAAGCTCCTAGTCCATTTTTTAAAAATAGTATATAAGAACTGAAAAAATCTAGAGGCGAAGTATTATAAACCTAGGGTTTATGAACTTTTTGGTAACTATTTCAATTTAATTTGTTTCTTTTGTAATCTTAGGTATTTGATTTTATGCATTTCACATTATTCTGAGGATTGGTTTTAGCATATGTCCAAAGGGGTCCATAACAGAAAAATCTAATTCAACCTTCTGATTTGTTGATAAGGACAATTTATACCTTACTGTTCACAAAACTGTCAATAAATATATTAAAAATTGACTCAGGTATAATTCTACATGAATAAAGCTATTGTATAAAATATAACTACATTTTTTCACTTTTAATTTTTATTTATATAAATTTTAATTTATGGACTAAAACAAGCATTTCCATAACATAGTATAATAAAAAATATGTTTATTCATGAAACTGCAAATCTATTGTGTACAACTACATTTCAATGTGACGTGTTTGTTATAGATGAATCAACTATTCCATATGGCATGGGCAGACTTGAAACAAACACCTCACAATCTAAATATTTACACAGTTTTCAGAAGAGGAAATTGAGGATCAGAAAAGACTGCTGCTGTTTTTCAGAGAGGAGGAGGTGGGGTTGCTTCATCTAAGATTTCATGAGGAAGCTCCCTTTCTCTATACACAGATACATAACTGTTGTGAAATAATAGTCTTGTAAATGAGTGGCATAATGAAAGTTCAAGGAATTTACCAAGGGGTCAGTCAGATTTTATGGGCCAGAGGCAGGACCTGAACAGGACAGTTCTTCCTGATTCCAACGTTGGCTTCACACTGCCTGTTTTAGGCTGCCTTAATGTTTTAAGGGTTACCAGATTTATCATTTCTTCAAATCAACCTCTTAAAGTAGACAGTGCAAGTATTATCATCTCCATTTCACAGAAAAGCCAGAATTGAATCCAGGTGTTCTCATGATTGTCACAATGCTACAGCTGCCTTTTTATTCTATAAAAACTTGCTATTTGAAGAATATTAAACTTGGAATTCCACACTTTTACATACAGTCAAGAAACTTTAATAGATTATTGTAATGTTCTGGCTAGCTTTCTGAAAGTCCTTTGGATAAACCCTTGGTCTTAGATAGATACCACAAGAATGGTCAGGAATAGTCGAGAGTCTTTATTCTGACCCAATCTTGATCTTAATGGAGCAGTGCAGGAGGCAGGAAAGCCACCAGGACAATGGTCAAAAATGGAATGTCCCATTTCCAGTCCTTCTCAGCCCTTAAATGTCTTGGTATGATTACATCATTACAGCACACTATGTATGTGTGAACTAGAGAACCACTGCATCACCATACTAAGTATATATGTTAACTAGAGAACCATCATCTCATCAATGCCATTGAGTTAACACTTTGTTTCAAGTATACTTCTCTAGTGTTCTGTTCCTCTACAGATTATTAATAATCTCTATGTGAGAGATCCCTTGTCAAATGGGCAATGATTGGATATATTGCTAGAGGACCTAAATAGTATTAATCTTGACACCATCACTCTAAATTTAAAAAAGTAGAAAGGACATCAAAGCTAAATGGGACTGTGGCTCATAGACACTCCATGGAGAGCACATAAAGAGTTAGCAAGAGTGGGTTTTTATCCTTCTCCCCAAGGTTATGAGAAATATTATTTCAAGATATAATTGGTAATCACATATTGAAATACTAATGGTTAATATTTGCAAGAAAGTTCACCATGAAAATAATTATAGCTAATTCTAGAGAAATTCTATATAGAATTTGATGATATCCTCCAATTCAAATGAACATATACTTTGATACTTGACTTCAGTGGAGAAAGATGAGGGGGAAAAAAAGTGAAGATGGAAAGAAATAAATTGGAAAGCATGATTTAGAATGAAGAAACCTGCAAAGTCAGAGACTTGCATAGATCTTAGAGAAGCTTCGAGTGTTTTTATCATGAAAAAAAATTTATTTATTTATTTTAATTGTAGGTACTAGACATAGCAACTATCTAGGTGAGATAGTAAATAAAGTGCTGGGCATGAGTAAAGAAGTTCTGAGTTGAAATCTAGCCTCAGACACTTTCTAGTTATTAGACTGTGGGCAATTCACTGGACCTCTGTCTGCCTACTTTCTTCTATAAATTGGGAAAAAGAGCACCTACCTCCCAGTGTTGTAAAATTAAAATGAGATAATTGGGAAGCACTTATCACAGTTCCTGGCTCATATTGAATGCTATATAGATTTTATTGATTGTTATTTGTTTCATTGTTGTTGTCGAATTTATTTTTGAATTGTTGAATATTGTAATTATGGAAATCATCAGATGACAACGATTACATTTTAAAAGGAAGACCCTCACTTTTTCTTATTCATAAAATAAGAGGATTAGTTTAGATACCTCTACGATTCTAACTCTATTGCTACCTGTCATGGGCCAGAACTCTGAACTTGAAACAAAGGATTCTTACAAGGTGCTAAGTCAGTGGAATTGATAGAGACAATGGTTATCTAGTTTAGTATGGTTCAGTATGATTGATTTAATTTTACAACAAATAATGGTTTCCTAGTGATACAATGATTGGTTTATACTCAATGTAGAGCATATAAACTAGGAGCCTCAGCCAGGATTCGTTCAGAGAGATTCAGAGGGCAGAGAAGACAGGAGGGAGCTCAAGTTTGATGGCATAATGGATAGAGTAGCAGCCCCAGAGTCAAGAAGACCTGAGTTCAAATTTGCCCTCACACCCTTAACACTTACTAGCCATGTGATCTGGGGCAAGTGACAACCCCAACTGCTTCTCAGAAAAGAAAAAAAAAAGAAAAAGAAAAGAAAAGAAAAGAAAATACTTGATTATATCAGTGGATTCTCTTTGATTATATTCAGAGTAATAGAACCACCAAAAGGAAGTGATAATACCATTGAATTTGCATCCATTCTCCCACATCTAGAGTAGTTTGCCCAGGCCTTATTTTGAATTTGAACAACACAGTCTGGATTCAAATCCTGATCATTTGTCTCTGTCAGGGCTTTTTCTCCCATATTATACATACTTCATTAAAAACTACAAATTAAAAAAAAATCTTTTGTATTTTATTCTGAACTCAAAAAATAAAACAAGCAGTTACATGACATAGTAGAACGAAAAAAATGATATTTTTAAAGATATTTAAAGAAATATTTTAAATATTTCACTTATTATTAAAGACAGGAGAGTTTTGATGAAGTGTGTTCTCTATTATCATACATTTATGATGTCTAAAGGATAATAAAGAATACAACAGGCTTAAATTAAAGTAGAAAACATCTCAGGTAGTTTAGCAGTTTTCAAAGTATGGTCTGCAAAACCCTAGGGGTGTCCATGACTTTTTGAAAATGATTTTTCACAATAATAGAAGATATAATTTGCTAATTAAAATACCCCTCCTATTCCCAACTTTATATCTGGGAAAGGCTTAGTTTTCTTAATAAATTTCAACCAAAACATATCACAACAGATTGAATATAGAGTAGATAGGAGAATCCAGCTGTCTTCTATTAAGCCAAACATTAAAGAGATTTGTAAAAATTTACAAAATGATGCTACTCTTGTTACTATTTTTTGAAAATATAGTTATTTTTCTAAAAATAATTCATTTACATTAACACATAATAAATGTATTATTATTCTTTTTTGATAAATCAATATTTTAAATTCATCATTTTACTTTTCAGTACAGTATATATTATTAAATATAATCCACATAAAGAAAATTTCTTTAGCATATGCAATAATTTTTATGAGTACAAAAGGACATCAAGGCCAAAAAGTTTGGGAATCATTCATAAAGTTAATCGCACTTGGACTCAGGATAATATGTCTAGTTGTGAGATGTTTGGTAATTTGTACTGAGTTTGTGTTCCATTTTCTAAATGGGAATACTAATAACTATACAACTTACCTCAAAGAATTAGTTAGTATAAGGATGAAATAAGAGTAGGAGATATAAGGAGTTTTTAAAAATGTAAAATAATATATAAATGACAGTTATTGTTATAAGTAACTTTTCAGACAAGGAATCTATTACTGGAGATACTTAGTAAGAGTGCCATTTTTTGGTGATATATACATGTATTTATGTGTGTGTGTGTGTGTGTGTGTGTGTGTATGTGTATGTGTGTATGTGTATTCATTAATTAATTCATTATTTATTTGAAGATAAGGAGTTGAGTGAACCCAAATTAACTCTGAAGATATCATCAATACAAATATCTACAATAAAAATTGTTATGAATGATGAAATCTCATATTTTCAATTCGTTTTTACTTATGAGTAGAAATCTTTTGCATATCTTGCCCAGGGGTAGCACTGACATAGCCTATATTAAGGGTCACATATGTAATTAGAATGTTCTGATCTAAGAATCTCCTCTAACTGTCCTTCATGTATAGGTTTCTCTGACTTGGGAACCTTTGCCCACAACAATTTATTATTTGCCCTAAGGGCCAAATTTCATCAGAGCTGTGGCTCACCTTTCCTGGTTTCTCATTATTCTTACCTTCCCTTGATCTCAAATGCTACCTTTTTTTTTTTTTGAGCCTCCTTCATCAGCAATGGGGTGAATGGATGGCTCTCAGTCCTTCCATTCCCCTTTTCTCACTCTTCTCAATTGCCAAGAGCCTGGACTTAACCTTTCTATAATTAGTTCCCAAATATTTCTTAAGTGATTCTCAAACTCGTAGCAATTTAATTTCTGAGTGCTTCCTCCCTTACTAAGAAACTGGAATAGCATACCTGGGGAACACCCTTTTAATCCATTTTCCTTTGATGACTTCTTCATGAGGAGGGGAATGAGAGGAAAGTAGCTCCTAGTAGATTTTCTTACCCTCTCCATGTCTGCTCTGGTTGCTTTGGCAGGTGGATGGTCATCTCCACTGCTAGGCTAGCCTTCTGCTTAACATCCATTTCTCTGCACCCAGCTGGCCTCAGTTATAATATGATCTCAGCCCCATTGAAGCCCATCTGGGAACTAAACCTCCCCTGTAACTTTATATGTTATTTGAACCAGGAAGGTAAGCTTAATCAGTCCCAAATGGGAAAGCTGACCCATGTAGCGGTTAAGTGGCTCACCTTCCCCTCTCCCTCCCATTACACAGTCAGGAATGATGTTAATGTTGAGGAATGCTGATTAAATATGTGCCAGGTGGATGCTTAACTCAGTGAGCCACTGCTTACTGTCTGTTCTTACCCCAACTCTCCAATAACATGATGCTCCATTATTTTTAGGAACTGAATTCACTCACAACTAAGTTGTTCGCAGTTACTTGCATTCTTAGTAATACTCAAAATATCTCTATGAAAAAAGTATTTGTGTCCAATGTTGCACATTTTGTTTTAAGAAGAATAAATGTGAGGGGAGGTGGAGCCAAGATGGTGGAGTAAAGGCAAGAACTTACCCAACCTCTCCCTAAACTGATCCAAATTACTGTAAATAATGACTCTAAACAAATTTTAGAGCATCAGGACACACTACAAGACAAAGTAGAATGTTTTCCAGTCAAAGACAACTTAGAAACTCAGCAGAAAAGTTCTGTGAAAAGTGTGTGTGGGGTGGGGGGAGTCCAGCATGCAGTCCCAGAGCAGGGAGGGCTTGTGTAGCTCCAGACTGAACCCCACCAGGGCCTATCTCTGAATTAGTGGCAGTACTGTTGGCTTCCAGACTTCTGAGACCAGAGACACCAAAGAGGAGCTGGAAGGTCAGTAGAAAAGATCTGTGGAACCAGAGTAGGAGCCCAGTGAGCAAACCCAGTGCAGGCCCAACTCCAGCTCCAGCCCCAGACCTGGCCCAGCTGTGGCCCTGCGTCAGCACCTACCTCAGCCCTGACCCAGACTCCAGTGTCATCGAAGTGGGATCTCTAAATAAGCAGCCCTGCTGGACCTCTTAGCCTGGGGATGCCAGGGAGAACTTGGAAGGTCAGTGGAGATGTGTGAAAGTCTTGTGTTCAGTATCCAGTTTAGAGCTGTAGAGAGGATCAGAAGGATAGATCTTACAGGGGTGAGGGAAAAAGGGAGACACATCTAACAGCTCCAAAGTAGAAAAGAGTGCTTGTGGCCAGATTCCTAGAAGGATTTCTTAAAACAGCTGCACAAAACCCCTGGTTTGAGACAATGCATCCTCCACCCTTTAAACAGAGCCCTACTTTAACAAAGAGGTAAAAGCAGAGTGTAATAGGCTAAGAAAATAAGCAGAAAACAAAAAGAAAGCTTCTGACCATTGAAAGTAATTATGGTGACAAGGAAGATCAAAACACACACTCAGAAGATGATATCAAAATCAAAACTCCTACATCCAAAGCTTCTAAAAAATATGGATTGAGCTCATGTTTGGAATATCTGGAAAGAGATTTTGAAAATCAAGTAAAATAAATAGAGGAAAAATTAGGGAAAGACTTAAGACTGGTGCAAAAGGAACTACAAAAAACTAATGAGGAGAAGAATGACTTAAAAAGCAAAATTGGCCAATTGTCAATGGAGGTACAAAAACTCACTGGGGTAAATAATTCCTTAAAAATAGAGTTGAGTAAATTAAAGTTAATGATTTTATGAGAAATCAAGATACAAGAAAGCAAAACCAAAAAAATGAAAAAATAGAAAAAATGGTGAAATATGTCATTGGAAAAACACTTGACCTGGAAAATAGATCCAATAAAGATAATTCAAAAATTATTGGCCTACCTGAAAGTCATGGTCCAAAAAAAAAATCCTGGACATCTTTATTTCAAGAAATTATCAAGAAAAATGTAATGATATTATGGAATCAGAGGGTAAAATAGAAATTGAAAGAATTCCCTCATCACCTCCTGAAAGAGATTCTAAAATGAAAACTCCCAGAATATTATAACCAAATTCCAGAACTCCTAGGCAAGGAGAAAATATTGCAAGCATTCATAGAGAAACAATTCAAGTATAGTGGTGCCCCAGTCAAGATAACACAAGATTTAGAAGCTTCTACATTAAAAAACTGGAGGGCTTGGGATATGGAGAGCATGGAGAGCAATGGTGCTAGAATTGTTGCAGCAAAACTGAGTATAATGCTTCAGAGGAAAAGGTGATCATTCAATGAAACAGAGGATTTTCAAGTGTTCATGATGAAAATACCAAAGCTGAATGGAAAATATGATTTTCAAACACAGGGCTTCAGAGAAGCATACGTAAGTAATCAGGAAAGTGATAGCATAAGGGACTTAATAAATTTATCTGTTTACATTCCTACATGAGAGGATGATACTTGAAACGTATTAGATCATTCTAATTATTAGGATAGAAGGAGTATTTGAATATGAAGAAATAATATCTATTTTAAAATGATGAAATTAAAGAGTGAGAGAGGAATGTACTAGGAGAAAGGGAAAGGGAGAAGTGGAATGGTGCAAATTATCTGCCATAAAAAAGAGACAAAAAGGTTTTACAGTGGAGGAGAAGAGGAGAAAGAGAAAATGAGTAAGTAAACCTTACTCTCATCAGAATTGGCTCAAATAGGAAATAATATACAAACTCAATATGGATATCAAAATCTATCTTGCCCTGCAGGAATGTAGGAAGGGAATGGAATATGGGAAAGGAAGGAGGATGATTAAAGAAAGGGAATATTGGAGGAGGGAGTGATTGGTAGCAAAACACTTTTTCAGGAGGGGACCAGGGTGAAAGGAGAGAGAGAATAAATGAGGTGAATACAATTAGCAATAGTAATTTTAAAATTTTTTTGAAGCAAGTTTCTCTGATGGAATTTTATTGTTCTCTAGGAAATGAGCAGGATGCTCTCAGGACAAAAAATAAAAATAAAAACCTAGAAAGTCCTCATGAACAAAGTGAAATGTACTATATACAACGCAATGGCAATTGTTCTGGGATGACCAGCTATAAAAGACTTTGTTATTCTCAGTAGTATGATCATCCACAACTACTCTGAAGGATTTGGGATGAAAAAACCTATCCATACCCAGAGAAGGAACCGATTGTGTCTAAATACAAATTAAAGCATTTCTATTTTTCTCTCTTTATTTTTAATATAATTTTTCTTGAGGGTTTTTATTTTCATTAGGGTGAGAGAACTGTTTTCTTTTACAACCTTATTTTGCTGGCAATGTTTTGCATAACTTCCCATATTATTTCTTAATTGTGAGTGGGAGAATTAGGAGAATTAGGAGAGAACCTAAAACTCAAACATCTTAAAAAGCAAATGTAAAAAAAAGTTTTGAATGCAAATGGAGGAAAATGTCAAATAAATAAATACATTAAAAAAAAGAAAATCACACAGGGAGGTTTTGAAGTATACACTATTAATAAAAGAACTCTCAGTACCTGCCAGGGGCTTAAGAGTTAACTCTAAGAAAAGAAGGATAATTGCAAGTTTGAGTCTGTACAGAAAACTAAAAATTATAAGGTTGGAAATGATGCAACATATAAATGATGCCACATAGGTAAATTGAAGAAACTGTTTATATTTAACCTGGAAAAGAAAAGAATTGAGATCATAGAACTTGAAACTAGAAGACACATTTAGAATTATCCAGTTCTTACTTTTTTATCTCAATTTATTTTTTGATTTTGTTAAAATTTGTTGAGGACTCTACTCCCAAGAACTTTTATTCCTGTGACTTATATCTATAAATATTTACTGGATTAGAAATTAAAATGTCATCGTATTATTATGAAAAATGGAATTTAATGATTCCCCTAAAATCTTGAGCATTTTCAAGTGTCCTCAAACTCCACTAAAATCTGCTTATCTTATCCAATCCTCTGTTTTTTTTAACAGATGAGGATACAGATGCCTAAAGAAATTAAGTGCTTTACCCAAGATCACACAGGTAGAAGCCAGTGTTCTAAAACAGGTATTTTGGCTCTGAATTCAGCGACTGAATGAAGGAATTAAACATTTATTAAGCATTTACTTTGTGGCAAAGTACCGTGCTAATACAGATTTAAATGGAAGATATAATCCCTGCTCTTAAGGAGCTCACATTCTAATGCCCTTCTACCACATCATACTAACTTAAGGAATATGTAATGACTGGTACATAGGACTATCATGTTTTGTTTTCTTGGCTCCAGAGGGAAAGATCAAGAACAAAGGGTAGAAATAGTAGAGAGGAGAGAGAAACTAAAGCTTGACATCAAAAATATTTCCCAACAATTAGAGATATACAGGAGTAAAATGGGCTGTCTCAGGGAGTTTCAGAGACTTGATGGTTTATTAAGGGATTTGCAAAAGGGATCATGTGTTACATTAGATGATCTTTGAGTTTTTTCCAGAGCTTCTATGATTCTATCAAATATATTTTATGAGACAACCTAATAGGTTAATTCCTGCATCACTAAGCCACATACAATGAATCAGTTAAATAGTTATTAAACATCTATTATGTGTCAGGCATCATGCACTAGAAATTCAAGTTTAAATAATGAAATGATCCCCAATTGCAATGAAGTACATGTGAAAACAGCATAAAAATAGTAATGAATACATACACACAAAGTAATTTTTAAAATGTACTATGGGAGGGAGGGCTGTAAAAATAGGACGGATCAATCCAGACACCATGCAGAAGATGATATCTGAAATATAACCCCTTTTGTTTGTCTGTTTTTTTAAAAAAATTGGTTAATATCATTTTACATATCACTAAAATTTTTCTCAATATCCTTGTTCCTTCTCTTTCTAGAGATCCATTTCACATATGCATATGGCAGATTATATATGTGTGTGAGCATATGCATTGTGTATGTGTATGTATACATTAATATACACATGTTTGTATGCACACATACAAAGAATAAGAAAATAAAAATTCAGAATTACTGATCAATACATCAAAAAATTCTGAAAATGCATACAATGTGTCATACTCATGGATCTCCCACCTCTAAAAAGGGGTGGAGTAAGTGAAGTGTGTGTGTGTGGGGGGGGGGTCTTCTTTTTTTTAAAGCCTTGCTTATTACATCTAAATTTATAATATTTAATATTGATTTCTTGGTGATTGTTATTTCCAATTTAATTTTAATCATGTATATTTTTCTTGGTTTCTTATACTCTGCATCAGTTGATAAAGAGTTATCCCTGTTTCTCTGCATCCATCATGTTATTTGTTTTTTATAATATAATATTCAATCAATTCCATATAATTAATTTATCTAAACACCTATTTACAGTTATGTTTAACCATTTCTGAAGCCAAAAGCATCTACTTTGTTACTGATTCTTTGCTTTCACAAAAAAAGCAAATATAGGCTAAATCTTTATCCTATAAATATTGTGTTATATATGGGGATATGTTTGACCTCTTTCTAATAACACTTTAGTAGTAGAATCTTTGGATCAAATTATAGGCATTTTAGTCACTTTATTTGCATAATTCCAATTTGCTTTCCAAAACAGTAACACTGATTTAATTTCACAAACAATGCACTAGGAAAATAATCTTCCAATAACACTTCCAACATTGATTTCGCATCTTTGTGAATTTACAGGATATAAAATTTATATTTTTTTAACTTGAAATTGTCATTATTAATGATTAGGAGCATTTTTTAATATAGTTATTAACAGTTTACAATTTGGGGGGAAATTGTTTTTCATATTCTTTGACTATATATTAGAAAATAAATATATGGATAGATGTAGAGATATATACAGTTTGTCTATACATAAATTGTGTACATATATGTATATATATGCATATATAAATTGTCTTCTGTATGTATCTATAGTGTATGTGTATATCTGTATACATATCTAAAGCTTTGTTGTTAATTCTTTTATTTTCAAAGAGAATCAATGATATCACAAAATAATATCTTAACTTATGCATGAATTAGACTTAAATGAGACAGAATTGTATAAAATTGTTAGCCTCCTTCTCTCTTCCAGGGTATCTTGGATATCAAACTCTTATCAGAGAAAATGGAAACAAAAGTTTTTGTTGTTATTATTGTTGTTGTTTCCTCATTTGGCCACTTCTTTTTTTTAAATCTTCACTTGATTAACTTTTTTATATAAAAAGCTTTTAAGTTTTATATAATCAAATTTCATAAATGGCTTCTATACTTTAGTTGGTTAATAATACATGTAGGCATAAAGATGAAAGTTTTATTATCTACTTCTTTTCCAAATGTTTTATGCTATGGTTTTAATATCAAGCTCATTTGTCCATACTGAACTTCATTTTAAAATAATAATAGAGCTCTGTGAGGTAGATGTAAGTTGAAATAAATTGCAGTTATGGGGGACAACCAGTGGAAAGTCAGGGAGATGGGACACTGAGTATTGTCAATAAGGAATAGAAAAAAGAATGATTTGGCTGAATTCACAGAGTGTAGTAGGTTGAGTAATATCCAATGGGATTGGAAAATTAGATTAAATCCAGGTGACTAAAGCTTTAAGAGTTAAGTAAATTAGTTTATATTTTAATCTTAGGGAAATAGAAAGATACTAGAGTATGTTCAATAGGGAAACCACATTGTTATGTCTGCATGTCAGGGAAAATTACTTTCATAGAGTGCACTGGGATGAGGAAAAAAGAATCAGAGAGAATAGCTAGATGATATTGCAGCTAGAGTACTAGGCCTAGAGTCAGGAAGACTCCTCTTTCTGAGTTGAAATCCAACATGAGATATTTATTAGTTCTTTGCATATATAAATTAATTAATCCTGTTTGCCTCAGTTTTCTCAGGTGTAAATTGAGCTGGAGAAGGAAATGAGAAACCAATCCAATATATTTTCCAATAAACCCCCAAATGCAGAATGGTACATGGTGAAAAAAAGGAGTAAACAAATAAAACAACATTGCAATAATCTAGTCAAAAGCCCATGAGGACATAACTTAAGGTAGTAACTTTGAATGGAGAGAAAGAATTAGATGCAAGAAATATTGTTATCGTAGAAACAGTAAGATTGGGAATTGGCTGAATATATGGAATGAGGGAAGATTATGAGTTGAGGATTATGCTTAGTTTAGGAACCTGAAACACTAGAAGGATGATGGCGCCTCTGACAGAAATTGGGAAGTTGGAAGAGGATAGGGTTTTAGGAGGAAAAATATTCATTCTATTTTAGGCAGTTCTGTGCAGAATTTGACAATAGGGGACTCCCTGATTTAAAAAAATAATAATTTCAAAGGGACAGAAATAAACAGTTAGTCCATTTTACTTATTACACTTTATCTTCCATTTTTCTGTTGTGAGGATTGAAGTATTGCAAAGTCTTCTGTGAGGTGATGGACACACAAGAATCAAGAGTTTCTGAACTGTGGTATGTTTCCTAAATACTCGACAGCATTGCTCGGAACAACAGTTGAGTATAAAATAGGAAAAATTATGTAAATGGACAGAAAATGCAAGCACAAGTAGGTGTAAGTCAATTGCCCACTTAGACCTGGTTCTCATGTGCTAGCTAATTACGTTGGCACTGTTTGGCTCTGATTATCAGAAAAAAAGACAAAGAAAGAATCTTACATTTAAAAAAAAAGGCATTTTAAATATTATTTTACAGAACCGTGGGGTGTTAGAAAGCCAAATTTAGGAATAAAGAACATAAAATTCAAAGAAGGAAACTGCACTTCAAACATTTTTTTCCACTGTCATAGGCTCGTTTGAGGAAGGTAATAATTCTCCTTAATGAGTAAAGCTACCAATAAGAGCCTCAGAGAAGACTTTCTAAAATTCTGACTCTGATCTAGGCTCCAGCCTCAAACTATAATCTTCAAGTAATAAGTCACTTGCAGTGGGAATGTTGGTGACTCTCATATTTTAAAATGTACTTAACCTGAGAATTTGGCAAAGTTCATTGGCAGAATTTTTACTTTAAGACCTGAGAAATTTGAGCATTACACTCTGCCCTCTTTCCCCCCTCCCAAGGAGGAGAATAAGGAAACTTTTTTTTTTTTATCTTTAGTCCATCTATTCTATTTTTCCCATTTTTATTTTAGCAAACTTTTAAAATAAGTTTTATTGAAGACTTTTTGTCCCCTCTTAATAATAGTGTCTTTTATGTGTTGATTATTTCTATTTTTCTCCTGAATATAGCTTCTTTGTATATAGTTCTCTTCTAGGTGGATAACACCTTCCAAATAGTATAATGCTAAGTCCAGGTGAAAAACTAAATTTGATAATGTTTAAAAAAAGATCTCAATGAACAATTCTGGGATCATATAACATTTTATCCAAGCATGAGATTGGTACCATAATTCTCTATTTTCTTCAAGATTAGACTTAGGAAAGAGAAGCAAAAATACATTGGGCATGAAGATCTTTCAGAAAGCAGGTTTATCCTATATAGCTGCTAAGACAGTATTGCAAGCTTGTGATTAGGTAAGGATCAAAGAAACTGGGAAGGGAGGGAATGAATTTACTTTAAACTAAAATAAATTTCCAAAGAACAATCCTGATAAGATGCAATGATCACCCGATTTCTTCTTGGCTTTTCCATCCAAGGCGATTAGGTAGTTTTCTCACCATCTCCCCAGATTTCAGAGAGAGGGCTGTGAACTGCAGCTTGCAGATTGGAGAGTTATTGACTGCAGAACTCCTTGATTAATTTACTTTAGACCCTTAGGAGCTTGGGCTATGGAAATGGGACACTGTAAGTTGCCTGCTGTGCCTGAATTGTATATCCACCACAAAAACAAAATCCCCACTGTTATCTAGAAGTCACTTTCCTCGGTGGTATTTCTCTAATGATCACATATTGTTTCCCAGAAAATGCTCCTAAATTATTTAGGAGGAACAGCCTGTCACCCTGAGCATTAAGCTCTGCTTTCTCATAGCCAATTTCAAAAAGGTAGACTTGATCTCATTCTTGGGGCTCAGAGAGAGAAATCTCCAGTAAAGATTTCTGTGTTTGGGACCGTTGTGGGTGTTGTCTGTATGTGTGATAATGTGAAGAGGTGGTGGTGGGGAATCTGTTTGCTTAGGGGAAATTATAAACGAGTGGGTTCCTGGAGTCTTGTAAACTGTTATCACAGATTGCCCAGTGACGTACAGCCTGGAGGATAAAGAATAGTTCTCGGCAATCAATTGTGGACTCTTCCCCCTTTGCTTTTTAATGAAATGATGCTCTGGCCTTTAATTCAGAGGAGTCGCCTGCAGGTGAATAGAAAGGAGAGAGGAAATGAGAGGGCCAAGCATTAAGAGAGAGAGGGAGAAGAAAAATAAAGGGGGAATCAAGGGAAAGGAAAGGGGGATGCCGGAACACAGAAGGTAAAAGGAATGGAAGGGAGGGGAGAAGAGGGGGAAATGGGAAAAGGCGGGAGGAGGCTAAGGAGAGAGGCAAACAGGGAAAAAATTGCAGGTAAAAATAAAACAGAAAAGGCCCAGGTGGAATTCATGCAAACTGTTCTCATCAACACTGCTACTCCCTCCTGTCACTAGAACTGTCAAACAGGCTCCGCTCGTAATGAAAGGAAAAATATTTTATTCAGATTTATTAATTTGAAAATGAAGCCCGCCTGTCGAGAGGGGGACAGTTCTTCTCAATCTGTCATCGTTGAACCACACGCTCCTGACACCGGGATTCATTTGTCTTGTCGGCTGTGACAGTTGGATTCTCCCAGAGCTCTTCCTAGTGGATCGCCCTGGGATTTTCAACCGGATGAAACACATTCCGACAAGGAACAGCCTCTTTATTAATGCAAATTACATGAGGAGGAGAGGAAAAAAAGGGAGGAAGAGAGAGGCTCCAGCAGCCGCTCTGGTGTTCTTATCCCTGTATCAGTCATTTGTTATTTACATTTATACACATTTTTCAGTTTTAGTAAAAGGAGACTCGGATTTTCAGTGACATTTATGGACAGTTTGTTTCCAAAAAAATGATGCCATCACCGTAATTGTATGCAAAACCTGCAGCCCGCTTCCCCTCGGTCGCGTCTAGCCAGCTTCCGTGGGAGCCAGTAAATGCACTTTATACGGCACAGGCAAGGGCCTTGGCACGGCGGGCGGCAGGCGCCGAGGGGAGGGATGTTTTATGGGCTGACAAGCCCGGCCGCTCCGCTGCCACGGGGCGGGGGCCGCTCGGAACTGCGTATCGTCGTCTTCCTCGTCGCCTTCGAGCTAGTCTCCTCGCCCCTGCTCGGGAGCTGTCCTTATCCTAAACCTCCCGGGAACCTTAGTTCTCGGAGGCGCGTCTCGGCCACTCTTCAGAAGCGCAAGAAGGTTAGGGCCGGGGTTGGGGGGTGATTCTTCGGGGGTCACTCCAAGTCCCCATCCGCGGCTGGGGCTCTGTGAGGTTCAGTTCAGCCTTTTGTCTATCAAAGGCTTGTTCGCCCTTAGAGGGCTAACGTGAAACATGTCCCTCCAGGAATATGGATGTGTAGGTGATCCTGTAACTGCCTCTGACCTCCAAACCCTTCTCTCTATGTGCCGGCCTAGCGACTTCAGGGCCTTCCCTCACCTGACCCAGTTGACCGAAACCTTCCCAACATCTTCAAAGAAATGGCGGCCTGGATAATCTAGTTCACTGTCTCGGGGACCAAGCTTTAACAGTCGCCTTTGTGACCTCCCAGAATTATTTTCCAAGTCTCTCGTTTGGAAAAAGAAGGGTTGTTTCCCGGAGTGATCCAGAATCCTAAACTTCTCCCAACAGACTGGGAGCTCCTGAAGAGCAGGTACTATCTTTTGTGTGTCTTTGCATCTCCAGCGCTTAGAAAAGTACCTAGCACATAGTAGGAGCTTAGCTAATTAATTAACGGTGACAATCGAGGCCCAAGGAGAAACAGAGATGACCTGAGTCTTTGTACTGCATGGTTGAAACAAACAAACAAGCAAGCAAACAAATGAGTAAATAAATAAATACGCCTTAAGAACTTCCCTGTCCTTATTTTCTCATACTGTTTGCCTATTTTGTAAGCGGACAGCTTTCTCATACAATTATAGAATCTTAGACTGTGAGGCACCTGCAGATTATTTTATCCAATCATTCTACCCAGAACAAGGAATCCCTCTGTAACACGTCTCACTGGACATACAGCTCCCAAATGTATCTATATATGGATTAACTTTCCTTTCTAAATTTCTATGCCACAGCTGCAAAGATCTCAATTTTCTGTGATGCATTGTATATAAAAAGACTTACAATGTTGTGGAAAATAAAAACAAAAACAAAACTGACTATGGAGTTAGGTGGCCTCAGTTGGATTTCTGACTCAGCTCCACTGAACCCCCATCATCATCATCCCCATCACCAAACCCCACACCCCACCTTTCAACTCCCCTGTTAGATGTCTTCTTCATTGGAATGAGAGTCCTTGAGGACAGTAACTATCTTTTTTTTTTTTGTTTTGCTTCTTTTTATATTACCATGTATTTATGGTAAAGTCACATTTGGTTCTAATTTTGAAGTCATTTTTGAATTAGGGGGAAAACCACAAGGGATTATAAACCCAAGTTCTACCTGCAGAATTGTTGTAGTAACAAATAATTGTAAACAAAGTAAGTGCCCATTCCTTGGGGAATTCCTAAACAAGAACAACATGTCATATCACTGTGTCATAGAGAATGACAAATATCATTAATTTAGAGAATCACGGGAAGACAAATATGATCTGATGCAGAACCAACAAAACTCTATCTCTATATATATATATAGAAAGAGATATAGCTATATAGCTATAGATATAGATATATAATGATTGCAATGATGCAAATGGAAAGAACTTTTAAAAGAGAGAGGGAAGCTAAGTGCTACATTCCTATGTAATTATTATGACCAAGTTTTGTTCTAGAGAAGAGCTAGGAAAACATGCCTCCCTTCCTTCATTACATAGACCTTTAGTAATAAAGGGTATGTAGTATTGCAAATAATGTGCCATCAATTTATTGATAGTTTTACAGAGCTGGATTTTTTTCTGTCTTTTGAAATCTCCTTAAAAATAAGGAGATTTGTAGAGAATAGCTCACTGGGCAGATGATATAGTATATTTGGTAAATAAGGCATTATATATATATTAATAGGTTAGAAGTCAGGTTCTGCCTCTGCAGATCTCTACTTGTGAGACTTTGAGTGTATCACTTTATTTCTCTGAGATTCCATTTTTTTTCTCTGAGATTCTGTTTAGCTCCAGGTCAGAACTCTTTACCGGACTGAAATTTAGTGTTCACATCAGAGTTCTCTTCTACAAAGTGTGATTTGCAAAATGAAGGCATTAGACAAATGATCTGTAAGATGCCATCCAGCTCCACCATTCCATCCAAAATACAGGGTACATTTTACTGTTGTATCCTGATTGTATCTAAGTTTTGTTAGGTGTAAAGCATGCCTATCAGGGAATCTACTTTTTTATTCTTACATGAATGTCTGAATATAGGTAGCTCTTTTCATTTCCCCTAAAATTGTCTTTCCAATTAAATGAAAGAAGAAGAGAAGACAAATAGCCCAAAAGGCAACGAGGATGTCAATGATGTGTGTGATACAATTAATGGAAGCAGGAAAAAATTACCTCCTGACTGGTGAGGCAACACAAAGAACCAACAACTGTGTGTAAAACAAATGCCTGGGTTGGTGCACATTCAGCACGAGTGTGTATATGTTTGTTTAATGATGTCTCCATGGTCTATAGAATTAATATTTAATAGCACTTGTCAGCAAGATCTTATACAAGGGTTTGTTTTGCATTTTTTTAATGCTTGTTAGTGGTTCTGACTTCCTGGGTTGTCCTCCTTTAATATTTGAGTTACTTAGTGCAATTTCAGCTTCTTCAGGGTTTGCCTGCCTTTCCATTTCATATCATCAGGGGGGGGTCAGAAGAATTAAAGGGACCTACTTCCTCAGTGCCCTTCCTCTCCCTGAATACATAGAGGATAGAGGGAGGGGGTATGAATGAGTCCTCTACTGAGAACACCATTAATATCACCATTAGCTGAACCATTGGGGATTGGGGTTAGATAGATGAATAGATTAGATAAAAAAGAACACTCTACAGATCCTAGAGCTTTTGTTCCTTTATGAAATCTATTTTTAAAGGAATTGTGTACATCACAGCATCTCAGATGGGGAAGAGACCTCAGAAGCTACCAAGTCTAAATTGAGAGCAACTCAATGTAAAGCAACTGATGATTTTTAAAAGAAAATATGATCAATGAAAGGTTTGGTTTAGTCCTCATGTTGTTGGCTGGGAACACTTGGAAGATTTTTTCCTTTGAACAGTGTGGGACAGTGTAAAGAGCCTTGAAGACAGGAATAAGAAGTCAGTTTGCAGTCCCATCTCTGACACCGGACAACACAATTCACCTCTATAAGTCCTCAAATTATTCATCTATGAAATGAGGGGTTAGATTTATCAGACTCTAGTTCCCCCAGCTTTCCAAGGCCACTCTAAACATTACCTTGAAGTCTTTTCTAACCCTTGAAGCTTTGCACCCTTTTAGTATAGTTTGCATCAGTTTAGTATATTCTAGCAAGAATAGAATAATTCTATTTTATTCAGGGATATTCATTTTCTTTCTCTCACTTGAACATAAATTCCTCAAGGATTGAAAACAGATCTGATTTTTTTCTCTCTTGCTCTTTTTATTTAAAAAAATCTCCTTTTCTTTCACTCTCACTCACCCCCCATGAACAAGCATGTAGCTTGGGGAAACTAGTCTCACAGATCCAAATCCTGGCTATATAACTCCAAAGAAATAACAGGCTGAAAAGGTGCTCTACATACTAGAATAAACAAGTGAGGAGTTAGTGAACAAATTATAGTTATATGATACCAGGCAATATTATTACACTATAAAACTGGTATATGAGGAATTCAGAGAAACAGGAAAGATGATAACTGACAAAATGTAAAGAAAGAAGACATGGAATGACATATAAAATATATCTGGTTTTTATTACATGTATGTTATTGTGTTATTATGCATATGTGTTATATGTAATATAAATAAAAAGCATTAAAAGGATCTTAATTTATATTAAATACAATGCACAATCTTGGTTTCAGAGGACAGATTTATCACATACCTATTCTTGGAATAGAGGTAGGAAATTCAGGTAGTTATATCAGATGCTTTTGCCTGTTTTTCTTTATTTCTTGATAGGTTGTATGGGAAAGAATAGTTATATTAGGAAATGTAGTATAAAAATAAAGGCAAAAGTAAATAGATCCTTTAGAAAGGTAGAGAGCAGAAATCGCAGGTGGAACATTACTACCCAATTGATGGATTGATCGATTTATGTGCTCTAGTCCTAAGTACAATGGGAAAAGTATATTCAATCAACAATTCAATTTAGGAAATTTTTATTGATAATCTACTATGTAAAAAGTCCTTTTCTGAAAAGAGATTTTATATGAAGTAGAACATTTTCAACTCTAAGGCTTAAAATAATGTTCCACAGTAGATATGGTATACATCCTCTTTTCTTTAGATAGAAAGCCTTGGTATGGTGCTATAAAATTGCATGCCATTCCAACTCAGTAACACACTAACATCAAAACAATAGCACTCTTATTGTTTGGCAAACAAATACACGTACACACACACACACACACACACACACACACACACACAGAACATAGTGTCTTGCTCTGTGCCTATGTACAATTTACACATGGTGATTATCTATCTGCTCACTACTGCCTGGGTAGTGAATTTTCATCAATTTGACATTACATCTACTTATAACCCATCCTAAGCTTTTTCCTTCCTTTTCATGCTTAACTGTGATCTGTTTTAAGAAAATAAAATAAATGAGTTTCTCAGGAAATCTCCATGAGCACTTTCTCCAGAGAGAGACCCCCACTGTGAGCAACACAGGCTATGGCCATTGTTTTGTTAAATAGTAATAATAACTTAAAATGTGATGACAGCAGCTGATGCCTAACTGCGGGATGAGGACTGGTCTTGTTAGTGTTGCCTGGCAACCAAAATGCAACATCTTGGAGAAAGTGAGGAGGCCCAGTGAGCAGAGAGAGGTTATGGCACTAGAATCAAGGGAGCTGAAGAATCCCTGAGAACCCAAAAGAAATGCTCCTTTCCAATTGGCTTTTCTTTTCACAACTACTAAGTTTCTAGTTAGCCTAGGAATGAGTAGAGCAATCGAAACAAATTTTTGAAGTTTCAGCTGCATTACAGAAAGATGGTCCTGGTGGTCTTGGAGCTGGAGATATCAGAAATTCCACATAAATCCATGCTTCTATTAACTCTCCTTACACCTTTGCAAGTACCATTTTGGTAGGCCCAAGAGATGTGCAATATTTTTATTTTTATGGGTGTGAGAAGTCAGGTGAGTCTCCTTTTCTTTCAAAGGACTTCCAGAAACAAACCTGGAATGCTATCCATCATTAATAACCAGAGAAATACTAGAGTATAGAGTAAAATAGTTGGATTCAAGAACTCAGTTATCCTAAATTAAACTTCTCATGCAAATGACACTTTTTCATTTCATGGAAACATTCTATATACATTTTAATTTAATGTAACACTATTGTTCCTGTCTTCAACTTTCATTTCAAATCAATATGTAAAGATAGAAAAATGGAGTTTTTTACTTTATCTATATTTAGTAGATAATCAAGTGGAAATCAAAACATATTTCAGTGCTTTTTATCTATATCATCAAGCTAAGTCACATGGAAGCCTATAAATATTACTTTCTTTAGCTATGAGTAGTTAAGATGGCTGCAGGCAAATTAGACAGACCTTACAGTAGCACATCTTATTCAATGGCTAGTCTTACAGCCCACCTGGAAAATTTCCCAGAAGACAAACTGAAGAGATTTAAGGCTTAACTGTTCAATATTTGATGCATATCTCCATTCAAATGGCAACTCTAAAACCATAAGATTCTCACAGTCAAACCTTACTCAGCAATTGGGATAATTATATGGCAAAATAGCCCCTTTATTACAAAAATGTACTCTAATAGTTCAGTGAGAGTTTTAAGTCATCATTATTTTATTCTCCTCTTGGTTTTGACTATGAATGCTTAGATGAAGACTCTTTGCAGAATTATTTTTAGGGTCAATGTATAACCCAGGCTATGAATATTTTTTAAATTGAATTCTCCCAAGAGGAATACAAATCCATCCTCTGATTTTCATCACTTACTATCCAAAATGGATTCATGCTTTATTATTATGAAATTCCTTAAATCAGACAGAATTTACTCTAGAATTCTATAAAACTTATGATGATGATGATGATGATAACGACAATGAAAGAGGAAGAACAGGAGGAATAGGGGTCAAAAAAGGAGGAGGAAGTGAAGGAGGAAAAGCAGAAGAAAAAGAAGAAGGAAGAGGAGGCAGATAAAGAGAAGGAGCAAGAGAGTAAGAAGAGGAAGAGGAGGAAGAAAAGGGGGTAAAAGGAAATTCATATGACTCTTGTAGATTAAAAAGGAATAATAGCAAGTTGGACATAATTGTTTCATGTGCAATAATCTTTTTATTGTATTATGTTAGAAAATTCTTTTTTCATTCCAAAATTAATTAAAATGTTTTCTCATATACAGTGTATTCAAATTGACTTTGTCTTATATCATAGTAGTTAAGCATAAGATGAGAAAAAGGAAAGGAATCCTATTAATTGAAAGAGATTTTGCTCCAAAGCCAAATGGATTTACATGTGAATCCTACCAAACTTGTAAAGAACAATTAATTCTAATACTATGCTAACTATTTGGAAAAAGAGGGAAAGAAGGAATCCTATGAACTTCTTTTCATGAAACAGATGTAGTAGTGATTCTTAAACCAAGTAGGGTCAAAACAGAGAAAGAAAATTATGGACCAATTTTTCTAATGAATATTGATGGAAAAATCTTAAATAAAATATTAGCACAGAGATTATAGCAAATTATCCCCAGGATAATGCACCATGACTAAGTGTGATTTATAGTGGAATAATAGGGCTGGTTCAAAATTAGGAAAACTATTAGCATAATTGATTATATCAATAATAAAACAAACAAAATTATATGATTATCAAAATAAATATAGAAAAAGCATTTGACAAAATCCAATACCCATTCCTATTAAAAACACTAGAGAGTACAGGAATAAATAGAGTTTTCCTTAAAATGATCAATAACATCTATTTAAAGTCATTAGCAAGTATCATATGTAATAGGGATAAACTAGAACCATTCCCAGTAAGATCAGGGATGAAACAAGGTAGCTACTATCATCATTATTATTCATGTTATCTTTGGCAATAAGAGAAGAAAAAGAGATTAAAGGAATTTGAATAGGTCATGAGTAAAGTAAATTATCACTTTTTGCAGATGATGTGATGGTATACTTAGAGAATCCTAGAGAAAAAACAAACTACTAGAAACAATTAACAACTTTAGTAAAATTACAAGATACAAAATTAATCCACATAAATCACCAGCATTTTTACATGTTATCAACAAAGTCCAACAGTAAAAGATACAAATAGAAATTCCATTTTAAATACCTGTAGACAATACAAAATATTTGGAAGTCTACTGGTCAATGCAAAATCAGGAACTATATGAACACAATTACAAGACACTTTCTACAAAAATAAAGTCAGATCTAATCAATTGGAAAAATATCATGTGTTCATGGGTTGGCTGAACAAATATAATAAAAATGACAATACTACTTAAATTAATTTACTTATTCAGTGCCTTACCAATCAAATTCCCAAGAAATTATTTTACAGAGCTAGAAAAAGTAATAACAAAGTTCATCTGGAAGAACAAAAGGTCAATGAATTCAAGGAAATTAATGAAACATGCAAATGAAGTTGCCTTAGTTGTACCACATCTACAACTATATTATAAAGCAGTGGTCATCAAAACCATTTTGGCTAAGAAAAAGAATAGTCGATCAGTGGAATAGGTTAGATTCACAAGACACAATACTCAATGACTATAATAATATAGTGTTTGATAAACCCAAAAACCCCAGTTTTGGGGATAACAACTCACTATTTGACAAAATCTGTTGAGAAAATTGGAAATTAGTATGGCAGAAACCAGGCATTGACTGATATCTCCCACCCTATACCAAGATAAAGTCAAAATTGATTCATGATATAGACAGAAAGAGTGATATTATAAACAAATTAGAACACAGGATAGTCTACCTCTCAGATTTGTGGAGAAGGAAGGAATTTGTGGCCAAAAAAGAAATGGATTACATTATGAAATGCAAAATGGATAATTTTATTATATTTAGGTTTTTTTTTTTTGTATAAACAAAACCAAGGTAGATAAGATTAGAAGGAAAGCAGAAAATGGAAAAAAAAAAAAAAAGCACATTCCAAGGTTCTTATAAAGGCCTCAGTTCTAAAATACATAGAGAACTGACTCAAATTTATAATAATCCAATCCATTCTCCAACTGATAAATGGTCAAAAAATATTAACAGATAATTTTCAGATGAAGAAATTGAAACCATTTCTAGTCACATGAAAAGGTGCTCTAAATCACTATTGTTCAGAGAAATGCAAATAAAGACAACTCTGAAGTACCACTGCATACCTCTCATAATGGCTAAGATGATAAGAAAAGATTATGACTAATGTTGGAAGGGATGTGGGAAAACTGGGACATTGATACATTGTTGGTAGAGTTGTGAAGTGATCCAACCATTCTGGAAAGCAATTTGGAACTATGCCCAAAGGGTTATCAAACTGATCCAGTAATGTCTCTACTGTGCCTGTATCCCAAAGAGATCATAAAAAAAGGAAAAAGGACCAACATGTATGAAAATGTTTGTGGCAGCTCTTTTTGTAAAGGTAAGAAACTGGAAACTGAATGGATTATCAATTGGAGATGGCTGAATAAGTTATGGTATATGAATATTATAAAATGTTATTGTTCTATAAGAAACCATTAGATTTCAGAGAGGCCTGGAAAGATTTACATGAACTGATACTAACTGAAATGGGCTGACCCATGAGATCATTGTACATGGCAACAGCAAGACTGTATAATGATTGATTCTGATGGATGTGATTCTTTTCAACAATGAGATTATTTAGAACAGTTCCGATGATCTTGTGATAGAGAGAGCCATATACACCCAGAGAAAGGACTATGGTAACTGAGTGTGGATCACAACATAGTATGTTCATGTTTTGTTGTTAGCTTACATTTTTTTCTTTCTCATTTTTTTTTCCTTTTGGATCTGATTTTTCTTGTGCAGCATGGATAATTGTGGAAATATATACAGAGGAATTGCTTATGTTTAACATATATTGGATTACTTGCTGTCTAGGGGAGGTAAGGGAGAGGAAAGAAGGGAAAAATAATTTGGAACACAAGGTTTTGCAAGGGCAAAGGCTCAAAATTATCTTTACATATGTTTTGAAAATTAAAAAAAAGTTTTAATAATAATAAAAAAGAGATTTTGACTAAATTCCCATAATGAATTTGATTCTATTTCAGATATAAGCGGTAAAGAGATATAATAGTTAGAAATTCCACTGCCTATTAGCTACGAGTCCATGGCCAAGTCATATAAACTCTCAGTGTCACAGGTAACTGTAAAGACTACAGGAAACAAATGAACTCCTGGTCTGTATCCATGAAAGGAGTTCCTATACCAGGAATTTACTACACTAATAAAATCACAAATTAAAAAAAAAAAAGGGGGGGGGAAACATTAAGTACCTACTATGTGTAAGGAATTATACTATGTGGGAAGAAAAAAAAATGGTTATTCATTCCTTGCCATCATGGGAGAGCTTACAATTTAATAGGTTTGACTGTCCCTAAGCCTAGTACACACTCTCTTCTAGGCCTCTGGGCTCCTTTAGATCCTTCTTTTTCTGGTCTCTCCTTCTGCTTCTGCTTGAACTTTCTATTTATATTTATACTATACATATCTTCTATATACATTGTTGTTTATATGTTTTCTCCCCATTTAGAATGTGATCTTCTTGAAGGCAAAAACCGTGTTTTTGGCTTTCCTTGTATCCCCAAGCTTAGCAAAATGTTTCTTACATAATAAGTACTTTGTAGATGCTTGTTGACCCAATGGCTGATATATTATGCTATGATTTCAAAGCATTTTTCTCATTTCACTTGATTTTCCCATTACTCAATCAACAAACCTTTATTAAGATCTATGAGCCAGGCAACATGCAGTATGCAGAGAATGTAATATCAAAACAAAACATCCTTTGCCCTAGAGTTTATATTCTATTGAGGCAAAGAACATGTATCTATGTAAGGAGATACAACCCTGTGAGATAGGCAGTTCTAGGATTATGATTTTCAGTTTCTTGATAAAGAAATGGAGTCTCAAAGGTATTAAATAATTTGTCCAAGATGACATAGCTTTATGGAACCAAATCAAGATCTGAAGTAAAGTCTTTGAGGAGGAGGAAGTGATATTAGGAATTAAGGATAATGGGCAATTTATCTAAACCTTGAAGAGTAGGAAAGATTTCCCTTGGCAGAAATGAAGAACAGGGCAATTATGGACATAAGGCTACCATGAGCAAAGGCACAAAATAGGGTAACTCTTGAACAAATTCAACAAATGCTAAGCAGTTAACTTTAGTTCTAATATCCAATATGGGCATGGAATTATGGTGATTATTGAATTCTTAGATGTAGATCATCATCATCATAATGTACTCACTTGGTACCAGTATCAATATCCACTTACCAGATGAGAAAATTGACTCTTGACAAAGCCGGAATTCAAGGTCCAGACAATTTCTGCTGTACTTGTGAGAGTGATAGGGCTAAGATAGTAAAATGAGCTGAATTGATTCCCACAGTGGGACATCTGGAAATGGATTTTGTGCTACCTAAGGGAGCTTAATAGAGTTCCAATGCTGTGATGTGCTCCATACCACCTCTCCTGCTCAAATTTCATCTTAAACTTTTCCCCCCTTCATTCCGGTGTAGATCACCCTGACTTTCATCAGCTGGTTACAAAGATTCCATTAGAAGAACTAAAGGCAGGTGCAGCTCAGAATGGAGCAAGTTCTCATCCTTGCATGCTTGCTCTCTCTCCTGGTGTTCACTAGTTTGTATGATTAATTTTATCAATTTTCCTGACCTGCTTTGCCACCGAAATAAATATGACAGCTGCAGTCTGCGCCAATTCTTCCTCTTGCCAAGTGAGATGCTGAGATGTGTTTTCTTGTTGATCGCAGACTTGGGTAAATATCGAGTAAATAGACCGAACAGGATTCATCCTGGTCGCACAGACAAATCAAGCATTGAAGCAAGAGTAAATCCTTCTATAGGGAAAAAAAATTCCCTTCTTACATTGCCCAATTGCTTCCCCAAGGAAAGGCAAACATTCCCAGACCCATCCTATCCACATCCTTTCTGATTCAACAGAGCCCAAGGTACAGAAAATTTTGAAACAGAAAGTCAAAAATTTCATTTTCCTTTCACCTTTGGCTGTTAGATATATGTGGTGGAAGTGAGTTGAGGCAGGAGCATTTCAGGGATATCTAGGTGTTTGTGGGCAGAAAGAATGAGTTATAGAGTAACCCTCACTTTTATATGAAAAGCAAAGAAAAGTGACAGTCACATATGAAACATTATCTATATTCTGCCTCCTGTCCCTAATGCACAACACAAAGAGCTCAAGCAAGAAGTCCATAATACAAGACTACTTCCCACCAATATTCTATTCCAGTCCCATTTCTTTGGTGTTCTTCTCATGCTATTCTTTCATTATGCTTTTTTAACACTGGCAGATTCCAATTAGACATAATGAAAGAAGAGCAAGTTTAATATGGATCCCTGTGACTTCAAAAACTGCATGTCGACATTATCTACATTCTATTGTATTTATATATATATAATTAAATATTTCCCCATGTTACTTTTATCTGATTCAGCTGCACTTGGGAGTGTCGGTTACATGTTTGACCCTTCTGATCAAAAACACCCTGGCTTTTTATAACATTATAGAATCATTAATTTCCAACTGGAACAAACCTTTGAGATTTTCCAATCTAATGTCCTCATTTTATAGAGATCAGAACTTAATGAAAGAGATAGTTGGGATTTTAAGTTCTCACTTCAGATCCAACTTGTTTCTATATTTCATTATAGATGAGACAATTAAGGCCTATTGAAATGATATGATTTGCCTACTGTCATTCAGATGATCTGTACCTAAATAAGGACTAGAGCCCAGGGGCTCTGCTTCCTAGAATATGTTTCTTTCATAACATCCCATGGCCTTTCTTTCACCTCAATCACAATTTTGCCCAAGGCTGGCCCAGTGTTGCCACTCCCATGTTAGCTATGCTACTCTTCTGGTTGTGGGAACCTGGGTGTAGCTGGAGCAAAAAGACATTGATCTTGTGGAACTTGCCTCCTAGGCTGCCCCTCCCTTCTTACCTGGCTCTTGCGTTTGCCCTGGTCCTCAAGAAACACACTTACCCTAAAGGGCATCTTTAAAGGGGATCTGAAGAGACTGGACCTGAGACACAATAATCACTTGCCAGAATTTTCCACAAGGAGAGACGGACTGAAGAAGAAGTGTCAGGTATTGACAGAGGGCAGGTCTGGGCAGAGTAATATACTCCCATTGCCCAGGAGTTGTGGTCATATTAATAACCGCAAGAGGAGCAATCATAGTAATAAATTGTAATTGGTGCTAGTTTATATTTAATTTTCTTTGGGTTTAAGAATAATAAGGACAGTATGTTACACATAGCAATCACTTAATAAATGCTTCATTAATTCATTTATTCATCATTCACTAGCCACTAGCCTGATCAGGAAGAGTCCACAGAACCCAGACTCATGGAATCCTCTATTCCCCATATAAAGGATTTTTAGAGTGCTCCCTCTGGTACTTCTCATATCATCATCATCATCATCATCATCATCATCATCATCATCATCAATCATGATCAATCAATCATCACAGCATTTATAGAGCACCTATATTTTGCTGGGCAAAGTATGCTAAAAATATCTCATTTGATCCTTGTAATAACTCAAGGTAATAGGTTCCATCACTACTCCCATATTACAGATGAGAAAACTGAGGAAAATAGAGATAAAATGATTTTCCAGAGTCCAAAGCGTATGAATTCTAGTCTTCCTACTTCCCAGTCCCACGCTCTGGTTACTCTCCAGATGATCTAGTGTCCATCTGCTGCTACCATCCTATTTATAACAGGGAAATTTAAACACCAGAAAGGGTGATAAGGACATATTGTTGTCTTTTTTCCCATCATATTATCATGCAAAGCTTAGTCTCAAGCATCAGAATCCATATGTGGAATCCTGCATATGATAGCACTGGATAAAGGGCATTTAGTCAATCAAGTTCCAGCTTCCCAAAAGCTCAGGCAAGCCTCATCTCCTGAATTCAGCTCTCCTGCAAGGAGATGGAAGTGGGGGTGGGAGAAGTATAGAGAGGAAGAGGGGAGGAGGAGAAGAAGAGCCCCCCCGCCAGCCAACTCCATGTTGGAAGCAGGATCCATGACACAGCCCCAGGAGGAGGAGTTTGCTCCAAAAATGCAAAAGCTCCAATATTATCTTGCACACCAAGCCTGTCTTCTAATGACAGCCTTGGGAGCCAGACATTTCTAAGTGCTAATTAGAGGTGTTGATTATCATGGTAACCCTGTAGGGGCTAAACCAATGCCTCAGTGCAAAAGCCACAGATAAAATAAAGATTGTTACAGTCACTTATAGTGCTGGAGTATCAGTTTTGGAATGTCAATGCTCAGGCTGGAATCCAATACAGAAAGAAAGCTAACCCCCCTTGAGTTCTGCCCAGCCTCTTATACAGGTTGTCAAACAATTTATAAGAGGCAGGGCCCATCAGGGGAAATATCCTGAAATCTCACCAACCAGGGAAAACTTGCTAGGACTTCAATACAAAGAGTTACATCTTGGAACAGAAGGCACACCATGACCAGCCCTCCAAGACTCTGCCTTTGAGTTCTTTTAACAAAAGAGCTTTCTCTACATATCCCTGGGCTGTCAACAGATATTATTCCAAACATTCAGATAATTGAAAGCACTGAACATTAGCCCTCATGTAGACAATCCATTTAGGTGTTTGAAGGAATTTTTCACTTTGTATATGGACCTTTTGGAATCAAATTAACACAGCATCAGACTTCATGAGTAAAAATGGGATGTGAGGGACAAGATCCTGCACTGGGAATAAGAAGTAGAACCTTTTGCGGCATTTTCACCGACTTGCTGTGTGACTTTGGAGAAATTGCATTCCCTCTCTGGGAGCAAAATTTAATCAACCTTATATCTCTCAATGGATGAGGATGGAAGGAAAAAAAAATAAAGTCAACTCTTTCTTTTAGAAAGGAGAGAAGCTTCAAAAGTGAATAAATTCCAGTACAGCCAATGCTTTTTTAGATATGGGTTCATCATAGAAGGAGGAGAAATTATGCCTTTTTGTCCATGCTAGCTCAATGTGGGACAAAGGTTTTCTATTACTGTACCAGTAATGCTCCAAACAAATGCGGGGTTGGCAGTAGAAGAGAAGAGCAAGTATTGACCCCTACCAGACAGAGAAAGAGATGACATTGGCTTGAATTACAGTTCAAGAATTATGTGACTGAGCCATGTGAGTTTCAATGTCCTTCCACCACACAGAATTGTGTGAGGACCACAGGATCCCAGAATCTTGGTTGGAAGGGAAATCAATTGCAATCTAGTCAGACTTGTACCTAAACATACACACACACACACACACACACACACACACACACACACACACACACACACAGAGAGATAAAGAAATTGCTGTGTAATGATAAAGCCTTCTAGAGAGCTAAATTAAATTATTAATAACATTGCTATTTTTCCCACTGATATTACCATGGTGTTTCCTGGCTCCCCATGTCTTCTCCCCATCACTAGAGGCCACATTTCTCAATGGAGAAATCCTGTACTTTGAAGGCACTTTATCCTTCTAGGAGGCATAAATCTGTCATATTCAGAGTCCAGCGTGGTTTGTTACTGGTCCCTGTCTAAATAAAAAGAGAATCAAGTCATATGCCTATAAGACATATTGCATGTGAGGGAATATTTCTACAGGATTCTCTTAAATAGTCGAAAACTGTCTATGTTTTTGACTGTAAACATCCATTTTTAAGTCCTATGGGCAGAGTCACTGTGTAGGGTAAACCCCAGCAATGATTAATCAGGAAACAATAGAAACTGGTATAAGGAAAGGCAATGGAATTGGCTACATAGCTTTATATGTATATTCTATAGCTACCCATTTATCTATATGGAATCCCATTGATTTTATATATATATATATATATATATATATATATAATATATATATATATATATATATATACATATAAAATTTGTGTGTGTTTATATGTGTGTATACACACACATATATATTCCTTTTACATACACACATATATTCCATTGAAAATGAATCTTTGAGGAATTAGGGGAAATGGTGCCATAAAAGCTAATATTATTACAGAGTAGAAGAGAGAATTAGGTCTCAGACTTAGCCTTAACTTCATAGCAGTCCTTCTGTTTACAAATTTGGGTTGTATTTACCAACATTAGAAGTTTACTACAGGTTGAAAAACAATCAAATGCTCAGGAATTTGGTGCAGCCCATTCCCAATGAGATTAGAGAGGAGATCCAGCTCTATCAGCTTATGTTTTATATACAGTTTAAGAGTTGTTCTTTCCAAATATTCTGTGTTTCTCAGATAAGGAAACTGTGTGTGTCTGTTTTTGTTTGTGTGTGTGTGTGTGTGTGTGTGTGTGTGTGTGTACTTGTGTATCTCTGTGACTCATCATCATATGGAAAGGAAATGAGCATCTCTGTGATTTCTCATCAATTCAAATATCTCCCATTTCCCAAGGACTTCTTAGAGCCAGAGGCTGGCTGCAGTGAAGATTTATACACCACAGGAAGGGTTAACCTCATCTCATGGCCACTATTGTCTCAGGACAACTTGTCAGTCCGCGAGAACATCCTGTAATGGATTTGAAGTGGATTGCTCAGCCCATCGCAAGGTAGATGCTGTATTTATTGAATAGACATTAAAAAGAACATTTCTCAATTTCTCAGCACTGAACTCAGGGTCAATGGATCTTCTTGGCACTGACATGCTGAGTCAACTCCTAGCTTAAAGCTTTTAAAGGGACTGGGGTTAGATTAAAGGATTAGACTCCGTCCTTAACGTTTCCCTGGCAAAATCGTTGGGTCTTAAATCATTTATGTTGCCTTGTGGGGCTTTGCTTGGCCTTTTGCTGCTACTTTTGAAAGAAAACACACACACACACAAATACAAACACTCTTTTTGCAGATCTGACTGGAGACTTTTGTGCCAGCATTGCTACAGAGATTGAAAAAAAAAAAACTTTTCATTTACATCAGTGGCCCTGTTACATTCAGTCTTGTAAGAGGGGGGTGCCTGTGAAGGTGGGCTCTGATTGTGTTACTTTTCTGAGTGGAATCCAATCATATGAGAACTGAACTCTTGCATCCTGTCAGTCTGACCCTTTAAAGTGAATCATTATTAAATTGGTCTTATGTGACCCCCATTCTCTTTCTCTCAACTTCTCTTGTACATCCTGTATATTCCCTATATCTCTTCCCAAAATTCCCTTGTATTTAACTACTTGGTTTTGACTTGTATTTACTTTTTATATACATTCAATATGCTCTTATATATGTACTTTTGTTCTTCCTACTGTCAAATTCAAATAGAAATAGTGGCCACTAGATGATATACAAGGATGCTAGAGAACCATATATTAACTTTAATTTGTTTTATTGTAATTTCATTTATTTGTTAAACATTTTACAATTGCATTTTCATCTTGTTTCTACTGCATTTGGAAGTGTTGTGGGCCAACTTTAGTGAGTTAGTGTGTTTGACAACTATAGTCTTCCCTAGAATAAACTATTTGTGAGTAAAGATTGAGTTATTCATTGAATTTATGTTCCAAGTGCCTATAGCAATACCTGGCACATAGTAGGCACTTTGCAAATCCTGACTGATTGATTAGTTATTCCTTCCTTCTGCTTCCAATCTTGAACATGCCTTATAATTCACATAGTAACACAGAACTACAAACATATCCTCCAAAAACCTATTTTTGTGTTGATACTCACATACAATGTAAAACTTCTCGTATCTTGAGATACATAAATATTTATTTTACATGCACAAATATATACATGCCCATACAAGGAGAAATATAAGTATGTAAAATCATGTCATATATTCCTGTGTAATAAAATGATTTTAGAAATATTTAACCTAAAAAGCTTTTTTCCACATTATGATATAGCTTTGAATTTATATATATATGTGTATATATGTATATATATATGTATATATATATGAATATATGAATATTCAACTTATTAGCTGTGTGACTCCAGGCAAGTCATTTAACCAAATTTGCCTCAGTTTTCTCATTTGTAAGATTCACTGAAGAAAGAAATGTTAAACCTTTCCAGTTTCTTTTCCAAGAAAACCCAAAATGGAGTCATGAGAATCAGATGCAACTAAAGAAACCAATAACACCAAAAAAAAAAAAAAAAAAAAAAAAAAAACATGAACAATAAAAACAATAACAATGGGTCATGATGTTGGGAGTGAAGAGGAGAGCTTCTCAAGAATATAGATGACAAAACAAAAAATCCAAATAGATCATATGATCATAGACAATAATGGTGATTTGGAGTCCCTTCAATGGAAATAACTGCTCAGAAGTCTAGCTCCTTCATTTTCATGAACTTCCATTCCCCCTTATTTAATTTCCAAAGAGAATTTTAGGACAGAGTGAATAAGTAAGTGCTAGAAATTACAGATTATGGCTAAAAGAAAAAATATATTGTAGAAATTGTGAATGAGAATGGTGCTGAATATTCAACCATTGCAGTTGAGCCTAACTCTAAAGTTCTCCACAATGTGACCTATGTACCCTTCCTAGTCTTCCACTGCTCCCTAAAATAAAACTGTTCTATTTACCATATTCAATTTATTGTCCCCTAAATACTTCAGGAACAACAAGAGGCTCTATGGTATAGGAGATAGAATACAGAACTAGTCAGGATTCTTTTCTCAATTCCTCTTAATTCTAGTGTTTTTCATTACGGAGCCCAGTATTTAACTCATTCTTTGGCTGTTATTGAGTTTGCAGTGATCAAAAACTTTTATATCTCTTTCAGAAAACCTATGTCATTCACCATTGCACACATTAAGTTGAATTTTTGAGCCCAAGTAAAAAATTTTACATTTGTCTTTACTGAATTGGATCTTATAAGTAATTCCATTCTATAACTTTTCAAGATCATTTTGAGTTCTCGGAGTGACACCCAATGTGTTAGCTATCTGTGCCTTTGTTCTGTCATCTGAACATTTGATAAATATATTATCTATGCCTTTATAGTATTATGAATAGGAAAAGGAAGAAGGGTATTATGGTCTGAGTTTTTGTGTCTGATTGACTTCACAGTCTAGCATCTTCACATGCTGCTGTTTGCTTTTCCTGAATCATACCTAACTTTCTAGGTTACTTATTCCCAAATTTTTTTTTTAAAGGCTTGGATTGAGATAGTCTTCTCTGCACAGTAAAATAGTTATGTACCTCAATTTTGGTTCTGGAGTCAGAAATATATCAGTTCAAATCTAACCTCATATTTATCTAATTGTATAATCTTAGGTCTTTTAATCTCTATCTCAGTTTCTTCATATATAAAATGCAGAAAATAATAGCACCTACCTCCCAGAGTTGTTGTGATAATCAAATGAGGTAATATTTGTAAAGCACTCAATATAATGTCTAGCACATACTGGGTACTTTGTAAATTTAGCTGTCATCATCACCATTAACATTACCATTTCTTCCTTGCCATTTCATTAACCACATTGAAGACATCTAATTTTACAGTAAGGGAATCTGGGTAGTCTGTCCCATATCTACTCAGGCCATAGGTTCCCATGAAATTCTAAGTAGTTTTCCTGACAAGAAGGCAGATCCCATTGATAAATAATTTTCATCAACATATGATCAAGCTCTGGGTTACTCCATTGAGGAAATGCTGTCAAGTTAACATCAAACCATTAGGTTGCAAACATTTTTCAAGAAGTTTTTCTTCACTTAAAATGAAATCTGCCTCTTCATAACTTCTACGAATATCATCTTTTTAATCTAAGTAAAACAAATCCAATCCCCCTTCTGCAAGACAGACTTTCAAATGTTTAAAGACATTTGTAAGGCTTTTACTCTCCCACCCCCAAACTCAATTCTTCTCTCCACCAGTTTAAGTTTTTAGGCATCTCCTGTTCCTTTAATCAAATTTTGTATGGCAGGGATTGCAGGCTTTTCATCATTTTGATTGACCTCCTCTGAGAATGTTCCAGTTTTCCAAGTTCTTCCTAAAATGTGGCATCCAGAACTGAGAACAGTTTTCCAGATGAGATCTGGCTAGAGCCAAGTAAAGTGGGACAATTACCATTCTCATTCTTGACTTCCTCTTTGTCCTAATGCAGCCTAATTGTTTTAAGATTTTTTTTTATCTTCAATGCCATGCTATTGATCTATTATGAATATAATCCACTAAATAACAAAACAACAGCAAAAAGCACAACTGTTTTCACACAAATTGTTGCCTAGGGGCACTTCTCCTATTTTGTGATTGTATTTTGTAAACTCAATTGTAGGACTTGATACCATCATCTAATATGGTAAATATCAAGTCAAAGAGTCAAGTAAAATACCTTTTTAATTTTTGGTGAGGCAATTGGTTTTAAGAGTAACACAGCTGGCCACTCATATTTTCCTAACTTTGAGAGTGGTACTCTATTCACTGTGCCATATAGCTGCCTCATAAAATACCTCTCAACTTTGGAGCTTTTGAAAATTCAATAATCATTCTATCTAAACTTTCTTTCAAATAATTGTTAAAAATATCGAAAAGCATAAGACCAAGAATAAATTTCTATGGTACTCACTTAGCACTCTCCCTCCATGTTGACATAATTAATTCTTATTCTCAAATTTCTCATTGATTATTATTGTCATTTGACAGCTATATTTATTGCTTTGCTTTGTTACTTATAATTTCATGTGTGTGTATCTCAGCATGACCACTAGATTATCAGGTCTATGAGGGCAGGGCTTGTGTTTCCTTCTTTCTTTTATTCAATTCAATAGGATTTAGATTACCCAATAAGTATTTGCTAACTGCTTGAGCAAGTTTTTTTTATAAGCAGAAGTTCCAGTTTTGCACATAATAGATTTGCTGCAGTGACACTGACTTTAGTTCAATGTCTTTTATTGGAAAGCAACTTGTTTTCAGAGCATGTCTTTTCATTTGAAGGGCCACCAGCATTCCCAGTCGTCATGTAGATAAATAAGTCCTGATAAGATACTCAGAACAATTCTATTGACTGCTTTGTTGAAATGCTATGAATGATTCTAAAACCAAAAATATTTCAAGTTTTCACAAAAAGCTACAAGGTCAAGGTTTTATTCTAGGAGCAGAGGAAAGACTAGAAATAATCATATAAGTAGCAAGAAAAAACCGCAAATTGTCTCGTATGCATTAGTAGTTTGTTTAAATGTCCTCTATTGGATATAGTGTAATTTTCATTTTTTTAAAATCTTTCTGCCATTTAAGGATTTTGCTGGTAAATCCAGGTATATTTACTATAATAATAAAAAATTAACTCTGCATTTGCTAAGCATTGTTGGGAGAAGTAGGGTATGATAAACCAGAATAAAATCAACCTTCTTTTCAAAAAATCACAGTCATAAGAACTTATAATGGGAAGAGATAAGAGGAGGTAAAACACTTGTCCAAGATTAAACAGTTATTTTCAGAGCTGAAAGAGGTGAGTATGGACACTAAATTGTATGACACAGTACAAAGAAACTAATCTATAGACCATGGACTTAGAGTTAGAAAAGACACTAAAAGTCACCTAGTTCTGCCTCTCCCTTTTAAGTAATGATTAAATTGAGACTTTCCCCAAATCATAGAGGTTGGATCATAGGGTTTTTTTTGGTTGTTGTTAAAAGAAAACTTGACTGCTATTTAATCCAAAGTCCTAATCTTTCAAATGAGGAACAACGACTACAACAATAACAACAACAACAAACTCAGAAAAGTATTGTCACTTGCCCAGGATCACACAAATAGGTAAATAACAGAGGCAAGATTTGTCATATCTTCATAGCCATTGCATTGTTCTTTAGTTAGAAGTAAAAAAACAGCAATCTAACCCAAGAATTCAGGGATGGGCAGGAACCAGATCAAATGAACTCTGGAGAGCATTAAATATTCAAGGGGCTACATCTCAGAAATCAATAAATCCTAGAAATCATGGCTTGATTTATTGTTTTGATGATATATAGACTTAAGAAAGTGATAGAGAAACTGTTAATAAAGTAGTTAAACTTAAAATGTGCCCCATATACATTTTCTCAGAAAGCTGGCTTTTAAATATTTATTAGGACATCCCTGAACCTTTTATTTCAAACACAACAAATTGTTTAAATTCTTCCTCTGTGACTTTGTGTGTTTAAAATCTTCCACAATTGGTTGAACCTTCCTGATCCTTATTTTTCTCAACTCTAAAATGTCACAGTTGACTTAGATAATCTCTAAAAACATGTCCATTTCTAAACTCTATACTCTAGAGTCCCGTCTTAATTCTCTTACTCTGATAGATACTTCATCTCTCTTAAGAGCACTTGAAACTATTTCAATGATTTTTTTTTCACATTTTCTCATCTTGACTTAATGCTGGTAAGGTTACCATCCAACTTTCTCGTTCCTGAATATCAACTGATCAAGAAAACTATTCCCACTTTCTATTTCCTTTATTTATTTATCTAGTAGGATCCCTGAATAGCTTTGGATTCAGTGTTAATGCTGGGCAGGCTAAAAAAGGTCTGCAGATCCATAGATGGGTAGATAGATAGATAGATCGATAGATAGAGAAAGTCATTATTTTTTTTTATTTCTCCTTAGTCTTGAACCCTGTGATCATAGAATTATGGAATTCGATTTAAATTAAATTGGAAATGTAATTCAATACCTTCAATTTCCAGAAGAGGCAGCTGAGGCTCAGGGTGATAAAATAGCCATCAAACTCATCCAGATAATGACAGAATTGTTAGTCAAGCTCAGGTCCTCTGACTTCAAACTCATCTATGCATTTGTATCTAACCTTTACCAATCTCATAGGATAAAGTGATAGTTGCAAAATATTTTAAACTGAATTTCTCTGGGTTTTTTTTTTTTTTTTTTGATAATTTTGAACATTTTTCAAATGGCTGGCAATTTAGTTTCTTTTTTTGAATGTTATTTATTCATTATTTATATCATTTCACTTTTACTTCTAAGGGAATGACTCTTAATGTTATAGATTTGTGACAATTTCCGACAGATTTTTGATGTCAGATTTTTTTTCCAGAGAGGTTTTAATGCAAATATTTTCTTCCCTATGTATTTCTTTTGTTAATCTAGCTGAATTCTTCTTATTTGTGTATTTTTTTTTACTAAAATTACAATAATATATTTTGTCTTAAAATATTCTCTATAACATTGGTTCTCAAGTTTCTTCATTTCAGGACCCCTTTACTCTCTTTAAAATATTGTCAACCTCCAAAAGAGTTTTAAGTAGATTATGTTAATTAATAGTAATCATTTTGTTGCATTATGTTAAGAATCTATGATATTACTATGAATAAGCTTAAGATTCATCTAATGAAGCACTGGAAACACTGGGAGTAACCAAACAACACTCTGAGAACTTCCGCTGGATGATATGGCTAGTTATGACTTATTATACTTCCTCAATAACTCGCCCTGCTCCTAAAACTCCTAAAACTTTATTTGTGCAATAAAGAGAAAAACTTAAACAGTTAGCCAGCACACACATCCTCATCTGTCTTCTCCCAAATATAAAAACACAAGTTTTTGCATACAAATTTGTGTGCAAATCATACAAATTTCCACACATATTACAAATAAAAATGAGACTTACCAAATACTTTCTTTTAAAGATCACTTAAACCTCTTATACCTTCATTAACCTAATATTCATCCAGGCTCCTCAAAGAAGGCAATGATTTACCACATTCCTCCCACAATCCACACAAAAGGCCTTTACACTAATTCATTTTAAATTCTGGAAATCCAGTTGTTGTAAGGTTCTTTTCTTTTGAAGATTTATTTTCTATTTTTATTTCTTTCACTTGATATCTATTTTTAAGTGCCTATTGAATATCAGGGATTATACTAAGTACTGGGGAGGAAACCTTAAGAGGGAAAAACAGTTCCTGTTATCAAAGATATGTCTAACTAGAGATATAACAACCAATCATATACAAAAAAACTAAAAAATGAAATTATGAAATAATTAAAATGAATAGAAAATAATTAAAATAGAGAGGTCATTAGAATAAAGAGGGGTTGGGAAAGGCTTCTTGTAAAAGATAAAATTTCAATTGGGATGTACAAGAGAGGGTAGAAGTCAGAGTTGAGGAGGGCAAACATTCTAGGCAAGGAAGATCGTCTTTTTTTGGAGAAGATTTATAATAGCATTTTATTTTCAAAATATATACAAAGATAGATTCCAACATTCACCATTGAAAACCTTTTGCTCATACTATATGATGATCAATTCTGATGGACATGGCCCTCTTCTACAATGAGATGAACCAAATCAGTTCCAATAGATCATTAATGAATTGAGCCAGCTACACCCAGGGAAAGAACTCTGGGAGATGACTATGAACCATTACATAGACCCAATCCCTCTATTTTTTTGTCTGCCTGCATTTTTGATTTCCTTCACAGATTAATTGTACACTATTTCAAAGTCCGATTCTTTTTGTACAGCAAAATAACTGTTTGGATATGTATACATATATTGTATTTAATTTATACTTTAACATATTTAACATGTATTGGTCTACCTGCCTGGGGGGGGGGAGGGAGTGGAGGGAAGGAGGGGAAAAGTTGGAACAAAAGGTTTTACAATTGTTAATGCTAATATATTATCCCTGCCTATATCTTGTAGACAAAAAGCTATAATAAAAAAAGAAAACCTTTTGCTTCAAATTATTCTCTCTCCTTTCCCCCCCCCCATCTCTCCCTTAGGCAGCAAGTAATGCAATATAGATTAAACAGGTTCAATTCTTCTATACATATCTCCAGGTTTATCATGCTGGACAAGAAAAAACAGATCAAAAAGGAAATAAATGAGAAAGAAAAAAAAAGCAAAGAGATAACAAAAAAGGTGAAAATGCTATGTTGTGATTCATATTCAGTTCCCATAGTCCAGTTTCTGAATACAAATGGTTCTCTCAATCACAAGTCTATTGAAATTGGTTTGAATCATTTCACTGTTGAAAAGAGCCATTTCCATGAGTTGATCATCACATAATCTTGTTGCTGTGTAATGTTCTCTTCATTTTACTCATTTTACTTAGCATCAGTTCCTGTAAGTTTTTCCAGGCCTTTCTGAAATTATCCTGCTGATCATTTCTTATAGAACAATAATAATCCATAACATTCATATACCATAACTTAATCAGCCATTTCCCAACTGATGGGTATCCAAAATAGTCTTCTTTCAATCCATAATATTTATTTAATTCTCGACAATATCATTCCTTGATAATTCCTTATGGCAAGGAGGTGACACTTGTTCTCAAAAGCTATTTCAACAGAATACGTGCTCTGAGAGATTGTGTAAATCTGGGAAATCTATTTGAGTATTACCCTGACAACAGATTGAGTGCCCTCTGAAAACAAGCCTAACTAAGGGCAAAGAGATCTATTTAACAGTAGATTGACAATTTGATGAGATTTGTTAGTCATGACAACAGAGCAACTAAAGAAAAGCACTAGGTAGTCCTGTGACCATGCTACAAAGAGATTCAACAAGATTTCAAGTGAAATGTTTCAAGGGAAAGGGGAGCAAGGTAACACAACTAATAGAGTTCTGGACTTGGAGTCTTCCCGAGTTCAAATCTGGACCCTGTACAAGTCATTTAACCCTGAGAGCCTCAGTTTCCTCATTTGTAAAATGGGCTAGAAAAGGAAATGGTAAACCATTGCATTATCTCTGCCAAGAAAACCCCAAATGAAGTCACAAAGTGTCAGACATGAAAAATCACAACAGGACAGGATATATTGTGCATACTCAGCATTGCGGCCTCACTGCTTAGTCTTCTCACTGTACCTCTATAAATAAAGACAGAAGGGAGAAGGTAATTGTAATTTAATGGAAAAAGATTTCCCAAGGTCATGTTGGAGCTCCAAAAATGAGGATGAATTTGGTTTTCACCTGCCTCCCAAAACAAGAAATACTTTCTGAAATATTAGATCATCTAATGTTTTCAAACAGACCAATCTGAAAATAATTTTATGCTATCTTTCAACATCTATTTTAGAAAATCAAAAGGAAGAGAAATTCTTCAAAGAACACAGTAAAGCCATTTGAACTAAGTCAACATATACTATAATACTTCAATGAACTTAAAAAAAGAGGAATAAATGGAACCGAG
Source organism: Antechinus flavipes (assembly GCF_016432865.1). Lineage (NCBI taxonomy): Eukaryota > Metazoa > Chordata > Mammalia > Dasyuromorphia > Dasyuridae > Antechinus > Antechinus flavipes. Next base: position 432,681,740 of record NC_067401.1, on the reverse strand, counting down.
AAGAAAATAAAGCAAATACAACTAGATCAATACATTTATATATATATATAAATGAATAAATATGAAGGCACTTAGCATATGCTTGTTTATTTGTATCTGTTTAGTTATTTCTTCAGAATTGAAGAAACTAAGTAAAAGGACAACTACAAAAGAAAATAAAAGCAAGCAATGAATTCTTTATAGATTTCACCTGTAAAGAATTCTTTGCTTGCTTTTATTTTATTTTGCAGTTGTCCTTTTACACATTTTGACAGATTTGTTGCTCTCTTGAGATGATAAAAGAGATGGGCTGGGGGGGGGAGGGGGAGAATCATCAGTGATGGTCATTCACTTAATCATCTTGCTGTATCTGCAGTTCATTCATCTATACAATGGGTACAGTTACATCACATAACAATGGCATGAGGAAAGCCATTTCCAGACAGAAGCTTTGAGTTCTTGGATGCCTCAGGTTACCCATTTCTAAAATCAAAATTGTAATATTTATGCAATCTATCTCTTGGGGCTGTTTTGAACAAAGAATTTTGCATACCTTTTAAACACTTTTAGAATTGCCATATGCTGTTTTAAAAAGAATAATTCAATTTATTTCAAGAAAAAGCAAGAACTAACTTAGTATGCTCAAGTCAGTCATGTAACTATTAAGTGCTACCAATTTTCAGAAAAGACAAAGATCCAAGTGGGCTAGACTCTTTGAAGAAGGTATTATGGAGAAAATGGGACTAGAGCTGCAAGTAAAAGGATAGAAAGAATTTCAAGGAATCGATACAGTCCTAACAAAGACAGAATTGAAAAGGAGCAAGAAGGAACACTAAGAAGACGCAGACCCAACTGTAACTGAGAGTTCTTTTAGGTAAATAATGGGCAGTGATGTCATATAGGCAGGATAAATGCTTATTATGATGAGCCTTGAATGTTGGAAATGAAGAGTAAGGCATTTACCTTGGAATCCTTTGGCAGGGAGCATTGGAGGTACCTGAATCCTGGAATAACATGACTGACTTGAGAGTTTTTAAGACAATTCATCAGGCAGTCTGTATTGGATGGCTCAGAGAGAGAAAGACTAAAGAAGACATGAATATGAGATAGGTGACTCAATATCCAGCTAAAAATGAGGAGGAATTAGACTAGGATTTAGTCTAATAGAAATGAAATAGAAGGGATATTTAGATATACATATATTTGGATTGAAGCCAATGTTCATCCATTGAGAACAACATAATAAATTGTGGCATATAAAGGTGAGAAAATATTACTTTGTCATAAGAATTAAGGAAATCAGTGATTTCAAAAAGACATAGAAAGACATATATTAACTGAGGCAGAATGAAATGAGCTGAACCAGAGGAACAAATTATACTATAACATCAATATTATAAAAATGAGCAATTCTGAGGTCTTATGGAAACTGATAGAGAAAGGAATTAGCAGTACCTGGAGAACAATTTGTACAAACATTGAAAAAATAAGTAACTTTGAAAAATATAAAAACTCTGTTCTTTACAATGACCATCCATAATTTCAGAGGATCAATGATGATAATATTGCCTATTACACAGAAACAATGGATTGAGAATGCAGAATGAGACTCACACATATACATCTGTTCATACGTGTTTACTAGATGTGTATATTTGTGCTATCTGCTTCTTGTGACTGTTTTGAACAAAGCACTTTACAAACCTTAAAAAAGTTTTATAACTGCCATATGCTGTTTTAGAAAGAATTATATACACATGTGTTTATATATGTATTTTTGTGAATATATACTCATATATATATGTGTGTGTATGTGTGTATAACTAGAATGAAAACATATCTCGTGTGTGTGTGTGTATGTGTATTTTGGAAACCAGAAAGAAAAGAAAGAACCCAAAGGTGATTATAAGGATTTGAATCTATGTGACTGAAAGTTAATGCTATAACTGACAGAAATATAAGGAAATCATTTTTTCTTTACAGTATCAGATCTTCCAAAATTTAAATTAGAATGCTTTTTTCCTTGAATCTGGCAAGCTGAGAATATAATATCATTTTTGTTTTGTCTTTAAAAATGTTATCTTATTTTTATTGATATGATCAAAAGCAGAAACTAAACCTGTGATTTCATTGATTTAGAGATATACTATAAAAACATTCCCTCTACCATGCCAGCCCCAAGCATCTCTATAGTTTAGTGGCCTAGGGCATGGAGAACTTGAGTGCCCAAGATTGCACAGCAAGGATGTGCTAGAGGTGGTACATGAATCAAAGTCTTTCTGATTCTGAGGCTACATTATCCTTATGCCACATTAACTCTCATTTTCTTGATATAATATGTTTTTCTCTCAAACTCATTTCTGAATATTTCTTTTCCATATACTCTGGATCTAACAAATCTTCCCTGTTATCAAAGCTTAAAAAGATAGAGAAAAGAAAGAATTATTGAAAATAACTAACACATCAACTTTATTTGTAAGTATATAGATATTCCATATCCATTGTCCTTCACCTTTACAATGAAGGAAAATAAGTGTATTTTCTCTTCAGGGTTAAGCTAGATCATTATAATTCTTCCCATATTCCATTTTGCTCCCACTCTCATTGTTGTAAGTATTGTTTTCCTAGTTTGATAACAATTTTTTTAAAGTGAAGGGAGAAATTCTAAACTGCAAAGAACTACCAAGAATGACGACTCCCTTCTAAAACTGAAATAATACATTTTATCTTAAAATATTCCTGTTGACATTCCATTTCCATACAGGATACATGTTTTGCATGCATGATGTGTATGTCATGCAGACTTAGAAATTGAGTTCCAAACTGTATTGTTTGCAAGTACTCTAGAGAACATTGTCAGCTCCAACATGAAATACAGACATTTGTGATCTTCAAATAATAGAATTACCAATAAAGTGAACTCTTATAGACACTACAAATTGGTTATCTTTTTCTTTTTATAATACAGTTTTATTAAATTCAATTTGGTAGGAGAAAGAAAGGTTTTGGTTTTTTTTTATTTTAATGACACTCAACCATACTTTAAAAACATATTTGTAAGAATTTGTAGAAATATACAACCTTTCATTGTACTTTCACAGGGACCTAAGGAACATCATGGATAGAGCACTGGATCTGGAATCAGGAAGAGCAGGATTTGAATCCCGCTTCTTATCAGACATGTACTAGCTATGTGACCCTGGGCCAATCACTTAATGTCTCTCACCCTTAGTTTTTCTATCTTTAAAATGAGAATAACAATAACATCAACTTCACAAAGTTACTGTAAAGACCAAAGAGATAACATAAATGCCCTTTGCCATGCCATGAAATAAATGTCAATTATTATTGTTTTAATTATTTATGGACATACTTACAAAGAAGCAGAAATGACTAGAGAGCATCCAGCTAGTCTTGGAGTCAGGAAAACTTAGTCTCGAATCTTGCACCTGACATTAAAGTATTTAATGGTAGTGGACAAGTCCCTTGAATTATGAGTTTTCTCAAGCCACCCTTTAAAGTTACAAGTTGGGAAAATTCTTGCTACAAGGAACTCTTCATGATATTGGAATCACAGGATTAAAAAATATTTGGTTTTGAAATAACTATCTCCCCCAAAAGTTCCTATAGTAAATCCATAAAAGAAATTCCAATTGAATATATGGAGATACATTTCCCAGGACAATGAGCTAGAATTATTTTTGGGGATGTTGATTTTAACTTGTAGCACTAATAAATAGAGGGTTACAGAGAGGTACCAAGTGGATATCAGCAAGGTGCACAATATGGCTAATAAGGAATGCAGAACAAAACAGGAATAAAAGGCATAAGCTATGAATTATATTTAAAAAGAGAGAAAATTGACTGCTAATATTGCAAAAGCCAGGGGATGACAAATGGACAGCTAAGGTATTCCAATTATACTCACAGAATGTCAGAGGAAAGTGAGTTTAGCTTCCATTACTTGGAGTGAACCTCATGTAATGAACTTTTAGGAGCACAATGGAGAAGAGTCACATAGGACAGAGTACAAACTGTATTATTGGAAAAACTTCCCAAATCATTAAAGTCACAGTCTCTTTGAGTTTTTTAATATCTTTACTCAAAGGACATTTAATTATCAAAATTATTTTTGTTCCATAGAATTTGTCAGGTGTGAAATGAAAGAGGTATCATACTTGATGATATCTATGTTCCCTTCCAACTATCAATCTATAATCAGTCAGCTTATTGTCTAGCAGTTAATTAACATTTATTAAGTGCATACTATGTGCCAGACACAGAGCTAAGCATTGGAGACATGATAAAAGATGAAATAACTGATTCTGTTTTCAAGAAAGCCATAGTCTAATGGAATAGATACTTGTAGACAACTATGGAAGAAATGAAATACATGTTAGGAAACTGAGGGACTGAGTAAGGCTTTTTGCAGAAAATAGGATGTTATCTGAGACTTGAAGGAAGCCAGGAGGTAGAAATGAGGAGAGAAAACATTGTAGACATGGGTGACAGCCAAAGAAAATGACTAAAACTAAGACATGGAGTGTTTTGTTAATGAAACAGCAAAGAAGCCCATGCTCCAAAAACTAACGTTCATGTTGAAGACTAAGATATGAGAAAACTAGAGGCAGAAGAAAAATAGGTCACGAAGAGCTTTTAACACCAAACAGAGGATATTGTATTTGATCTTGGGAATGACAAAAAGACATTGGAGTTTATTGAGTAGAGGTGAGTAACATAGTGAAACAGTTCCTTTAGTAAAATCTTTTTTATGGATAAATGGAAGATATATAAGATAGGGGGAGATATATAAGAATAGGAAGACCCACAAGTAGTCTATCATAGTAGTAATCTGATAAGGACTTGTACCAGTGGGGAAAGGAAGAAGTGTCAGAGGAAAAAGGGAGCATAGATGTAAGAAATTTCATAGATGAAATCAATAGACCTTGGCAACATATTTGAAATGGGCAATGGTAGCTAGTGAGGAATTAAGAATGATGTCTGGATGGCAAACTTGAAGGAATGGTGGAGTTGTAGTCTTCTGTAGTATTTGAAAAGGTTGCAGATGGGAGAGAGTCTCAGGAAAGGTGATGATTGGTTTTGGATATGTTGAGTTTAAGATGTTGACTAGCATCCAATTTGAAATATCAGAAAGGCAATTGAAAATGTAAGACTGGAGAATAGGAAAAAAGCTAGGACAGGATAGGTAGATGTAAGAATCATCATACAGATGGTAATTAAATCTATGGGGTCTTAGAAAATCTCCAAGCAAAGTAGCATAGAAAGGGGAAAAGAAGAAAATTCAAGGCAGAATTCCATGGAAAACCTATGGTTACATAAAAAGACAAAAGTTGAGAGTGGAATCTAGCTTATGAGTATGAATGATTAGAAGAATGGTAATATTCTGCATGATGCTAGAGAAATTTGGGGAGCAGATGACTTAGGGAAAGTATAATGATATCAGTTTGCAATATGCTGGGGTTTCAATGATCATAGTTAGAGAAATCTAATAGGTAAGTAAAGATGAAAGTCTGGAGGTTAGGAGAAAGATTAGAGATGGGAAAGAACATCTGAGAATCAACAGCATAGAAATGATAATTGAGCCCAAGGGAGATGATGATCTCATCAAGGGAAATAGCATAGAAATTCAAGACAGAGCCTTGAGGGACACTTAAGATTAATAGATATGACCTAGATAAATTTCTAGCAAAGAAAACTGAGAAGTCAGATAGATAGGAGCAAAACTAGGAGAAAGTACGTTTACAAAAACCTAGAGAAAAGAAAGTATCCAGCAAAAGAGTGATTGGCATTGTCAAAGGCTGCAGACGGATCAAGAAGGATGAGGTGTGAAGAAAGGCCATTGGATTTGTCAATTAAGAGATCACTGGTAACTTTGGAGAAAACGCTTTCAGTTGAATGAGGTCAGAAGCTGGACCACAAGAAGTTAAGAAAAGTGAGAAGAAGAAAAGTGAAGAAAACTGATAATACGTATTTTGATGAAGGAGAAAGGGAGCAATCTGCTAAATGACCTGAATTTTTTTCAGTGAAATATGAGGCAACATTCTCATTTGAAAGAGTGAGCAGAACGGGAGCCACAGAAGGATTGAAAGGGATGAAAATGTTTTGAAGAGTCACTGTTGCAATAGTCCATCAGTTAGAAAGGTATAAAAAGACTGCTTTTCTATAGTGGGGACTAGATAATTAAATTTCAGTGGTCCCAATCAAAACAATCATATGGTTTTCTTCAGCTTTGTTCAGGATGATATGTATAAAAACAAAGGTAATGATTAGGGGGAGTAATTTTTGGCTAACGGTGGACAAACTTTGAAAAAGAGTATGATAGAGAGTTGAAATGGTTGGCCAAGAGATCTGGATTAGTAATGAGGGAGAATTTAGGGGTGGTGTCATAGGAAAGGACTAAAACATAAAAGGCTTAGAGGTCATAGTGAAGGCACCAAAAAGACCCCATATACACTACAATATTTATAGAAATACTTTTGTGTTTGAAAAAAAATGGAAATAAAGTAGATGTTCATCAGCTGGCCTAAAAATTGTGATACATGAAATATTCTGGAATATTAAAGTAATGTAATGAAATAGAAGTATGGAAAGACTTTTATGAAATGAAGCAAATTGAAACAAGAAGATCCAGGACAACCATATCAAAACAACAAAACCACTATTAATAAAAAGAAGAAAAACCTTTCCTCCTCTTACTTGAACAATTTCAATAGCCTACTGATAGATCTGATGGCTTCAAGACTCTCCCCATCCCACTACAGTCACTGAAGTGATTTACCTAATGCACAGATTTGATTATGTCACACACATCCCTACTCAGTTAAACTTCTCTGGCTCCCTATTACCTTCAAGATAAAATACAAAATTCTCTTTTTGCCAATTAAAGCTCCTCATAAGCTACCCACCCCCTTTTCCTTTTCACTGTCCTTATATCTTATTACTAGCCAAGTACTCTTCAATCCTGGCCTCCCTGCTATTCCTCAAAAAAGATACTGCATCTCTTAACTCTGGTAATTATCCTCTGGCTGTGCTCCATGCCTGAAATATTCTCCCTTTTCATCTCTATCAACTACTTTTCCTAGTTTCATGTAAGTCACAACTAAAATCCCATCTTTGACAGAAAATCTTTCCACATTCCTCTTAATTATAGCATCTTCCCTCTTATTTATTTCCTATTTATTTTGTATATATCTAGTTTGAATATATTTGTTGACTTATTGTCTCTTCTCTTATTGTGAGCTCATTGAGAGCAAGAACTATTCGTTTTGCAGTCCCAGTGCTTATCACAATGCCTAGCATAGTGGGTGCTTAATAATAATAATAAAAAAAGACACTGAATGCAATGTAATTATAGTCATCAAGTATAATCCAAAGAAGAAATAAATGTGTCTCTTTCCCTTTTCAAAAGTGGAAGGAAGGAAGGAAGGAAGGAAGGAAGGAAGGAAGGAAGGAAGGAAGGAAGGAAGGAAGGAAGGAAGGAAGGAAGGGGAAAAAGGGAGGGAGGAGGGGAAGGCCTAACTGACTTTGGACACACATTTAGGTGATAAAATTATGGACAAGGTAGTGGAAAGAGCCATGTTTGTGCACATGCAACCAAGGCAGATATGACCAAAAGATTTAATAATACAGTACTCATTACATTCTTTCTATATTATCCATACAAAAACAAAAAGGATATGATCATATCCTTCCTTCACCCAGGATTCACCACTATTCCTTATATTTATATACTGCTTTAGAGTAAAAAAGTAATTTCATATATATTCTGACATTTGAACCTCCCAATAATAATGTGAAATAGCAATGTTTATCATCATCATCATCATCATCATCATCATTAGTCATCTAGCCTAATAATCCAGTGGACACAGTGCTATAATGGATAGAGCCCTGAATCTGGATACAAAAAGACCTGAGTTCACATCTATTATCAGATTGTTACTAGTTGTGTAATCCTGAACAAATCATTTAATTTCTGTCTGTCTCAGTTTCCTTATCTGTGAAATAGGGTCTACATTCTAGAATTGTTATGAAGATTAAATGAAATATTTGTGCTTCACAATTTTAAACATTCTACATAAATGTTGGCTATTGTTATTATTATGCTAGCTATTATTACTCCCACTTTGTAAATATATACATCATATTATATCATGATGCTAGTTTCACAAAGGCCATACCAGGTTCTAAGTTATAAGTAATATCCTGCTGAGGTATGTTATTCACTGTCCAACCTAGAGAAGTCCAGGGATGCCAGGTATTGGTTAGCTGGCAACTAGCAGGTATATTCTTTGTCCACAGTGGCACACGAAGGAGATTAAAAATAACAAAATTCCAAAAGGCCCTCAGACTTCCATGTACCCCTTTTGCTCATACACTGACAATGGTAGGATGTTGGGAGAGGGGATAATGGATGCTCAGTATCACAGTTTTTAGACTGTCTGTAAACATTCATTTATCCATTGTTCCACTTAATGTGGGATCTTTGTCCAACAGCTAACAAATCGCTACACTGCTGGAGAAACTGAACCACATCAACACTGACATTTCCACTATAAATGAAACTAAAAGACAGAAAGAAGTTGCAATTTCCTAGAACAATGGCTCCCAGGTTCTCCTCAGAGAGACACATAAAGGAGCTGGCCAAGCTTTATAGTGCTCATGATGGGAGTAAATAAACAGAACCCCAAGAAGAGAATTGCTATTCAGATGCTGGCATTGGCTTAAAGAGATGAAGAAGCAGAGACATTTTATAAAGAACATGAAAAGAGTCTCCAAACTAGGTAAAATATGCCTTAATATCCAGGGACTCAAATATAAAGATAAACACAGAAAAGGACTTTGAAAAAGACTTTGGAAAGCAAAATTCCAGACTGAGAAATAAAAGATAAGAAAGAAATGATTCACAATCATAGCTCATGGATATTTTTTTTTCCTTTCAAAGAAAGATTCAAAAGACACTGGATGAGGTGAGAACAAAACAATTTTTTTAACAATCATACTCCTTCCCCCCCAAAAAGAACATCTGTCTATCTATCCATCATTCACACAACTGACTATATCTTGAATGACCTGAAACAATTGTTTATCAAAGAACTCCCACTTAGATTCCTGTCAGAACATAGATTATTTAGAATAGAACATAGATTATTTAGAATAAAAATGAAATTACATGCATGTATATAATGTAGATATGTGTCTGTGTATACATACACAGTAGATATTTATATGTATTAATATGTGTATATGTTTATATACATATAGTTGTATATATAATATATGTATGTGAATATACAAATGTATGTATATGTGTGTATATAAAGTTGCAAATATAACATATTGCTATATTATATAATACATAATATATATTTATAGGTATTGCATATATGTATTATATGAGTATATTTTGTGTGATTTGTTAGCTGTTGGGCAAAGATATATAGACATAGATAAATATGCATATATACCATATTTATATATGCATATACACATATATTTATATGTATATGTATATACATGCAAATTACAGAGTGACCCAGTACTAGCTTAAAATGGCACTAATTCTTTTAGGACATCAGGTATATGTGTACACATCCTATGTGCATGTGTATATATATACATGTGTGTATGTATGCATGCATGTATAAATGTATACGTATATAAAGAGTTCAACTGTTAAATCTGAAAAACTTGGTGGGGATGGCAGGGAGAGGAATCAATCAAGCATTTATTAAATGGCCTCTTTGTGCTAGACAAGGTGAAAGAAGCTAATAATATAAAGACAAATATTAGATAATAAAAATTAAACAAAAATTAAATGCAGTCTAACAAAAGGACACAAAATATTCACTTGGACATAAAAAGTTATTAAAATAGGAATGGGAAAGGTTCCAAGTAGAATAACCGTAGGGATAGGAAGTCTCAGAGGCAAAAGTAAAATAGGGGGGCTTTCATTGAATGGAGAAAGGTAGATGGAGAGACATGGAAAAGGGGGATAAAGTCATCAAAAAGTATAATTTAATGGAACCTAGGATCAGATAAGGGAAGAACAATATCAGGATACAGATAGAAATAGGAAGAGATGTAGTAGAAGCTCCCAACTATACTTACAAATCAATCTTTTCTTACTGCAGTCAAATGCAATTTGTTGTTTGTTATTAAGAATTTCTGGTTAAAAAAGCAACCATAATTCCTTCTCTTCTTTCTCTTTTTAGCTTAAGTTCTGGTTTACTTTAGGCTAACTAGGACAAGAAAGGGGCAGAGGGTCTCCAAGACAGTATTTTGGAAGGGAAGAGCTGAAACTGATGGAAAAGTGCTACAGATTCTAGGCGCTGAAAGTCATAGCTGATCCAAGTTGGTCTTGCCTCAACTTAGATCATTTTCTCATTGTTAGCTGATTCCTTCTGATGCCCAATGGTTCTATTAAAATAGGAAATGTAGCTTCACAAGGCTCAGTTTCCCAGATATTAATTGCACATTTTATAAGTTCTCCACACAACAGGAAATGAAAACCTATAGCAAAGTGAGCAGGTGTAAAGTATGAGCTTTTCCAACATGTCTAAGTCCTTTCCTTCATGGAACCACTTGAAATGTTTTGTACAATTGGTCTATAGAACACAATATGAGACATATTGGATGACATATTACTCTCCTTTACTATTTTAATATTCTATGATTCTGTTATAGTATCCTACATTTAAGGCTGCTTTGTTATATATAATACTAATAACGTAATTTGTTACTTTAGTATTGATCCTCAGGAAATGACTTTTATAGTCCATAGCAATACATGAAACATAAGGTATAGAAGGGAATGCAATTTCAGTGTTGGAAGCAGTACCTCACTTTGGTAAAACTATGGAAAGGATGGTAAATTTGGAGTTAAAAGACTTGGATTCACATCCTAATGGCTATTTTCTAATTCTGCTACCTGGACACCTCACTTAAATTCTCTGGACCTTAATTTCATCTTTGAAAAGACAATCTTTGACAAGATGATCTATAAAATTCCTTCCAATTTTAAGTCAATGATTCTAAGCAAAAATAATTACATTATCCTATTATAATGATAACAATAATAATGGCATCTTTATATGATCTCACAAAAAAATCAACAATTTCCTCATTGTTGTGTAATCTTTCTCTAATGATATCAAAATGTCATTTGCATTGAATATATGTAAAATTCTTAACATATTTTACATGTTTATGCCAAGGAACAATAGAGACTAAAGACTTTGAGCTTGAATCCAGGAACACACTGAATAAATGGATAAAGAAGATATTTAAAGAGAACTTGATCTCTCCTAGAAAAGACACATTAAGCTATCAGGAAAAAGCTTTAGCTGAAAATGTCAAGAGGCTTACTGGTGTCTCAGTATCAACACTCAAATGGAAAAAAAACATTCAAAGTAATTAACACCACAGCAATATCAAACATAAGATATACTTCTATAATTGCAAAATGAGCCATAACAGATTTGGAGAATATGCAGCAAGATCCATGTAGTAACAAAACACAGTATTTATCACCCTAAAGTAATTATGGAAAAATGTGTACTTTCTCACCAAAAAGGAGGAAGAGAAATGTTCTAAGAACACTTGACACAAAGACACTTGAAATAAAGATCACATCTCCTGACAGAAGTAAAAGCTAGTAATGAGTATGTGTTGCTGGGTTTGTCTAAGGTGGCCGAATATAGTTTTCCTCTTGATGGAACCCTTGAAATGACTAAGATACAATATTGCAGTCAAAAAATTTTCCATAAGTAGCATCAACATTAACTCAACCAATAACATGTCGAAAAAACAATGTCAAACAAATGACTAAAATATAAACATATAATATATACATATACACACATAATATAATACATAAAATTAAATTAAAAAATGGATCCATCATGGTGTATTTACCACTACAGATTGCAGAAGAGTTATCCTTAAGTAGCCTAGATTCATTATTCAGTGGAAATTGGGCAAAAAACCTTCCATTTGTTTGTTTTAAATATATATCAAGAAAAAAATTAGCTCATATTTCATACCTAAGCAGATATGACCTAATGGTAAGAATTCTCCATCTGAAACTTGTTATCCATATAGTAACATATGACAAATATCCATATCACAAATATATGCCCCAAAATATTTCTGAGAATTAAAAAAAAATCAACTGCACTGAAATTAGAGTATCATCACAGATACTGTTGCCCACAATCTTCAAAAATAGTAATTTTCTCTAAAGATTTAAAGACAACATTTATGTGGGTGGAGATTGGGGTGTGTGTTTGTGTGTGTGTGTATGTGTATATATATGTATATGTATATATTATATGTACATGTAATATATACATATACATATATACACATAGATATATACATATAGATGTACATATATACACATACATATATAGAGAGAGATATATAATATATAGATATATATATACATATAGCTATACATACATACAGGATGCAACATGATATAGTGCCTAAGACTCATATTAATTATGTAAACATATGTAACATATTAATTATGTAAACATATGATTTGATAAGTAATATGTTACTAGAGGGATTAAACTCCAGGTCCATGGACTTTGAGTCCAGTCTTCTTCCTTTTATGTGATATCTAAGGGAAAATGTTTTCATCAAAGATTAGAAAGTTATTTTCTCAAAACTCTAGGCAATTCTCAATGATGGCACATTATATACATGCATGTGTATGTGTACATATATGTGCCATGTGTACATGTTTGTTTTGCACTCATGCAAACATGCATAAATATCTAACTATATATGTCAAACTTTATTGGTACAAGGAATATTTTTAAACAGGAATTTCTCATAGCAAAGAAATAACAGATCTAGTGAAAAAACCTACATCCTAATGCCATGTCAAACACTCATGATCAACTTTCAAATATATACAGTTCTAGTAGAAGAAGTTAAAAACTATGTAGGAACAGGATGAGATAGATATCATTCCAGTGCTCTTCTCTGTTTTAAGAGTTGATCTTTAGATGATTCCAGTGAGTATACAAAAATGACTTCATATTCAAATACTACACACACACATATATAATATATATATCAATGTATGTATATATATATATGTGTGTGTGTATATATGAATGTGTATGTATATATATATATACACACACATATATATATATACACATATGCATATATATGTGTATATATATATATATATATATATATGTATGTTAAAAAGCTATTTTATCCATCTGGCAATAATCCACAGCACATTGAATATCAAAGAATAATAACAAGATAGCTTCTATTCTCAGGCTCAATTCCATTTGAATGACATAAAGAAAGACCAATGAAAATAAAATTTATGTTGCACACACTGTTTGCAGAGCATTTTTTATCTATTTTACAAGCAAAGAAACTGAGGCACATAAAAGTGAATTGATTTGATAAGTAATGTGTTACTAGAGGGATTAAACTCCAGGTCCATGGACTTTGAGTCCAGTCTTCTTCCTTTTATGTGATATCTAAGGGAAAATGTTTTCATCAAAGATTAGGTGAATGCTAGCAATGAATTCCAGTTCCTGAAGCCATTTCAACTTTCTATGAAAAGCAGACTCAGTTCTGTATGTCTCCTATTTTCTGTAGGGTTGAAATATATAGCCCTTAAATTAACTGGGATTTGGAACTGAGAAGAATTGTGTCCAGATTGTTTCTTGACTGGCTTGTTTGAACAGCAAAGGATAATTTAAAAACAACCCAGATTTTTTCCTACTCCCAACCTCCACTATATACAATGAGTAATAGAAGACATAAAAAACATATAATCTATGATTCTCCCCAAGTTAATCTTGTCTTATTTATGCCTCCTCTGCAAACACTCACTTTTAAGTTCTCCTCCCCCACATTATTTCCATTTTTTTCTCCATCAGAGAAGTTGAGTATAAAGAGGTTGGATCTCTTCAGCAGACCAGCTGACCACACAGCTGGCTGTGGCATCTTGGGATTATCACTCTCTCTGAGGCAGTAATTTAGCTAGGTACTAAATGAGTTAGCCAAAGAGTGGAATGGAGCAAATGACTTAGAACAAAGCAGGAGTACTACTCATTTACCAAATACTTATTAAGTGCCTACTACATGCTAGGTACTGTGCTAAATTATAGGTGTGCCAGTAAATGTTTAACAAGAGATTATAGAGGGGGGGAGGAGGAATGCATGAATGACATATTTATGAATTTATTCTGCATTATTAACATGTTGTCCATCACTTTCTTGTTTATAGAAAATCAAACAAACAACAAATCAAGCCTTGTCTGCCATTTGCTGAGATGTGAATGTCCACACTGAAAATTTTAACAATTGGTTTTTATAAGCCAATGGGAACTGATTCCAGCACACCTTTGGACTAAAGGAACATGAGAAGGGTAATTATCTGGTCACTAATCCATAGGATGCTTAATGGTGCAGTACATGGAAACGTGAAAAAATGCAGAGCAAAATAATTTTTAAAAGATTAGATAGGGAGGGCACAGAAAATAATGAAAAGGTAAGGGTTGGAGATAGCAAGGTGGTACAGTACAAAGAGTACCTGAATGTAGGAAGGTTCATCTTTATGAGTTCAAATCTGGCATCAGATACATACTAGCTGTGTGACCCTGTACAAATCACTTACCCTATTTGCGTCAGCTACCTGATTTGTAAAAATAGATGTAGAAGGGAACTGTAAACCACTTCAAGTATGTTTGCCAAGAAAACCTCAAAAGAGGTCACAAAGAATTGGACATGACTGAAAAACAACTGAACAATAGCCAAATGTAGGATAAAAATGGAAATCATTTTTGGAGGTAAGAACTATTTCTTTAAAGTGATATTAAGTCAGATATATCCTGACAGTATTTATTAAGTTCCTACAAGTGCAAGCAATTGTAAATGAAGAGGCTCAGTTCCTTCTTACCCATCATGCTTACATGAAATATTTAAACAGATCTTGAAACTTGATGAATAATTCCTATAAATAGAAATTCAACCACCTAATTTTACAAATGCGGAAACTGAGGCACTGAGAGGTCAAATGACATTAATCAGTAATTATCACCACTAAGACTAGAACTCAATTCTCCTGACAACAAATTTGGTACTTCCCACTACTTTACACTTCCTCAACTGGTTCATTGTCTCAGAAACTGCCAATTTTTTTTTACCAAAGTTTTTAATTAAGTTTTAAACTCTGAGACTTTTTATAATATCCTATATTTTACTTGGTGAACAAATATATACCATCATTATTGGTGTTATCTTCCCTCCATGATCTAGTTTAGGCATAGGCACCTGAACTTTAGCTTTTGCTCAAAATCAATAAAATTTGCTATATTATGTAAATGATTATTAAATTTCTTGTTCCATGGACTCAAATAACTGAAGAATTTGATCTTCATCAATGAGATTCTTTGGAATCTCAAAGTCAGAATAGTGAGACAGCATGACATTATGAACAATGCACTTGGAGACACAAAGATATGACTTCAAATCTCACCTCAGATACTTGATAGCTGTGTAATCTTAGGTTAGTTAATTAACCTTTCTGTGCTTCATTTTCATTATTTGTGAAATGAAGAATGTGGACTGACTAAAGGATGGAGGGAGTCTTCCAGAGCCTACCTTTAAGGAGAGACCCAGATCATCTCTTTTAGTCAGGTGGCACTCTTAGACTTCTCCATCATCCTTTGTAAATATCTTGGAATATTATTGCATTTCAGAAACTCACACCTCCGAAATACCCTCTACCCCAGCCCCAACCCCATCTTTTGGTTGAAAGGTGCAGAAATACACCAAGGTATAATTTTTTTGGAATTCTACATTACATCCTTTCTGTTCCACCTTCTATTTGTTTATTGTTTTTCTCATTAGAATGTAAGCTCCTCAAAGACAGGAACTATTTTTTCTTTTTTGCTTCTATTTGCATTCCCAGCACTTAGAACAGTGCTTGGCACATAGTAAACACTTAATAAATGTTAATTACTGGCTTATGACTTCTAAGAGACCTTTCAAGTCTTCATCTATTATCCACTCCTCACATGAACTTCATATGAATAACACCCCCACACACAACAGCTCCAACAAATTAAGTAGCCTTTATTTGAAGTCTCATAGATATGGGGAATTTTTGGCCACTAAAAATGGTTTATTTCACTTTTGTAAAGCTCTAATAGTAAGAAACCTTTTCTTTTCTAAAATCAAAATAAATCCCATAATAAATTCTATGTTTACTCTATAGGAATTCATGTGATAGCATTTCATGCATTTTATCAAAACACTCTCATATTCTCAAAGTTCTCTTCTTCAGGGTAAATGAACTCTCAGTGTCTTCAACCAGTACTCACGTGGCATGTTACTGTTTCACCATCCTGCTAGCTTTTTTTTGATGTCTTCAATTGTCAAGTTCCCTCTTAAAATGAGGATCCTTGAATACACCTTTATTTCAATATCATTGGTTTCCTTTGTAATCTTCATTATATTTTATTTTTTAAAATATTATATTTTCCCAATTATATGTAAAACAATGTAACATTTTTAGCATTTTAAATAACAAATAATTTCCCTTTCTTCTTCTCCTGTGCTCTCATAGGTCAAGCAATTTGAAATAGGTTACATATGTGTAGTCATGCAAAACATATTTCTGTATTAGTTATGTTGTTTAAGAAAAACACAGACAAAAAAGAAAAGAAAGAAAGACAATGGAGGAAGGGCATTGTTAAGTTTAAGGGACTTTCCAGGCCAGGTTCTTATTTATATTTAAACATCTTTGAAGATGGATAGCATTTTTCATCATAAGTTCTTTAGAATTGTCTTGGATCATTATATATCTGAGAATAGCTGTCATTCACAGTTGATCATTATACAGCATTGCTGTCACTTCGCACAATGTTCTCCTGGTTCTGTTCATTTCACTTTCTATTAGTTTATGTAAGTCTTTCAAGGTTTTTTTTTTTAATCATCCCACTCATTTTTTTAGTAAAATAGTATTCCATCATAATCACATACCACAATTTGTTTAGTCATATCTCCAATGAATGAGAGCTGCCTTGATTTCCAATTCTTTGCCACCAAAAAAAGGAATTGCTATAAATATTTTGTACATATATTTATGCATTTTATACATGCCTTAAGCTGCCTTAAAATCTTTTTTTGGGATACAGATATAGGAATGATATTTCTGGGTCAGTTTTATAGTCCTTTGGACATAGTTCCAAATGGCTTTCCAGAATGGTTGCAACAATTCACAAGCAGGGTTTTAGTGTTTCAGTCTTCCAATATTTGTCATTATCCATTTCTATTGTATTAGCCAATACAATAGATGTGAAATTGTACCTCAAGGTTGTTTTAATTTGTACTTTCCTAATGTATAATGATTTAGCAACATTTTCCCATAGAACTATAGGTAATTTTGACTTATTCATCTGAAAACTACCAATTTATATCCTTTGATGATTTGTCAATTAGGGAATAACTTATATTCTTATAAATTTGACTCATTTCTCTATGTATTTGAGAAATTAGTTCTTTGTCAGAAGAACTTGCAGTAATTTTTTTTCCACAGTGATGATTACTGAGTTTCCCTCCCTCCCATTTCCCCCATTTTTATCTCTCTCTCTCTTTTCACCCTGCCATTTCTCAAAAGTGTTTTGCTTATGGTTGTCTCCCTCAATCAAGAAAACGCCTTCTTTTGATTAGTACCACCTTATTCCTCTTTTCCCTTTCCTCTCCAATTTCCTTTTGGTTGGATAGATTTTGATATATACCTTAATGCATATTATATTCCTCTTTGAGCTACTTCAGATGAGAATAAGGTTCAAGTGGTATCAGGTGCCCTCTGCAATTTTCCCCTCCAATGCAAAAGCTCTTTCATTTCTCTTTTATGTCAGATAATTTACCTCATTCTACCTCTCCCTTTTCCTTCTCAAAGAGCACCTGTCTTTCTCATCTCTTAATTGTTTTTTTTTAATATCATCTGATAATATTCAACACATACTTATGCCCTCTAATGACCCTAATAATGAAAAAGCTGCTAGGTATTACAGGTGTCATCTTTCTCCATAATAATATAAACAATTTAACTTTATTGAATCCCTTATTTCTCTTTTTATTTATTTTTCTATGTTTCACTTGAGTTATGCATTGGAAAGTCAGTTTTTCTATTCAGCTCTGGTCTTTTAATTAGGACTATTTGAAAGTTATCTATTTCATTGAATATCCATTTTTCTACATGAAGTTTTGCTATGAACATGATTTGTAGTTGTAATCCTAGCTCCTTTGCTTTCTAAGACAATCATAAGTCTTCTCATTCTTTAATACATAAGATATTAAATCTCTTACATGTGTTACTTGACAATAATATTATAATTGTTTTTTTTTGTAGCTACTTGTACCAATTTCTCCTTTACCTAGATATACTGTTATTATTCTTGGGAGTTTTCATTTGGGGATCTATTTCAGGAGGTGATAGGTGGATTTTTTTTTATTTCTATCTTATCACCTGATTCTATGATATCATAACAATTTTCCTTAATAAATTCTTGAAA
Source organism: Antechinus flavipes (assembly GCF_016432865.1). Classification (NCBI taxonomy): domain Eukaryota; kingdom Metazoa; phylum Chordata; class Mammalia; order Dasyuromorphia; family Dasyuridae; genus Antechinus; species Antechinus flavipes. The sequence continues at coordinate 432,663,171 of NC_067401.1, read as the reverse complement.
TATCATATTGATGCACTTTCTTTGATCATGCCTTTTATGTAATGAAATCATTTTTAAAATTCTGGGTCACTTATTTGTTTTTCAAATTTCTAGGTGCTATTAGCTTCCACTTAATTCTAATTTTTAAAGGAATTATTTTCTTCAGTGAGCTTTGGTATCTTCTTTTCCATTAGACCAATTCTACTTTTTAAAAAGTTCTCTTCAGTGGATTTTTGTGCCTCTTTTTGCCATTTGATCTATTCTGCTTTTCAGGTGTGTTCTTCAGTGTTTTTGTGCCTCCTTCAGCAAGCTGTTGACTCTTCATGATTATTTTGCATCATTGCAATTTATTTTTCTTCCACCTCTTTTATTAATTTTAAAAATCTTTTTTTTTAACTCTTTCAGGAATTGTTTTGGCCTGAGACTTGCTCACATTTTTTTTAATTTTGGGCTTTGAATGTGGCTATTTTGATTTTATTGTCTTCTTCTGATTTGTGTTTTAATCTTCCCTCTCATCATAGTAAGGTCAGATTATTTTTTGTTGTTGTTTGTTCACTTTATCAGCCTATTTCTTTTTAAATTTATTTAAGAATTGGTCTCTGCTCCCAAGATTGAGGGGCACTGTTTCAAAATTCAGGTTTTTTTATGCTACTTTTTTCAGAGCTAATTCTAGGGACCTATAAGGCTTCCGGGGAACTAAAGAGAAGTGTTTCCTATTCTCCTGACCTGGGTTCTTGTCTATGACTGACCACAATACTCTGTTCTAGCCTGGAATTGTGACCAGGGTTCCTGTTCTTGTTACTGCTTCTCCTTGGCCTAGAATTTTAATATGTCACCATATGTAGAAGTCTTGCTCCTAATGCCATTAAAAAATCCCATTTAATATGCTTCTGAACAGTAATTCAATTCACTACTGTCTCTGGACTGAGAGCTTCTAGAGCTGCCTGCACTTCAGTCACTCCCACATCCTATCTCTGGTTTGCCATGGATGGCCTGTGCTACATTATGCTCAACTCTCATCCCAGTAAGACAGACTTTTCCTGTCTTGGGCTAGAAAACTGAAAATTGTTTCATTCCATCTTTTTTGGAGGGGGGGGCAGTGTTTGTTGCTCCAGAATTTAAGTAGTTATTATAGTTATTTGGAGGGTAATTTGGAAGAGTTTGATTCCCTGTCTTTATTCTATCATCTATGTTCCCTAATCCTTTGTTTTAGAGTTTAAGAACATTATTTTTACTTAGGCTTCAGTAGACTACTAATGTGAATACATGACCAAAATTATTACAGGCTGTCTGACCTTGGATATGTCATTTAAACTCTATTTTCTTCAAGCTTCTCTGCAAAATGGGAATATTAATAGCACTCATCTCCTACTGTGAACATCCTTTCTGTAACCAAGCAGAAAATGTCTAAGCCATCTTCCTCCTGCTTAGCTTCAGATGCTGAAGAAGATTGTTCAATTTCCCCTCAAGTTTTTACTTTTCCACGTTACCCATCTCTAGTCCCTTTGATCAGTTCTCATATGGTATGATATCATGGTCCTTCATTTCCTGGTTGCTCTTTTCCTAAACATTCTCCAGACTCTCTTGTCAATGTCCTTTTATAAAATATGATACTCAGACCTGAACTCACTTTTACAGATGTAATCTATCATGGGCAAAGTAGATCAGTGCCTCACTTCTTTCTTTTGCATACTACCCTTATATTGATTCCAAGTAGAGTTGTATTAGCTTTTATAACTACCATGTCATTCTATGAACTCATCTTTAACTTTCAATTCATCAAAATCACTGAATCTTTTTAAAAAATTGTAAATTTGATAAATATGCCACCTACACTTTCATCCCAGTTACTTTAAAAATTTGATTATCACAAACTCTTACTATATTTGAACCATTCTTCTAATTTACAGGCATCCTCAAGGCAGTATGCTATTTTAGGAAAAGCACTAGACTTAGAGACAGAAGAACTATTTTCGAATTCTATTTCCAACATCCACTATGTGATACTAGGAAAGTCACTTATACTATCTCTCTCACAGGATTGCCTTAAGAAATATACTTTCTATTTAAATGGGAATTGTATGGAAATGTTATTTAAGTAAAAGTTATTTTGTTTTTTCATATCTTAACTCTGCTTCCAGAGTCCTGTCATTCCTCCCATGGCTACCTATTTAGCAGCAGCTTCCTTGCATAACAGAGTTTCTACTTCTGACATAAAAATTTTTAGGCACTAAAATTTCTAGTTATAGTTCAGATATCTAGAGTCAACATTTGTCTATTTTGTCAACTAGGATATTATGAAATTCCATTTTTTGTCAGCACCATTGCTTGACATAACTCTAGAGAATAGTATCCTCTTCCTAAATCTCCCAGGATAAATTGATCCCTTGGAATCTAATCACCATGAAATAAGACTCATGTTTGGATCCTTTATAATATCTCAATTCTCATTTGCCTTTTTCCCTTTGATTAAAGACCTATGAGAATGAGTATTAAACTCCTCCCAAAAAAACTCCTCCTTCCTTTAGAGGTCTCACAACCTCACAAAGAATAACAACAGCAACAACAACCACCTTCTGGTTAACTCACTTTTTCATCAATTGCTCTGCTTGGTTTCTCTCATATATATATATATATATAATATGGCATGATATGTGTTTGATAAATCCATATTGCTCTAAGTGATCAGCAATTTCTTTCCTAAATGTTCACAAATCAGACCCATAATAACTTGTTCTACAAATTCTATTCAAATAAATAAATATATAAAGTTGAGCTCATCAAGATAGGTTTGAGGAATTTGTCCTCTTCCAAGTTTGCAAATCAACAACATATTTGGCCATTTCTAATTCTTCAAAATTTGTCTTATTTCCCCTAAAATTCCTAATTCCATAATAAACTTTCAAAGATACTATGTTCTATCCCCACTTCCTAAATCCCCCAAAATGAAGAAAAGGAGATAGGAGAGGGATTCCTTTTAATCTTATCACAGATTTTGTTATCCAAAAGATTTGTGTACCTAGCCAGCCCATTTTTTATATTTTTCATTTGTCATTTTTTATGACATAACAATATTTCATTACATCCCTATATTATGATTGGCTTAGCCATTTCCCAAAATAGCCACTTGTTCAATCATTTTCAAGCAGATCATTCTCTTTTTGACTTTTTGGGGTTTACTTGGCAGACATAGTAGAGTGATTTGGTATTTTCTCCTCCAGCTTATTTCATAGATCAGGTAAGTGAAGCAAACCGGGTTGAATGACTTGCCCAGGATCATAACTGGTAAGTGACTGAGGCCAGATTTGAACTTAGAAAAATGATTCCTTCTGACTCCAGGCCTGGCATTTATCTACAGGAGTACCCAGACTCCATAGTCACATTTTTTTGGGGGGGCAGGGGTGAATACATACCTTTTTTTGTAGAGATGTAATTTTCTACCTGTTTTTAACTTTTAGCTTATTAACTTACTTGGTTCAAGATTATGATTTTTTTTGCAACTTCTAATGTATATTCATAATTGAATCAAGTAACAAGTATACCAGCAATGATCTAGTAAATCTCTTTCCCTACTTTTTTCAGTCATTCCAAACTTTTAAAATTGACATCTTTCATCAATTTTGCCATTGTGATGGTTGTGTTAGCTAAGGACACGGATATTTTCATTTGCATTTAATTTGTGTTGATTTTTTATCACTTTTCAAATTTTATTAATTATTTGTGTGTGCTTTTACTCTCAAGAACTATTTAAATATGCTGGAGAATAGCACATCCTTGCATATTTATTTTAGATTGTATTTGTCATTAAAATGTCTAAAATTCTAACATATGTGTGTGTGTGTATATAAATACACACATTTATGTTTCAATATATTTATAGATATGTTTTATGTAGCTTAAATTTATGTGATAATATATACAAATGTATTTGTAAATAAAAACAAAGAAGTAGACCAGTATAGAGACAGAAATCTGAGTCACTGACAGTCAGATGTAAATCCTACTCGTAGCTGCAAGACACTTCCAGTAGCCCCAAAGACTATTAAATGAATAGTTAATGTTTATATAGCATTTAAACCTTTGCAAAAACCTCACACCTATTATCTTATCTGTTCCCCAAAGCTTCCTTAGGAAAATTCTGTCATTGTGACCATTTTGCAGATGAGGACATTGAGACTCAGATAGTTTAAGTCGCTTGCTCAGAATCACACAGCTAGTAAGCATCTGAGGCAGAATTTGAATGCAAATTTTCCTGAGTACAGAGCTCCATCCTGCCACCTAGCTGCCTCCATAAATTGCAGAGAATTTACTAATTTATATTGATACAAGGAATTCCCTCATCAAAAAGTTTCTTTTACCAAGGTCCTTCAAACCAAAGATAATGTGTGTGTGTGTATGTGTGTAAGATGTGTGTATATTTCTGATTTTATATGCATTTTTCTGATTATATATACATATCCATATTTCTGATTTAAATATTTTTGTAAATATATGTATACCATATATTTTTCTGATTATATATTATATATCTAGTTACTTATGTGCAAGTAAAATATACATATGTCTGTATATGTGCATATTCATATATGTAAGTATGTCTATAATGTACATATATATACATATATATGTATCTGCATGTAAATGCAGACACATACACATACACACATAAGAATTGTTACCTATCTATAACTGGAGAGATAGGTGCTATCATGCATAGAGTAGAACTTCTTAAACTTTTTTTACTTATGACCCTATTTCATCAAGAAATTTTGTGTATATGAAATAAGTATGCAAATATAAAATATTATAAGTATATAAAATAGGTATACAAATCAAATGCTAAAAATCATAAAGATATTTTAAAATAATTCTTTGGTACAAATACAATTTTAATATTTATTTAAAATTCAACCAATTTCCATACTAATAAGATTATTAATCTTGCTTATTTTTACACAAAGAATTAAATCTTGGCAGATTATTTAAGAACTTTTACTGTTGCCCAAATTTTTCATGACTCCTGCATTCAGTTATGTGATCCCACATGGGGTCACGATGCAGTTTAAGAAACTCTGTCATAGAGTGATAAGTCTGAAGTCAGAAATACTTAAATTCATGAGTTCAAATCCAGCCTTAGATACTTATTAGTTATATAAAATTTAGAAAGTCACTTAACCGTGTTCTCCCCCCTTTCCTCATATATAAATGAGTTGGAGGAAATGGCAAACCACTCCAATATCTTTGACCAGAAAAGCCCAAATAGGGTCATAAAGAGTCAGAACATGACTGAAGCAACTAAACATCAGCTGAATAATGTTATACTTCCACTTTTATTTTAAACATATTTAAATTATTACATTTAGAAGTTATTCTTTTTAATGATAGCTTTTTATTTTCAAAATATGTGCAAAGATAGTTTTCAACAAATTTTCTCCCTTCCTCTCCCCCAACCCTCTCTCCTAGACAGCACATAATCCAATATAGATAAAACATTTTATTTTTCTAAATATATTTCCACATTTACCATGCTGAAAAATCGGATCAAAAAGGTAAAAAAAAATGAGAAAGAAAAAAGGCAAGCAAAAACAACTAAAAAGTGAAAATACTGTGTTGTGATGCACATTCAGCCCCCACAGGTCTCTTTCTGGATGCAGATGGCTCTCTCCATCACAAGTTTATTGTAATTGACCTGAATCACCACATTGTTGAAAAGAACCAAGTCCATAAGAGAAGATCATTACATGATATTACTATTACTGTGCACAATGTTCTCTTGGTTCTACTTACTTCACTTAGCATCAGCTCCTGTAAGTCTCTCCAGGCCTTTCTGAAGTCATCCTGCTTCTAGTTTCTTATAGAACAGTAATATTTCATTACATTCATATATCATAACTTATTCAGTCATTCCCCATCTGATGGGAATTCACTCAGTTTCGAGTTCCTTCTAACTACAAAAAGGGCTGCTACAAACATTTTTATACATGTAAGGTCCTTTTTCCTTTTTAATGATTTCTTTGGGATATAGGCCCAGTAGGAACATTTCTGGATCAAAGGTTATGCACAATTTGAAAGCCCCTTGAGCATAGTTCCAAATTGTTCTCCAGTGTGTAATGGTACCTCAGAGTTGTCTTACTTTGCATTTCTCTAATCAATAGTGATGTAGAGCATTTTTTTCATATGACTAGAAATGACTTTAATTTCTTGGTCTAAAAATTGTCTGTTCATATTCTTTAACCATTTATCAATTCAGTATAGCTTGTATTTTTTATAAATTTGAGTCAATTTTCTATATATTTTAGGAACGAGGCCTTTATCAGAGCCCTTGATGGAACATTTCCCCCCAGTTTTCTGTTTCTCTTCTGATCTTAGATGCATTGGTTTTGTTTATACAAAAACTTTTTAATTTTACATAATCAAAATTATTCCTTTTACATTTCATAATGTTCTCCAAATCCTTTTTGTTCATAAATACCTTCCTTCTACACAGTAGAAATTCTTTTCATATGGTTGTTAATATTGGTCTAATATCAGTTTGAGTCAAAATTCTATAAAATTTCCAAGTGTGTTTTTTGTTAAATTAATTCTTTCCACAGTAATTCGTATTCTTTGGTTTATCAAACACTAAATTTGGATGATATAATTTTAAATGTTTATTTGTTATATTACCAAACAGTTTAGATCATGACTGCTCTATTGAATAATTTGAGAAATAGTAGTAACATTGTGCCACCTTTTTGGATTATTTAATATTCTTGAATTTTATTTTGTGTGTGAATTTTATTGTTTTGTCAAAAATTAGATAACTCATTTATTTATAAAATACTTTAAAGTTTACAAGCTACTTATTCTCCTTGAGATTCATGATTTATGTTTTATAGACAATGACAACTATTATCAGAATTTAACAGATAAAAAATCTGAAGTTTATACAGGAAAATAATATACCCCTAATCACATAAGCAAAATGCAGAATTTGAAAGCATGTTATCCTTACTATAAATCCAGTGTCATGATTGTCTTACTAGAGATAAAGTTTTGATAACTTAGCTTTATACCATTATGTTAATGTTAGAAATATTATCCTTTTTACTAGAATAGCCTGTTCAAACCATGAAAATTTTGCACCATCCCAATTATTTACTTCTTCAATTATTTGAACTAGAATACTGTAATAGGTATATACACTTGTATATGTGTGCAAATCCCTGTTTAACCCATTGTATACTCCCAAATAATTATTACATTTTTTAAAGTGTTATTTTTCTTTCTATGAATTTATGCTGGTTTTTATCAAGAATATATAAAATACTTATGATTTTATATGTTGGGTTTATTACCTGTAAATTTTCTGAAGCAGTTTAATACCTTCATTATTTTTGTTATTGTTGTCACTTGCCTTGGATCTTCTAAGGAAATCATTCTACTGTCTGCTAACAAAGATTCTTTAACTTTCTACCTCAATGCTTATTTCTTTAATTTCAATTTTTTTTCATAGTTGAAGAATAGCAAGGTTTCCCAGTGGATAGAGTAAAGCATCTAGAGTCAGAAAGACCTAAGTTCATACTGCCCCAGAAACTTGTGATATTTGTGACTGGAGCAAGTCACTTAAAATTTTCTCCTTCAGTTTTCATCTTTAAAATGATGACAATAATAGCACCTTCTTCATATAACAAGGATGATAAAATAAGATTAGATGATAATAATGAGTAAGGATAAAATGAGATATTTGTAAAATGCTTTGCAGATCTTAAAGAGTTATATGAATGTTAGGTATCATTACTCTCATGATAATGAGAATTTCTGGAACACATGTAATAATAAAGATAATAGTAAACAACTTGGTTTCAACTTTCTTCCTAATGAGTAAGATTCTAGCACAATTTAGTGTTACAAAAGGAGCATTGATCTTTATAAAAATTATTTCTTTTTTTATAGCTTTTTATTTACAAGTTATATGCATGGGTAATTTTACAGCATTGACAATTGCCAAACCTTTTATTTCACTTTTTCCCCTCCTTCCCCTTATTCTCTCCCCTGGTGGATAGGTTGACAAATACATGTGAAATATGTTAAAATATAAATTAAATACACTATAAGTATACATGTCTTAATAGTTACTTTGCTGTACAGAAAGAATCAGACTTTGAAATAATATACTATTAGCCTGTGAAGGAAATCAAAAATGCAGGCGGACAAAAATATAGGGATTGGAATTCTATGTAATGGTTCATAGTCATCTCCTAGAGTTCTTTCGCTGGGTGTAGCTGGTTCAGTTCATTACTACTCCATAGGAACTGATTGGTTCCTCTCATTGTTTAAGAGGGCCATGTCCATCAGACTTGATCATCATGCTAGTATTGTTGAAGTATATAATGATCTCCTGGTCCTAATCATTTTACTCAGCATCAGTTCATGTAAGTCTCTTCAAGCTTTTCTGAAATCATCTTTCTTGTCATTTCATACCGAACAATAATATTCCATAACATTCATATACCATAATTTATTCAGCCATTCTTCAATTGATGGACATCCCTTCAATGTCCAGTTTCTAGCCACTACAACTAGGGCTGCCACAAACATTTTGCACTACAAGTCCCTTCTTCTCCTTTAAGATCTCTTTGGGCTATAAGCCCAGTAGAAACATTGCTGGATCAAAGGGTACGCACAGTTTGATAACTTTTTGAGCATAATTCCAAATTGCTCTCCAGAATGGCTAGATGTATTCACAATTCCACCAAAAATGTATCAGTGTCCCTGTTTTCCCATATCCCCTCCAACATTTGGCATTATCATTCCCTGTCATTCTAGTCAATCTGACAGGTGTGTATTGGTATCTCAGAGTTGTCTTAATTTGCATTTATCTGATTAATAATGACTTGGAGCATCTTTTCATATGACTAGAAATAGTTTCAATTTCTTCATCTGAGAATTGTCTGTTCATATCCTTTGACCATTTATCAATTGGAGAATGGCTTGATTTCTTATAAATTAGAGTCAATTCTCTATATTGGAAATGAGGCCTTTATCAGAACCTTTGACTGTAAAAATGTTTTTCCACTTTATTGCTTCCCTTCTAATCTTGTCTGCATTAATTTTGTTTGTACAAAAACTTTTCAATTTGATATAATCAAAATTTTCTATTTTGTGATCAATAATGATCTCTAATTCTTCTTTGGTCATATATTCCTTCCTCTTCCACAGGTCTGAGAGATAAACTATCCTATGCTCTTCCAATTTATTTATAATCTCATTCTTTATGCCTAGATCATGAACCCATTTTGACCTTATCTTGGTGTACAGAGTTAATTGTGGGTCAATGCCTAGTTTCTGCCATAGTAATTTCCAATTTTCCCAGCAATTTTTGTCAAATAGTGAGTTCTTATCCCAAAAACTGGGGTCTTTGGGTTTGTCAAATACTAGATTATTAAAGTTATTGACTGTTTTGTCCTTTGAACCTAACCTATTCCATTAATCAACTAGTCTATTTCTTAGCCAATACCAAATGGTTTTGGTAACCACTGCTTTATAATATAATTTTAGATCTGGTTGCTAGGCCACCTTCATTCAATTTTTATGAAAATTATTTCATACATTCTCTGGAACATTCTTAATTTTTGATGCTTTCTAAAATGTCATATATGTAATATTGTGTCTTATGTTTTTTCTACATCTGTTGATCTATTTAATTATTGATAGTAATACATTTATTATGCCATTTGACTTTTTAATATTGAAAGATATTTTGTTCTCATTTATTAATTAAGCCAAATCAATAATTTCTACAATATATCACTGCTCAATTTTTGCTACTATTTTCTTTCATAATTTTTCATTGATATTAATTGTTATAATTTTCTTTCTCAGTCTTGTCTATCTTTAATTTTGATTTTCTCAACAAATGAAAACTGGATAGATTTTTTTAATAGCTATAACGACTATGGATTATTTTTTCTTTAAATGTTTCATAAAACTCACTTGTGACTCTATATAGCCTAAGGTATCTATTTGTATGTATTAAATTTGTTCATTTAAGGCCTGTACAATTATGTTTACTGAGACCATATTATATAGATAATATAGATTATCTAATTGTTATTGTTGTTCTTGTTCAATTAATTTACAACTTTTGTTTTCCTGTCATTGTACTGAGTATACATATTTCAAATATTTATCTTTGTTTTTTCTCTATTCATTGTGACCTGTTTTGATAATTTGTTTTCTATTGGTTAATATTTTATCTGTTTCATTATTTCATAAAACAAGATTTCTATTATTATCAATTTCATTTTATTGTTTAATGCCATTCATTTCAAAATTTGTTAATTTACAACTTTTAAAATACATTAATTTCTTTATTTTCCATTTTTAACTATATTTCATCAATTGGACTTATCTTTTAATATTTACTAAAATAAAGGATATTAATTTGCTTCTTGAAAACTGCCCTAACTATATCTCATACATTCTAGTATGTTGTATGACTCTTGTAATTATTTTTATTATAATTTGTTATTGTCTCTATGATTTGTTTTCTGATCCAATCATTATATTGAACATCATTTTTAAGTGTTTGTTAAGCCTATTTCATTTGTTCCTATTTCCTTATTCATTACTATTTTTGTGTTATGATCTAGAAAGTATTTAAATTTTCTGCATTTTTGCATTTATTTATGAGTTCTTTATGCCCTGTAGCATGATTGCTTTTTGCAGAAGTCCTGTATATTTTAGAGAATAAAGAAAACTGTTTAATATTTCCATTCAGCTCCCTCGATGTCTATCAACTCCAGTTTTTTCGACATTCTGTTCAAGTCCATAATTTCTTTTGTGTTTATCATTCTGTTAGACTTGTCCAGCTCTATTAAAGAAAGTTAAAATCTCCCATTATTAATGACTTGCTGTCTAGGTCTTGTTTCCATTTCAGCTAACTTTTCTTTTAAATACTTAGTTCCTATAACAAGTGAGGAATATCTATTTAATATTAGTACTATTGTTGCCTGTGAAAACTCTTAAGAGAGAAATGTGGTTTCTCTGTTGATATAGCCTATTTAGAGTAAGTCAGAAGGAGGAAAGAGAACATGTAGAAAAAGACTATTAAAATGACAACTGAGATAACAAGGCCTTATCTGCTTAGAAATTCTAAAACTTCCTGAGATAATCGTTATCTAGCATGATATCAAGCTAGCATCATATTTGGTGAATTCAAAGATACAAGCATTCTACTTGTTCCAAATTATCAAGTTTCTAACAGGCTCTAAATCTTTTTTGCCTAGAAAGTGTAACATTAGTCCTGATTGATTTAGACAACTCAGAATTAATCTGATCTTTTAGACAAGACTGGTTTTCTACTTGAGTTAAAATTATAAATGCGGATTTATTTCTTTTTCTTTTTTGTTTTGTTTTAGTAGCTTTTATTTCTTTTTCCAAATACATGCAAAGATAGTTTAAGGGCAAGGAGAAGACAGGAGAAAAATTTGGAACAGAAGATTTTGAAAAGTTGAATATTGAAAACTATTTTTGCATGCATTTGGAAAATAAACAAATAACAACAACAAAAAGTTGAAAATATTATGCATGTTTAGTACATATTCAATCATATATATTCATCACAGTTGACCATCAAATGATCTTGTTGTGTACAGTGTTCTTTGTTCTGCTTACTTTATTTAGCATCAATTCATGTAAGTCTTTCCAGGCCTTTCTGAAGTCAGACTACTCATGGTTTCTTATAGAAAAATAATGTTCTATTATATTCATATACCATAATTTATTCAACCATTCTGGAGCTGATGGGCATAAACTCAGGTTCCAGTTCCTTGCCACTAAAAAAAGAGTTGCTACAAACATTTTTATACATGTATATCATTTTCCCTTTGTATTATCTCTTTGGGATATAGAGTCAGTAGAAGTACTGCTGGATCAAAGGGTATGCAGTTTGATACTCTTTTGGGCATCGGTTCAAATTGTCTTCCAGAATGGTTGAATCAATTCACAACTCCACCAACAATGTATTAGTATTCCAGTTTTCCCACATCCCCTCAAGATTCATCATTATCTTTTCTTATCATCTTAGCCTATCTGAGAGGTGTGTATAGTGATATCTCAGAATTGTCTTCATTTGTATTTCTCTGATCAATAATGATTTAGAGAACCTTTTCATATGACAACAAATGTATGTTCATATCCTTTGAACATTTATCAATTGGGGAAGAGGTTGTAGTCTTATAAATTTGAGTCAACTCAATACATTTTAGAAATGAGATCTTTATCAGAAACTTTGAATATAAAAATGTTTCCCCAGCTTTCTGCTTCCCTTCTTATCTTGACTGCATTTGTTTTGGGTTTTTTTTTTTTAATTTTTTTATTTTTTCAAATTTTATTTAATTTTATTTTAATCTAATCAATTTTTGTTTTTTAATGTAATTTAATTTGATTTATTTGTAATCAATTTTTAAAATTTCTATTTATTTTTTATTTATTTTTGTCCTGATCCATTTGGGAATAGAGACAAGATGGGAGAGATTAGACAAGTCTTTGCTTGGATTCTTCCTAATTTCCCTCATATTAGCATAAATTTAAGCCTCTGAATGGATTTTTGAGTGATCAAACCTAAAAATAATTAGAGTGTAACAAATTTATAGTAGACTATATTTTGGAAGAACTTCAGGAAAGATCTGTCTCAATTGGGCAGGGGAATTACAGCTCCGTGCAGATACAGTTCAGCACAGGAAGACCCAAAGTGGAGCAGCTTCTCACATAGGCAGAATCTAATGGGAGCTCTTAGCCAAATTACAACAGCATTGAATATTCTGCCCTGATTCAGAACCAGTGGTCTAGCAGACTAACTATGAGACTTCCAATACAACTACAGAAGGAAAATAGTGAAGCCCTGAATCCCAGCATAACAAGCAGGATTTAGTCTTGCCTACCCAGCATGAAAATGAAACTGGCAGCCCCTGCTCCAGGGAAGCATTAAATTGCTGTCACCTCTAAAGGAAGCTTGAAATAATCTCCCCTTTGATCTAAGAGTAGAACACAACTTTTAAAAAGGAGCAAAAAAGCAGAAAGAGTTCTGACTATAGATAACTTTTATGGAGATGGGAAAGAACAGACATTAAACCCTGAGGACACTAAAGATAAAACATCTCTAGGTAGGTGAAGCTTCAAAAGGTGATATAAGTTGGTCTCCATCTCATGAGGCTCTCTTGGAAGAATTCAAATTCAACTGGACCTTAAATGTTAGTTAAAAGAAAAATGGGAAAAGGAAATGAGAGCTCTGAAAAAAGAAATCCAGAAATTGTCTGAAGAAAAGCATTCTTAAAATAGTTTTGGTGAAATGGAAAAAGAAAATAACTCCTTGAAAAACAGAATTTGTGAAATGGAAAAAATTCCAGTGAACAAAAGAAGTCATTTAAAAGTTCAAGTGGTCAAATGCAAAAGGATAAAAAAAAAGTTAACTGAAGAATTAGAACAAATGGAAGTGAATGACTCAATGAGACAACAAGAATCAGTCAAACAAAACCAAAACAATGGGAAAAAAAGAATATAAAAATACTTCATTGGAAACATAATTGACCTACAAAATAGATCCGGGAGGAAAAAAATCTAAGAATTATTGGATTGTTTTAAAACCTTGGTAAGAAAAAGAGCCCATGGAAAAATATTAAGTGCTCTTGGATAGGCCGAGCTAATATAATAAAGATGACAATACTCCCTAAACTAATCTATTTATTTAGTGCTATACCAATCAGACTTCCAAGAAAATATTTTAATGATCTAAAAAAATAACAAAATTCATATGGAACAATAAAAAGTCGAGAATTTCGAGGGAATTAATGAAAAAAAAAATCAAATGAAGGTGGCCTAGCTGTATTTGATCTAAAATTATATTATAAAGCAGCAGTGACCAAAACCATTTGGTATTGGCTAAGAAATAGATTACTTGATCAGTGGAAAAGGTTAGGTTCACAAGACAGAATAACCAACTATAGCAATCTAGTGTTTGACAAACCCAAAGATCCTAACTTTGGGGATAAGAATTCATTATTTGATAAAAACTGCTGGGATAACTGGAAATTAGTATGGCAGAAATTAGGCATGGACCCATACTTAACACCATATACCAAGATAAGATCAAAATGGGTCCATGGCATAGGCATAAAGAACGAGATTATAAATAAATTAGAGGAACATAGGATAGTTTATCTCTCAGACTTGTGGAGAAAGAAATTTGTGACCAAACATGAACTATAGACCATTACTGATCACAAAATAGAAAATTTTGATTATATCAAATTAAAAAGCCTTTGTACAAACAAAACTAATGCAAACAAGATTAGAAGGGAAGCAACAAACTGGGAAAACATCTTCACAGTTAAAGGTTCTGATAAAGGCCTCATTTCCAAAATATATAGAGAACTGAATCTAATTTATAAGAAATCAAGCCATTCTCCAATTGATAAATGGTCAAAGGATATGAACAGACAATTTTCAAATGATGAAATTGAAACTATTACCACTCATATGAAAGTGTTCCAAATCACTATTGATCAGAGAAATGCAAATTAAGACAACTCTGAGATACCACTACACACCTGTCAGATTGGCAAAGATGACAGGAAAAAATAATGATGAATGTTGGAGGGGATGCAGGAAAACTGGGACACTGATGCATTGTTGGTGTAGTTGTGAATGAATCCAACCATTCTGGAGAGCAATCTGGAATTATGCCTAAAAAGTTATCAAACTGTGCATATCCTTTGATCCAGCAATGCTACTACTGGGCTTATACCCCAAAGAGATACTAAAGAAGGGAAAGGGACATGTATGTGCCAAAAGTTTGTGGCAGCCCTGATTGTAGTGGCTAGAAACTGGAAATTGAATGGATGCCCATCAATTGGAGAATGGCTGGGTAAATCGTGATATATGAATATTATGGAATATTATTGTTCTGTAAGAAATGACCAGCAGGATGAATACAGAGAGGCTTGGAGGAACTTACATGAACTGATGCTAAGTGAAATGACCAGAACCAGGAGATCATTATACAATGATATTGTATGAGGATGTATTCTGAAAGAAGTGGATTTCTTTGACAAAGAGACCTAACTGTGTTTCAATTGATAAATGATGGACAGAAGCAGCTACACCTAAAGAAAGAACACTGGGAAACGAATGTGAACTAGTTGCATTTTTGTTTTTCTTCCTGGGTTATTTTTACCTTCTGAATTCAATTCTCCCTGTGCAATAAGAAAACTGTTTGGTTCTGTAAACATATATTGGATCTAGGATATACTGCAACATATCTAACATATATAGGACTGCTTGCCATCTAGGGGAGGGGGTGGAGGGAGGGAGGGGAAAAATCGGAACAGAAGCGAGGGCAAGGGATAATGTTGTAAAAAAAATTACCCTGGCATGAATTCTGTCAATATAAAGTTATTATTAAATAAAAGAAAAGAAAATATTTAAAAAAGAAAAGAAAAGGAGCCTAGACAATATTTTTCAAGAAATCATCAAGGAAAACAGCCCTGATGTCCAGAACCACAGGATAATGTAGCCATTGAAATAATCCACTCCTGAAAATTCCTGAAAGAGACTTAAAGATGAAAACTCCAAAGAATATGATAGGTAAATTTCAGAATTATTAGATCAAGGAGAAAATACTACAAGCAGCCAGAAAGAAAGATTAAAATAGCAAGGAGGCAAATCAGGATTGTTCAGGACCTAGCAGCTTCCACTTTAAAGAAGGGCCTAGAATATGGTATTTTGGAGGGTAAAGGAGCTTTAACTACAGCCAAGAATTAACTATCTTGCAAAATTAAGCATTATCTATCAGGATATAAGATGTGTATTCAATCGACAGGGGATTTCCATTTATTTTTTATGAAAAGACCAGAGCTGAACAAAAAAAATTGATCTTCAAATACAGAACTCAAGAGAAGCATAAAAAGATAAAAAGGGAAGAAAAAACCTATGTTTTTAAAGGCTAAAATATTTACATTTCAATATGGGAGGATGATGTGTTTAACTCAAGAACTATATCTTTGCTAGGGGACCACTTAGAACATATAGGCATAATTTTTTTTTTATTGTGATTAAATAAAAAAGAAACTAGTGGTGGAAAAGAGATTGTCCTGGAAGAAGAGGAAAAGAGAACCCATTTTAGGGGTTAAAGTATATTACATGAAGAGGCAAAAAAGATCTATTACAGCTAAGGGAAAGAAGGAAGGAGAATGAGCATTGTTTGAACCTTAATCTCATGGGATTTGACTTAAAGAGAGAATATGAAACATATTTATTTTGATTAAGAAGCCTGTCTCATTTTATAGGGGAATAAGAGAGAAAAGGGGAAAGAAATAGGTGAGGCTAATAGAAGGGAGAACAGAAGAAGGGAAAAAACGTATAAGAAAGGGGAAGGGCTATAAAATGAGAAGGCAGATTGAGGGAGATAGTGGTCAGATGTGAGGAGGAGGGAAAGGGGGAAAGGAAAGAAAAAGGTATAACCTGCAGGAAATAAGATGGCATGAAATACAGAGTTCATAATTTTAACTGTGAATATGAATGGGATTAACTGTCCAATAAAATGGAAGTGGATAGCAGACTGGATTACTTAAAATACAGTGATACATACAGAGAAAAGGTAAAAGACTGGAGAGGAATCTACAATGCTACAGCAATAATTAAGAGTAGTTTTCTTCAATTGTATGCCAATAAATATGATACTCTAAATGAAATTGATGAATACTAACAAAATATAAATTGCCTGATAAATAGGAGGAAATGACTTGCTTAAATAGTCCCATTGAAGGCAAAGAAATTGAACAAGCTACTCTTTTTTTTTTCTATTTTATTTATAAATTTATCTTTTAGATTACTCCTTAGATGTCATACAATCTTCCCTATGTCCTCCTATAAACTTTTTTTTAAAATAACTTTTTATTGACAGAACCCATGCCAGAGTAATTTTTTACAGCATTATCCCTTGCACTCACTTCTGTTCCGATTTTTCCCCCTCCCTCCCTCCACCCCCTCTTCCAAATGGCAAGCAGTCCTTTACATGTTAAATAAGTTACAGTATGTCCTAGATACAATATATGTGTGCAGAACCAAACAGTTCTCTTGTTGCACAGGGAGAATTGGATTCAGAAGGTATAAATAACCCGGGAAGAAAAGCAAAAATGCAAGCAGTTTATATTCATTTCTCAGTGTTCTTTTTTTGGGTATAGCTGCTTCTGTCCATCCTCGATCAATTGAAACTGAATTAGCTCTCTTTATTGAAGAGATCTACTTCCATCAGAATACATCCTCAAACAGTATCGTTGTTGAGGTATATAATGATCTCCTGGTTCTGCTCATTTCACTTAGCATCAGTTCATGTAAGTCTCATGTGTATTCATCTGTATTCATCCTGCTGGTCATTTCTTACAGAACAATAATATTCCATAAATGAACAAGCCACTCTTAAGAAAAAATCTACAAGCCTGGATGGATTTACAAGTGAATTCCACCAAACATTCAAAAAACAATTAATTCCAATAATATGTGAACTAGTTGGAAAGATAGAAAAAGGAGTCCTACCAAATTCCTTTTATGACATAGCTATGGTATGGAAACCTAAAATAGGTAGGGTCAAAATAGAAAAAGAACAATTTATATAGAATGATTTCTATAAAATAATTTCCCTAGTGAATATTGATGCAAAATTTTTAATAAAATATTAACAAAGAAATTACAGTAAGTTATCATCAGGATAATACACTATGTCCAAGTATGAGTTATATTAGAAATGCAGGGGTGATTCAATATTAGGAAAACCATTAGCATAATTAACTATCCATAACCAAAGTAACACAAATTATATGATTAACTCAATAGATGCAGAAAAATCATGTGATAAAATCCCACATCCATTCCTATTAAAAACACTGGAGAGCATAGGAATAAATGGAGTTTTCCTTAAAATGATCAGTAACATCTATTTAAAACCATCAGAAAGCATCATAAATAATGGGGACAAACTAGACCCATTCCTAGTAAGATCGGGGGTGAAACAAGGTTGGGCACTATCACAATTACACTCAATATTGTATTAGAAATGTTAGCTTTAGCAATAAGAGAAGAAAAAGGAATTATAATAGGCAATGAGGAAGCCAAATTATCGCGCTTTGCAGAAAATATGATAGTATACGTAGAAAATCCTAGAAAATCAACTAAAAAACTACTGAAAACAATTAACAACTTTAGCAAAATAGCAAAATTGTGGATATGAAATAAATCTACACAAAACCATCAGCATTTCTATATGTTACCAACAAAGTCAAGCAGCAAGAGATAAGAAGAAAAATTCCATTTAAAATAAATGTAGATAATATAAAACATTTGGAAGTCTACCTGTCAAGATAAAGTCAGGAACTATATGAACACAATTACAAAACACTTTACACACAAATAAAATCAGATCTAAACAATTGGAAGAACATCAAGTGTTCATAGTTTGGCTACCTAATATAATAAAAATGACAATTCTACTTAAATTAATTCTCCCATTCAGTGCCATACTAATCAAACTGCCAAGAAATTACTTTATAAGCTAGAAAAAAGATAACACATTTTTCTGGAAGAACAAAAGATCAAGAATTTCAAGGAAATTAGTGAAAAAATGCAAATGAAGTTGACTTAGTTGTACCAGACCTAAAATTATATTATACAGCAGTGGCCATCAAAACCATTTGGTGCTGCCTAAGAAATGAAGTAGGTGATCAGTGGAATAGGTTAGATTCACAAGATACAATAGTCAGTGACTATAGTAATCTAGTGTTTGATAAGCCCACAGACTCCAGCTTCTGGCATTAGAACTCACTATTTGAGAAAAATTTGCTTGGAAAATTGGAAAATACTATGGCAGAAACTAGGCATTCACCCATACCTAACATCCTATAACAAGGTAAGGTCAAAATGGGTTCATGATTTAGACATAAAGAATGATACTACAAACAAATTAGAAAACTAAAGGATAGTCTATCTGTCAAATTTGTGGAAAAGGGAGGAATTTGTGGCCAAAGAAGAACTAGAGTACATTATGAAATGCAAAATGGATAATTTTGATTATATTAACTTTAAAAAAATTGTACAAACAAAAGCATTGCAGACAAGACTAGAAGAGAAGCAGAAAACTTGGAAAAAAATGTATACATCCAAGGGTTCTGATAAAGACCTCATTGATAAAATATAAAGAGAATTGACTCAATTTTTTAAACAATATTAGCCATTCTGTAATTGATAAGAACTCAAAGAATATGAACAGACAATTTTGAGATGCAGAAGTTAAAGCCATTTCTTATCATAAGAAAACATGCTCTAAATCGCTATTGATTAGAAAAATGCAAATTAAGACAACTCTGAGTTACTACTACATACCTCTCATATTGGCTATGATGACAAGAAAAGATAATGATAAATGTTGGAAGAGATGTGGGGGAAAACTGGGATATTAATACATATTTGGTGGAGTTATGAACTTGTTCAACCATTCTGGAGAGCAATTTGGAACTATGCTCAAAGAGCTACCAGAGAGTATACCCTTTGATCCAGCAGTGTCTCTACTGCGCCTGTATCCCAAAGAAATCATTAAAAAAGGAAAAGAATTCACATGTGCAGAAATGTTAGTAGCAGCCCTTTTTGTAGTGACAAGGATCTAAACTGAGTGGATACTAATCTCCATCATTTGGAGAATGGCTGAATAATTTACGAATTATGAAGGTTTTGGAATATTAGTGTTCTAGAAGAAATCATCAGCAGGATGATTTCAAAAAGATCTGCAGTGACTTGCATGAACTGATGCTAAGTGAAGTGAGTAGAACCAAGGGAACATTGGTATATAGCTACAACAAGAATATGTGATGATTAATTCTGATGGATGTGGCTCTTTTCAACAATGAGGTGATTCATGTCAATTCCAATAGATTTATGATGCAGAGAGTCATCTACATCCAGAAAGAGGACTATGGGGACTGAATGTGGATCACAATATAATATTTTCATTTTTTTATTTTCTTGCTTTTTGTTTTCTTTCTTGTTGTTTTTTCTTTATGATCTGATTTTTTTCTTGTACAGCATGATAACTGTGGAAATATGTATAGAAAATTGCACATTTAACATATATTGGATTACTTACTGCCTAAGGTACAGATTCGGAGAAGGGGAAAGAGAAAAGATCTGGAACACAAGGTTTTTCAAAGGTGAATGTTGAAAACTATCTTTGCATGTATTTTGAAAATTTAAAAAAAGATAAATTGAATGATTAAGTACAGAGTAAAGGAACTGTTACTATTTGTAGGTAATATGGTTTACTTAGAGGATTGTAGTGATTCAGTTAGAAATTTCTTTAAACAATTACTGACTTTTTTGAAGTAGGAAGATAGAAAACAAATTTATAATGTTACAAATAAACAAAGAAGTCAGACCATAAAGTATAGTAAGGAAGTTATAATTGTGTTTGTGTTTCTTTAAATTTTGCTCTAACGTGTATATCAGCTTTTTTTTTAATTAATGTGATGATAATTCTGTTTACTAATTATTCTGCACTAGGACTATTTGAGTAATTTATTTCCTCATCTGTTAGCCTGGGCTTTTTGTTTCATTTCATTCATTTTCACTTAGATTATAAGATTTATTGGCCTACAAATATGCAAAATAGCTTTTAATTATTGACTTACTTTCCTCTTCCTTGGTTGTAATTTCCCCCTTTTAATTTTGACATACTGGTAATTTGGTTATCTTCTTTCCTTTTTTAATCAAATTAACCAAAGGTTTATCTATTTTGTTGATTTTTTTTCATAAAACCAATTTTAATCTTATTACTTCATTTTTTATTTTCAATTTTATTAATTTCTCCTTTGATTTTCGGAATTTCTCATTTGATATTTAATTGGGGGGATTATTATTTTTATTTTTCTAGATTTTTTGCTTGCATTTTCAATTTATTGATCTTCTCTTTCTCTATTTTATTCATATAAGCATCTAGTGATATAAAATTTCTCCTAAGAACTGCTTTGGCTGCATCACTTATGTTTTGGTATGTTGTCTCATTATTGTCATTCTCTTGCATGAAATTATAGATTGTTTCTATGATTTGTTATTTAATCCACTCATTCTTTAGGATAAGACTATTTGGTTTCCAATCAATTTTTGGTTTATTTTTCCATTGCCATTTATTACATGCAATTTTCATTGCATCATGATCTGAAAAGGACTCTTTTACTATTTCTACCTTTTTGCATTTGTGAGAATTTCATGCTGTAACACATCGCTAATTTTTGTATGGGTGCCATGTGCTATAAATAAAAGTATATTCCTTTCTATCCCTATTCAATTTCCCCAAAGTTCTATCACACTAAACTTTTCTAAAATTCTATTCACCTCCTTAATTTCTTTCTTGTTTATTTTGTGGTTCAATTTATGTAGGTCTGATAGAAAGAGGTTGAGATATTCCACTAGTATAGTTTTGCTATCTATTTTTTCTTGCAACTCACTTAATTTCTCCTCTAAGAATTTGAATGCCATGCCACTTGATGCATATATGCTTAGTATTGATATTTTTTCATTACCTTTAGCAAAATGGAGTTTCCTTGTTTATCTCTTTTAATTAAATGTATTTTTGTTTTTGCTTGATCTATCTTGCTTTTTTTTTTTACTTCAGCTGAACCAAAATAGATTTTGCTCCAGCCTTTAACCTTTACTCTACATGTATCTCTCTGCTTCAAATTAATTTTTTGTAAACAATGTATTGTAGGTTTCTTGCTTTTAATACAGTGTTATCTGCTTCAATTTTATGGGAGAATTCATAATTCACATTCATAATTAACATAATTAATTCTGTGTTTCTTGCCATCATATTTTCCCAAGTTATACTTTTTCTTTCTTTTCCCCTTTCCCTCCTCACCAGGGTTTTGTTTCTAACCACCATGTCTCCCTTTTTCAGCCCTCCCTTTTTTTATCCTTTCCCCCTTTTATTACTGCTCACCATTCTATTATTCTCCTACTTTCCTTTAACCTTTTCTTTCTATCACCCTATAAAGTGAGACACATTTCTATGCCAAACTAAGGACATATGTTACTCCTTCTTTGAACCAAATCTGATGAGATAAATGCTCAAACAATACTCATCCCCTCCCTTCTTTTCCTCCTTTTGTGCCTCTTCATATCATGAAATTTACCCCATTTTACTTCCCCTTTACTGTTCTCTTAGTATAATTCCTTTTCATCCCTATTTTGATATCATCTCATTAAAGTCAACTTATAATTTACACTATTTAAACATACCCTTTCTAATTGCCCTGACAAAAATGCAGTTCTCAAGAGTTACATTCATTTTCTTCTTATATAGGAACATAAACCTTTGAACCTTTAAAAAACTTATTTTTCCTTTCATTTACCTTTTTATGCTTCTCTTGAATCTTATATTTAGAGATCAGTTTTTCTGTTCATCTCTGATTTTTTCATCAGAAATTACTGAAAATTCCCTATTTAATTGATGTCCATCTTTTTGCCTAACAGATAATGTGTAATTGTGCTGGTAGTTGATTTTTGGGTGTTTTCCAAGTGCTTTTACTTTCTGAAATATCATATTCCAAAACCTCCAATACTTTAATGTGGAAGCTGCTAAGTTTTGAGTAATTCTGATTGTGGTTTCTTGATAATTGAATTGCTTCCCTATGACTGCTTGTGATATTTTTAATTTGATTAAAAATTCCTTGGAGTTTTCATTTTGAGGTCTCTTTCAAGAAATATTCGGTAGAACTTTCAATGACTATTTTACCCTGGTTTTAAGATAGCAGGGTACTTTTCCTTGATGATTTCTTGAACAGTGTTGTCTAGGCTGTTTTTTTTTTAATTGTGGCTTTCAGGTAGTCCAATTACTCTATGGTTCTCTCCCCTGAAGCTATTTTTCAGATCAGTTGTATTTCCAATGAGGTATGTTATATTTTCTTCTATTTTTTTTCATTTAAAAATTTTTTTGGACTGCTGATTTCTCATGTAGTCATTTACTTCCCTTTGTACAATTCTAATTTTTAATTAATTATTTTCTTCAATTAGCTTTTTACCTCTTTTTTTCATTTGGCTAATTGTACTTTTAAAGGAAATGTTTTGTTCAGTGGATTTTTTTTATTTCATCTATTCTATTTTTTATTTTTTATTTTATAATAGCCTTTTATTTTTCAAAATACATGCAAAAACAGTTTTCAACACTTACCCCTGCAAAATCCTATGTTCCATATTTTTCTCCCTCCCTTCTCACTCTCCTTCCTCTAAACAGCAAGCAATCCAAAATAGATTAAACATGTGCAGTTCTTCTTAATATATTTTTACATTTGTCATGCTGTACAAGAAATGAGATCAAAAAGAAAAAGCAAGAGGAAAAAGAAACATTCAAGCAAACAACAACAAAAAAGTGAAAATACTACATTGTCATTCTGGAAAGCAATTTGGAACTATGCCCAAAAGGCTATCAAATTGTGTATACCCTTTGATCTAGTGGTATTTCTACTGGGTTTATATCCCAAAGAGATCATAAATGAAGGAAAGGGACCCACATGTGCAAAAATGTTTGTGGCAGCCCTATTTGTAGTGGAAAAAATTAGAAACTGAGTGGATGTCCATCAGTTGGAGGGAAAATAGTGGAATAATAAATTATGATATATGAATGTTATAGAATATTATTGTTTTATAAGAAACTATCAGCAGGATGATTTCAAAGATTCCTGGAGAGACTTAAATGAAATTATGCTAAGTTAAATTTGCACAAGCAAGAGATCATTGTACATGGCAACCACAAGATTATATAAAAATCAAGTCTGATGAATATGGATCTTTTCAACAAAGACATGATTGAGGTCAGTTTCAATGATATTGTGATGAAGAGAGCTCTCTATCCCCAGATAGAAGACTGTGTGAACTAAGTATGGATCACAACATAGCATTTTCACTCTTTTTGTTGTTGTTTGCTTGCATTTTGTCTTCTTTCTCATTTTTTTTCCTTTTTGATATGATTTATATAAATATGCATACATATATTGAATTTAACATATATTTTAACATATTTAACATATATTGGATTACTTGTCATCTTTCAGAGGAGGCAGGGAGAAGGGTAAGAAATTTGAAATACAAAGTTTTGCAAGAATAAATGTTGACAAATTATCCATGCATATGTTTTGAAAATAGAAATTCTTAATTAAAAATAAAAAACTATGTTGCAATCAACATTCAGTTCATTAATCCTATTTTAAAGAGTTTTTTCTTCTACATATATGTATAAAAATAGATATAGATAGATAGATATGGATACTATTTCATCAAATTTATTTTTAAGTAGTTGCTTTCTTCAGTCAGTTTTTGTAGTTCCTTTTCCAAAATTTTGGATCCCTCCCTCTCAAACTTTCATTATTCTCCTGGGTTGCTCTCATTTCTTTTTAACATTTTTCTTCTATCTCTTTTTAAAACTCCTTTTTTAACTCTTCCAAGAGACAGTTCAAATCCCTCTTTGAATCTTTATCTTCAGGCATTTTGCTTTTGCTTTCCTCTTCTAATTTTGTGTTTTGGTCTTCCTTGTCTTTGTAATAGCTCTCTATGAACATAGCTCTTTTTGCATTTTCCTTCATTTTTGAAGATTGAGGTCTGCTTTTAAAGCACAGAAAGATTGTACTGAGTTTCTTCTGTATGGCAACATGGACTTCTCACTGACTTCACTGGTGCTGGGGCTGCAGGTTTGCTCACTGTACTGAGTGGCCTGGTCAAATCCTGCCTGTTATATGGAGGTTCAGGAGCTCCTTTCAAGATATCTGAAGCTGAAAAATTATTATACTCTGAATATCTGTGGACTCTGTCCCTCCAAAATCCATTCAGATGCTTGATCTAGTATTGATTCTAAAGGAGCCTGTGGAGAGTTTAGACAATGTCCTTTCTGTTCTTTACAATCTTGGCATTGATCCTGCCTTAATTTCTAAGAACCAGTGCAAAGTAAAGAATGAAGTTGAAAATTAAATAAAATTTATATATATGTACCTTTTGAATATTTGATTTCATTACTACCGATTTAGGGCTTTGAGGTAGTTATGTTCTTAGTAAAACTTATAGTTAAGTTTTGAGTAGGGGATGACAAATTACTGCTGAAACCCAAGTTCTATCTGTTATCTGTTTTTGTATAGTCTCCAAGCTAAAATGTTTTGTTTTGCTTTCTACATTATTAAAAGCAACAACATTTTATTTTAAAATGTACAAGAAAAATCATTCATGGCCTGACATTCAGTCATAATTTGCCAACCCATGAATTAGACAGGTGTCAAAATCTTTAATGTATTAGATCTCAAATCAGACTGGTACACTTATTCATGCTCTTAAAATGATATCTACTTTGTCCAAAATGATTATTATAATTTCTAATTATTATCATCATTCCCTTCTGAACTATTCTTTCTATAGCTGAATTCAACCCTTTTACATCTTGGATTAAAACTGTTTCTATTTTCCACTCAATAGATTTTTGTTTTACTAACATAGCGTTTCCAAAGCCTTCTTGCCATTTTCTTTAAAATAAACATATAGCTTAATGATGACCCTTGCTATATTAATCCTCACAACTCTTCATAAACTTACACTTTGAAAGTGGAGCTGAGATAACAGAGTAAAGACAAGATGTCTTTCAAATTCTCCTCCAAACCACTCCAAATAATGGTTTAAATAATGACTTTTAATATGTGACTCTAAATAATGACTTTAAATAATGACTCAAAAAAAATTAGAGCATTAGAACACCCAAAAAGATGGAGTAGAATCTTTTCCAGCTAAAGGAAACTTAGAAGGTCAGCAGAAAAGGTCTGTGACACCAAGGTGGGTGTCCAGCATGAGATCCTAATGTAGATCACACCAGTACAGTCCCAGACCTGGCCTCAGCCCTGACTGGGACCCAGACAAGAGCCTCTGAATCAGGAGCAATATGGTTGCTTTTAGACTTCTCAGCTCAAAGACAACAAAGAGAACTTGAAGGAGCAGCAGAAAAAGTCTGTGGAACCAGGCTGTGAGCCCAGCTCTGCCAGCTAAAGAATAGGCTAAGAAAATGAGTAAAATTTCTGAACATTGAAAGTTATTATGGACAAGAAAGATCAAAACACACACTCAGAAGGTGATAACAAAGTCAAAACTCCAAAATCCAAAGCTTCTAAGAAAAATATGAACTGGGCCCATGTCCAGAAGAGCTGAAAAGGGATTTTGAAAATCAAGTAAAAGAAATAGAGGAAATTTTAGGATAAAAATTGAGAGCTACAAAAAGGTAATGAGGAGAAAAATGACTTAAAAAGCCAAATTGACCAATTGGGAAAGGAGATACAAATGCTCACTGAGCAAAATAATTCCTTATAAAATGGAATTGAGCAAATGGAAGCTAGTGACTTTGTGAGAAATCAAGAAACAATAAAGGAAAACCAGCCCAAAGGTAAAAATAGGGAAAAATGTAAAATGTATTATTGGAAAAATGACTGGCCTAGAAAATAGATCCAGGAGAGATCATTTAAAATTTATTGTTCTACATAAAAGTCATGATGAAAAAAGAGCCTCCTCATCATTTTTCAATAAATTATCAAGAAAAAACCGTCCTGAAATTTTAGAACTAGAAAGTAAAATAGAAATTGAAAGAATGCATTGACCACTTCATGGAAGAGATTCCAAAATGAAAACTCCCAGGAATATTATAACCAAATGCTGGAACTCCCAAGTCAAGGACAAAATATTGCAAGCATCTAGAAAGAAACAATTCAAGTATAGTGGCACCCTAGTCAGGATAACACAAGATTTAGCAGCTTCTCCATTCCTATAAGAGACCTTAGAATATGATATTCTGGAGATCATTGGAGCTAGGATTACAACCAAGAATCACTTCCTCAGCAAAACTGAACATAATACTTCAGAGGAAAAGAGGATCATTCAATGAAATAGAAGGTTTTCAAGTATTCATGATGAAAAGATCAGAGCTGAATAGAATATTTGATTTTCAAATACAAGACTCTGGAAAACCATAAGGAAGTATTCATTAAAGTGATATCATAAGGTTTATCCATTTATATTTCTATATGGGGAGATGATACTTGTAACTCATTAAAACTTTCTCATCATTGTGGCAATTAGAAGGAGTATATATAGACAGAGGACACAGGTGTGAGTTGAATATAAAAGGATAATATCTTTTTTTAAATCAGGAAATTAAGGGGTGAGAGAGGAATGTACTGGGAGAAAGGGAAAGAGAGAAGTAAAAAATGCTGTAAATTGTCTACTATAAAAAAGAGGCCAAAAAGCCTATATAATTGAAAAGGAAGAAAAGAGGGTGAGTGAGTGAATCTCACTCTCATCAGAATTGGCTCAAAGAAGAAATAACATACATACTCAATATGGGTATAGAAATCTATCCTACTCTGCAGGAAAATAAAAGGGGAATGGGATATAGGAAGGGAAGAGGGTGATAAAAGAGAGAGCACATTGAGGGAGAGGGTCATCAGTACCAAATATTTTTGAGAATGGACAAGGTAAAAGGAGAAAGAGAATAGATGGGGGGAATACAGTTAGCAATAAATAATTGTAAAAAAAAATTTCAAAGCATGTTTCTCTGATAAGACCTCATTTCTCAAACTTAGAGGGAACAAAGTCAAATTTATAAGAAATAAGAGCCATGGTACAATTGATAAATGATGAAAAGATATGATCTGTAACAAAAAGGGGTATAAATTCATGCATATCCTTAGACCTAAGAACACTATTATTAGGATGAATATTAAAAGAGATTTTTAAAAAGGAAAATGACCTATATATACAAAAATATTCATAGAAGCTCTCTTTTCAGGGCCAAAAAATTAGAAATTGAGAGGATACCCATCAATTAGGGAATGGCGCAATAAACTGTGGTATGTATTGGATGGAATATTATTGTTGTAGGGGAAATGATGAGCAGGATGTTTTCAGAAAAAAAAAAACTCTGAAAAGTCCTTAATGAATTCAAGCAGAGTGAAATGTACTGTACACAAAGTAATAGCAATGTTCTGGAATGACCAGCTATAAATGACTTTGTTATTCTTAGCAGGACAATCATCCATGACTACTCTGAAGGACTTATGGTGAAAAATCCATATTCAGAGAAGAAATTTATTATGTCTGAATACAGATTGATACATTTTCTAGTTCTCTATCTCTCTCTTAAAAACTTATTTTTTCTTGAGGGTTATTATTTTCATTAAGGTGGGAGATATGTCTTCTTTCACAACTTAAGTTTTATAAAAATAGTTTGCATAGCTTCACATATGGTTTCTTAAATGTGGATGAGGATAAGGGGAAGAATTAGAACTAAAATTATACTTACATGTAATTTTCTAAATGTAATATTACATGTAATGTTACATGTAATATTCTAAATATAATAATGCTTTCCATCTTTTTCTCTCTCTCTCCCTTCATCAATGTCATCCATTTCTTTAATTTGTTTCTTTGAGATTTGACAGTTAATTGATAAAGTAGAGTAACAAACAAGGGAAATTCTATTCTATATCCAATTCTCATGAGTAAGAACACACGTCTTTCTTGGATAGAAATTATAGAAATTTAATGGTATGGGTAAATGAAGAGATTTGAAATGCTCTCTAAATATTGGGGAAGCAAGTTTCAAATGATTCAGATGAAAAATAGATAGGATACCATGTTCACCATGGTAAAAAATGCAACAAGAAAAGTTATCTCAAGAAAAATGGGAGATGCTTTTGAATAACATTCTAAAATACAAAAAGAAAAATGATCAATAAGAAGGAAATGAGACATAATGAAGCTAAAACTTAGCAACTAATGTAGGTATTATTACAATGATAGCTATTATTTTATACAGTGTAAAAATTACAAAATTCTTTTAAAATACAATTTTATTTTATCCTCACAATAAACCTGAGATGTAGCTGCTCTTATTAATTTCCAACTTACTAATGAGGAAATTGAGGTAGACAAAGTTTGAGTCACTTGCCTAGAGTCACAGGGCTAGTAAATTCCTGAGGAAGGATTTAAACTCTGGTTTTCCTAATTCCAGGTCCAGGATATTATCCACTATACCACCCAGATGCCTAAACTTTAAATGAAATTTATAGACAATAGAAATAAGACCAAATAATAGAGGATTGGTAAAAGAGTGTGGAATGGTTCTATAAAATAGTATCAGGATTGCTAAACTCACATTGAAACAAGTCTATTGAAAAGAGCTAAATATAACAAAGGATCCAAGATGTTTAAGTTGTATTGGGAGAAAGAGAGAGATCAAAGAGAGGAAAGACTTTTGCTTGTGGCACACTGGGCAATGATAACTGAAAACAGGGAAAAGCAGAAATTTTCAATTCATATTTGGCTTTTGTTTTCTCAGACAAGGAGAATGATGTTTGGTATTGGAAATGATAGAACAAAACTGCCTAATAGAGTCAATACTCCAGAAGAATGAAAAGAGAGCAGAAGAATAGCTAATTACTCTGATGACTTTAAGCCACCTGGGCAAATGAATTACTTTGTTATGTTCTGAAAGAACAAGTAGATTGATTGCTGAGTGCCTGTTAATGATATTTGAAAGATCATGGAAAACAGGAGAGATACCACACAGTAATGAGGACCAGTGTTGACCTAAATGTCAAAAAATAAGGAGGAAAAATAATCTTCAAACAATAGGCTTTACTTTTAATTTAACTTAATTAATTAAGGATTTGCTTCTAATTCCTATGAAATATTAAGGAAAGGCTATTATTAAGATGTTCATCACAGTGACCAGCAGATAGTAAGTGATTAATAATTGCACGTTGATTAGACTGGATTTGAACATTTAGAAATGAAAGTGATGATTACAAAGAACTATTCATCAAGAATAGATCATGTCAGACTAAGCTCATTTCCTTTTTTACCTGGGGTAATATATTAGTAGATGAGGAAAATGCTCTGAAACATAATTTACTTAGATTTTAGCAAAACTTTTCTTGACGTATCTCATGTACTTGTCGAGAAGCTGATGACATGTAGATTAGCTAATAATATTAGCCAGATTCATAATTGGTTGAATGTCTGAACTTAAAGAGCAGCTATAATTGGTTAAATGTCAACCTGACAGGAGGTGTCCAGTGGAGTACCTGAGGGATCAGCAGTTCAATCTGTGCCATTTAACATATTAATGATTTTGGGGGGAAATTTAGATGACAATGCTTATCAAATTTTCAGATAAGAAAGATGGGAGAGAAAGTGAGGTATGCTAAATGATAGTGTCTAGATCCAAAAAGATCTTAAGACGCTAAAACATTGGACTAAATATAATAAAATTCATTTGAATTTGACATCTGAAGGGTCAAATGTAAGTTTCACAATTAGGCACAAGAATTCAATTTTACATATATAAGATAGAGAAAAGGTGGTAAGATAGTAACTCTTCTGAAAAATGCTTTTAGGTTTAAATTGACCATCAATCAGTTCAATGAGTCAACAGATTACTTTGGCAGTCAAAACATTTCATGTGATCTTAGACTGAGATGAGAGAGACACCACTTTCAGGAAAAGAGAGGTAATAGTTCCATTATACAGTGCCCTTGTCAAACTTCATCTAAAATATTGTGCTCTGTTTTGGATGCTGCAATTTAAGAACACTGATAAGTTAAAGAATATCCAGGGAAAGGTAAACAAGATGTTGAAGGTTCTTAAAATTAGGTTATCAAATTTATGTTATTATTTATCTTGTGTTTTATAAAATCACTTGTAATTACTGTGCATTTTACGTTAAAAAAGAGAAGACTCGAAAGAACATGATAGTTGTTTCCAAGTTTTTAAAGGGCTTCTTAAGGAATAGGATTCAACTTTTTATGTGTGACCTGAGAAGAGAGAAAAGAGGAACATTACGAAAAACTAAGTTTAAACATAATTTTACAAAAAAAATTATAACAATTAGAGTTGTGCTAAAGTAGAATGGGCTGCCTACAGAAGTGTTCACTTTCCCTTTCTGGAAAGTCTTCCAGAAGTCTATCCAGCCTCTGGATAACCACTTATAGGTTACAGCAGGAATGTCTTTTGTTTCTAAACTGGATGGTGTTAGATGGATACTGAGGTTCCATTCTGCTCTCAAATTCTCTAATTCCTCAGCTGTGTTTATTATCATCTGTGACTTCTAAGGTAAAATCATTTTTGTTACCCATAAAATATAGGTTATCTCCATAGTAACTCATACTAACTCATAGTAACTCATTTAAGGTCACTTTTATCTTGTGATTATACTTTGGTTTGTTTGTCACTAACTTAAGTTAGGCTCCCTCAGCATTGACTCTTTGGTTATTTATTTTTCCTAATGAAAAAAAATGTTCTCTATTGTTGTTTAGATAAGAAATTTGAACTTGTAAACTGATTTTCCTTGCTTTTCAATATATACTCTTCTATCTCCTTTTGCTACTTGTACAAGATTTTTAAAAGTCTTCTGTAGTTAAAATTACAATTTTTGATATCTGGCTTCTTTCATCCTTGTGAAACCTCCCCTTTGCAATTTGAAACTCATAAATTTGATGATCACTTTTCCAGGGAAGTCAAATTTGGGATTTTTCAATGATAGTATCCTTTATAATCTCTCCTACTCTTTGTCTTCTGTTTTCAACATTTTAGGAAGTTTTCTTGATAGAATTATATTTTTTGAAATACATGTAAAGTTAGTTTTCAATATTCATTTTTGTAAAACTTTGTGTATTTCAAATTTTTCTCTCTCCATCCCTTACCTCCTCAAGACAACAAGCAATCTGATATAGGTGAAATATGTGTTTTTCTTCTAAACACATTTCCATATTTGTCATGCTGTGCAAGAAAAATCAGAACAAAAGTGGAAAAAATGTGGGGGAAAAACAAAAAAGAAAACAAACTAACAAAAAGTGAAAATATTATGCTTCTATCAACATCTAGTCTCCATAGTTCTCTCTCTGGATGTGATGAGTATTTTCCATAGGAAATTTTATTGAATAATTTCTTGAAATATAGTATTCAAACTCTTTATTTCTTCACATTTTTTCCTGGAAAAATAAACTTCTCATGTTATTTTTGTGCTGCTCTAATTTTGTTACTATAGAATTTTCAAAATTACTTTTGATAATGTTTACTTAATTTTTTGATACAGCTGCCAAAATTCAGATATCAGTAGCATTCTTTTCAGAATTTTGATAATGTTGAAAATTAATACAGAATTTTACAGACTATTGAATTTCTTATTTGTCTATCTTAATAAGTATGCGATCTTCCTTAATTTCTCTTATAGATCTTATATTTCACTTTGTGGATCTTGCAATTTTTCCAGTTTTGTTTCAAGGTCTTTTTTTTCCTTTTTGATACCCATGTTGTGCCACCTTTTATTTCAACAATATTTATTCATTTTCATGGAAATTTTTTTCATACTTCAGTTGATCTTCTATTCCTGAAAGATAATTTTATTTGTGGAAGTTTTTTTTTTTATTCTTTTTATTTTGGGATGTTTGTTTATTTTTGAAGGGATGACATTTTTCCTTCTTTCTCTTAAAATATACTTTAAAATTTGGACTTTTATTTCAAAGGAAATTAACTTCAAGTTAACTCAATTATTTTCATCTGCAAATGAGAAAACTGATAATGTTTTCTATGTAAGGATACCACTCAGAAACAGGGTAGTGTTAGAAACAGAATTAAGATTAGAAACAGAATTAAAATTGTAGTTAGAGCACTGCAACAGAGTCAAGAAAACTAGATTTTGGTACTGTTTGTATCATTAATTCAATGAGTACTTTTGGAACACTCATTTAATTTCATTTGGCCTTTTTATTGTCTTCAAAAGGAGAAAATTACATTAAATGATCTCCTAAATTCCTTCTAATTCCAAAGTTTTATTAACTCCTATATTAAGTCTACTTCTTCAGGCTCTGAGCCAGGCATTTTGCAAAGAAATCTATTTCTAACCCCAAGTTTTGCTTCATTTATTGATTTATGAAAATTTCTCACACAAACAAAAACCTTTGTCTTAATACTACCATTCCTAGTGAATTGCTGATAATCATTATTTAAGAAACTAGAAGGCACAGTGGTAATGGAATGAGACCTGGACTTGAGAGGAGACCTGACTTTATTTGATACCTGAAAGCAGCACTAGAAGCAGTAGGTAAAAGTAACATTGAGACAGATTTAGCCTGGATTTAAATAAAATTTCCCTAACAATTATAGGAAAGAAGTATTTAAGAGTATTTAAGTGCAAAAGAAGTATTTAAGTGCCAATTATATGCCAAGCACTGTGCTAAGCACTTTGCAAATATTATTTCATTTGTTTCTCACAACCATTGGTGGTAGGTGATACTCTAACCCTCATTTAAAGTTGAAAAAACTGAGGCAAACAGGGCTTAATGGCTTTCCCACGATGCTATAACTAGTAAGTGGACTCAGGCCATCATGACTCCAAACCTAGCAATCCATGTTGTATTAGCTAACTGTCTGTAGAGGATGTTCAAAAATGAAAAGGACTGTCCTATGAAGTAAAGAATTCCTCTGCATTAAAGATCTACAAGTGGAAACTGGACTACTTTCTTGGAAGTATGACAGAGAGGATTACTACTGATAAATAGATTAGGGTGGATGACCTCCAAAGTCCCCTTATGATTAAAAAATTATGCAATTTGTGAATCTTAGATGTAATAGCATGACCAGTCAAATTGTTTATCATTTCTGAGATACTGTGTAACCATCTGTGTAATATTTTTCTCTCATTCCTGTCTGGAAATCCTTATAATTTGGCTTTCAAACTCATCAATCCATTGAAAATGTTCTCTCCATAGTTATTGATTATTTTAGTTGACAAATCCAATAGCCTTGTCTCAATTTTTACTCTTTTTTACCTCTCTACAGCCTTTGACACCATTGATTACCAGCTTCTCCTTGCTTTTCTCTTTTCTCTAGGTTTTTAGAATACAACTATCTCCTAATTCTTCTGCTATCTACCAGATGATTCTATGGTGCATCCTCTTGCTGGATCCTCATCCAAATTATGACCCCCCTCAAGTTTCTGTCTTATGTCCTTTTTTCTTCTCCCTCTATATTACTTTCCTTAACAATCCTATCAGCCTGCAACTCTATGTTGATTCTCAAATCTACTTGTCCAGCTCTAATTTCTCTGCTGATTTTCAGTCTCCCATATCTAATTGTCTATTTTACATGTTAAACTGGATGTCCTACACACATTTTAAACTCAGCATGTCACAACTCATTCAGTTGTCCCTAAAACCTATCCGTTCAAACCTTATTACTGCTGAGGATACTACTATATTCTCAGCAACCCAGGCAAACAACCTAGTTGTCATCAACTTCCTATTCTTTCTTATCAAATCTGTTACTAAAACTCATAAACTTTACAATTAGAAACATTTTTCTTATGCTCCCTTCTCTCACCTGATACTGCCACCACTCTAGTTTAGGCTTTCATCACCTCACACCTATTGAAGTAGTCTGCAGATTGCTCTATTTGACATGTTTCTCCTTTCTAGTTTCTCTTTAATTGAGCTGTCAAATTGATCTCTTTTCTTAAAATACAGATACAACCGTGTCATCCCACTCCCCACTCAATACACTCCATTGTATCTCTATCATCTCCAGGTTCAAATATAATAATAAATTCTTTAAAGTACATAAAGTTCTTTTTTAATAAAACCCTATGAATTATTCACTTTAGTCAAGAAACATTTGTTAAAAGCATATTATGTATTAGGTTCTGTGTTTAACACTGGAGATACACACAGAAAAGATGGTTCCTGCCCTCAAGTAGCTCACAATTTAATGGAGGAAACAACAAAGAAACACATATACAAAAACAAGTTATATATAGAAAAATGAAAATAATTAAAAGATGAAAGGGGCTAGAATTAAGAGGGGTTGGGTAAAACTTCCTGTAGAGGTTACAATTTTAGTTGGAACTTAAGGAAGCCATTTTGGAGATGAGCAGGAAGAGCATTACAGTCATATCTATTTTCAGACAACATTATGGTTTGCCTTAAGAAAATCCAGAGAATTGATGAAAATGTTGAGAATAATAACTACAGAAAGTGAAGAGAAAAGAAGAAAAGAGAAGGAAATGGGACAGAACAGAAAACACATAATGAAATGATTGCAAAAAAAGAAAGTAAACAAATTAAAGGAATGGGAGAAAGGATTACATCTAAAACCAAAATTAGTGTGAAAACCAGGGCTTCCAAAGAAGAAACTAACTAGATATGATTAAATAGACAATTTTTAACAAATGATTCAGAATAATTCTAAAACAGTAGAAGCTATTAAAAAGATTAAACACTTAAAAATAAAGATATGGAAAAAAATTGCAAAGCATAATCAAATAACAAACACATAAAAACACATTTCCATATAAGAAAAAAAATTGATCTTGAGGACAGATTAAGAAAAATTCAAGATCACAAATGCCTCAAGAAAAATATAGCATAAGAACAATGCTAATGAAAATAACAAAAATGCTTAATGAAAACAAATTGCAAAATTAATTAATGGAATCCATAGATTATTAACAGAGAATCACCAAATAATAGTATATTTACCTTCACAATACTTATATTCACAATATTGTAAGAAGCAAAGAGATATCCTTTAAATATCTAATAAAAAGTAATCTAAATAGCTTGGGGTTATTTATTCATACAAAATCAAATGGGAGAATTAGAATGATATTCTTAAAGGGGAAAAAAAGGGCATCAAGTTACATCATACAATAATATACCCTCAAAGATACTAAACATCATTTTTTAAAATGAATTTTTCCCCTTAAGATTCGAGGTCTCTATCCCAACCACATTTAAACCAAATGTCCAGATGTATTCTAGCATGCAGAACAGTGAAACTATCAGTTTCTCAGATCTGAACACTATGTGCCCATAAATGTGGCCTCAGATTCCATTAGAGTTATTAGCCTGTGCATCATACTGAGGCTTCATGTTATGCTCATTGTCAAATGAAATCCTCATCTCCAGCTCTAAAATATTCATAAAAATTGAAAGGGAGACAAACATTAATTCCTAACATATTAATATCATCATATTATATAACATTAATTCCTAACATATTTGTCTTTAATTCAACAGGGGGGAAATATTCTGTTAACGTTTTATTTCACATGTATTTTGACAATATTTTTAAAGATAATTATAAAACTATCCTTATTTGTATTGTGTATTACAACATTTGGGGGAGATTTTAATCAATACAAGATCAGTTAGTTCAACTGATGAAAACAAACTAATATGAAACATTTTAAAAGAGTAATAAATGAACCTCAACTTTTAGTTCTCTGGCTCCTAAGCTATATGAAGAGATAGTTCTCTTTGATTTTCTATCCTTATAAATCCACGATTTTTTTTTTCCTGAAAGAAAAGACTGTCCCCATTCTTATGTATGCTGTTCCCTCTCTCTTCCTTAAACTTGGCTCATCCTACCTATTTCCATACAATGACTCTAGAATGCACTCTCTCTCTACACTTCCAAACTGAACTATCCCTTCATGATACCTTAATAATCTAAATGATACTATGATAATCATTCTATATTATGTAAATGATAGTTGTATATCTAATTCATTGTCATGAATCCTTTCCTACCTATTATACTCCTGTCCTCCCTCCTTGACACTCCCATTATACTTACAGTCAATAGTAGGGAGTTTACTACTTGATTATTCTAGTATTGTTCTATGGCTGATATTTGGCCTCCCAACTTTAAACTTTAAACTCCTTGAAGGCATAAGCCATGTATTCTATTTGTTTTTAATATGTTGTTGTTATTCAGTAGCTTTCAGGCATGTCCTACTCACGATTCCATTAGGGATTTTTCTGGCAGATGCTGGAGTGGTTTGCCATTTCCTTTTACTTATTTTGTATATACTACAGTATATAGAGTATAGGAGAGATCACAATAGTTACCCAATAAGTATAATTTAATTAATTAAGATTGCCCCTCTTTACATATTTCCTGGGACTTCTTGATTTAAAGAAGTCAAATAATGTTAATATTTCTTATTCTATGTGTACTATAATATTCCTGTTTGCATAATATCTTGTGAAGTAATAAATCACCTAACAAAATTCTGGAATGTATTATTAAATAAATGCCATATGATCTTTTGGAAAAGCAAGTGACAATCACTATCAAGAATTCATGCCACATCAGCCATCTTATGATATCCTTATCAATGAGATAGTTTAATGTGAACTCAATTATAGTATAATTAGGTGTATTTATAATTGGTTAAATATCCAGATGCAAAGAGTAATGATTATTGAATCAATAAAACCTGAAGGGGGTACATAATAGAATATCTCAAGGATGGTCCTTTGCCTTGTGTTATTCAAAATTATTTTGAGAAGCTTCAATCAAAATACAGATGTCATACAATTTGACTATGACACTAACCTGAGAAAGATAGTTAACACACTGGATGATAGAGCCATCCATTAAATGGAAGAAAATTTATAAGGAAAAAATAGTATTGTCTTACATTTGAGTTTTTATAAAATCAACTCCAGAAATTGGGACTGGATAAAATAAGCAAAGTATGACCAAAAAAACAAATCCAACAAAAAACTGCTGCTGTTCATATATAAAATATCTCAGGGTTTGGATTACTACAGACTCAAATGCAGACAAAAGTATGGTACGTCAGACACAAAGGATGGTCTTCAACTTCACTAAGGATAGCATACAATAGAGAAAACATAGTTATTGTCATTATTCCATTTTCAGTTGTGTAAGACTCTTTGTAACCCCTTTTAGAGTTTTCTTGGCAAAAATATTAGGATGGTTTTCCATTTGCTTCTCCAGGCAAACAGGGTTAAGTTACTTGCCCAGGTTCATATAGCTAGTTAGTGTCTGTGGCCAGATTTGAATTCAATTCTTTCTGACTCCAGGCCTGGTGCTCAGTTCCTCCTTTTTCTGCCCTGAATAAAACGTATTTGGAATATTGCATTCATTTCTGGGAACCAGATTTTAGGAAGAACACTGACTAACCAAAAACATTCCTCAGGAAAAGTCATCAGGATTGTAAGAGGCCTCTAAACACTGTAATATGAAAAGGGTGGAAATTGAGCATATTCTGCCTAGAAAAGAAGAGATGGTGGAACCTAAATGTGTCTTCAAGGCGACTATGAAAAAGAGTGAAGTTCTGTTTGGCAGAACTAGGCAGAAAAGACAATTGAAAAAGGCAGATTTTAGCTTTATGCTCTAAAAAACAATAACATGTGGTAGAACCGGACCCAGCAATATTTTGTCTGGATCAATAACCTCTCAACTATTCCTATGACAAAAAGTGAGATAAATTCAGGTGAATGATTGTGGAGGGGAGGACTTAGGGAAATGACTCCAATCTCAGGATTCAAGGCCCTATGTAAGGAGTATCCCTGACACATGAACCCATAACGGGAAAAAAGACAGAGATCCTATATCACAAGAAGTGTATTACTGGGAAGCCACTAGCCAGAGAAGCAACAGGAAGAAGCATGGCTAGCGACAGAGTTAACCAGAGTCCAGACTCTAGAGACAGGTCTTCTGGTCCAACACTTTTTGTGTTATAGACTGATAGAGTTATTTTGAGCATGAGAGAAAACCTGAGCTTCTGGCTACAGATCTAGCTGGCTAGGTATATCTTCATTGACATTTTACATGGTGATATATCTGTCCCCTGCTATTAGAATCTATTCTTAGAAAAGAGAGTGAGAGTAGTACTTACTCACC
The DNA here is from genome assembly GCF_016432865.1 of Antechinus flavipes. Taxonomy (NCBI): domain Eukaryota; kingdom Metazoa; phylum Chordata; class Mammalia; order Dasyuromorphia; family Dasyuridae; genus Antechinus; species Antechinus flavipes. The sequence goes on along the minus strand of NC_067401.1, from coordinate 432,624,378 downwards.
TGCCCCTTTACATACATATCTCCATGAAAGTATACTAGACATGCAAAAGGACAGTCTCACAAAAATAAGCTAAGGCTTCTGCTGGAAAATCCTAGTCCCGAGCCTGCACCAAGGAATTTCAGGGATAATGTTTGTTCACCTGTCAAGAATGATCAATGACTAAGTTCAGATCCTGCTTGAAGGATACCATGGTCATTTAAGAGCTAAATAGCTCTTTCCATATAAATAAATGCAATGAAAGTAATCCATTCAGCCTTCATGCTCCTCATAATTCTATTTATAAATTTCCCTGGCATCAGATAAGTACCAGGTGCTTTAGGAGGAGGCGGTGCCATGAGAACCATTTATAGTGGTAAGTACCAGGGAGAATTTCACATGCACAAGATCCTAAGCTGTAAGGGACCCATCTAGTCCAACCTCTTCATTTAAAAAAATTAAGAAAACTAAAGACCCTTAGTAAGGAGTCTTGCCCAAGTCAGCTCCTCTGACTCGATGATTAGTCTTTTTTTCCCCATTGTACTATATTCTACATGCTAACTCCATGTCTTTGAATAGGCTGTCTCTCTTTAACTTCACATCTTAGAATCCTTGTCTTTCATCAATACCTTCTCCTTCATTTCCTCCCACCTCCTCCTCATCTTCTCAGAGGCTGGTACATTTAAAAAGCCATAGGGAACTATGTAAATCTCTTTCTCTCTCTCTCTCTCTCTCTCTCTCTCTCTCTCTCTCTCTCTCTCTCTCTCTTTCTCTCTCTCTCTCTCTCTCTCTCTCACACACACACACACACACACACACACACACACACACACCAGGTATATTGCTTCTACCATCAGTCTCTTTGGCAACAACTAATATTTCTACCACCTTGTGAGAGTTTCCCTATTGAGGGTAGGAAAGACTGTTCTGAGGGATTTGTACAGATATGATCCTTGAAGTATTAGAACAAAGTGAGGAAGAGCATAGAATGGCACTTCCTTCCCCACTAAGAAAACTGGCATTCCTGGGAGAAGTATGAATGGATAAAAAGTAGGGATATGGGGTATGGGGAGGGAGGAAATAAGCATTTATTAAGTACTTAATATATGCAAGGCAAAATGATGTGTTTTACATCACAAATGAGATCATTTGCTCCTCACAACAGCCCATTGACAGAAAAGCTATTATGATTGCCATTTTGTCATCAAAAAAACTGAGGTAAACAGATGTTAAGTAATGTTCCCAGGGTCCCATAGCTAGTACTGTCCCAGGTGAGATTTGAATTCAGTTCTTTCTGACTTCCTGACCAGGATGGACTGGTATCCACTGGAGCACCTAGTTGTCTCAGATAGGAACAGAATGGCAAGTAGAGACAGAATTTAAGATTTTTTTTAAGATCATCTCATGATAGTGTATTAGATTTATATTTAGAAGAGAATTGCCATTAAATTCAATAAATACTGATTAAGCAACTAGCATGTAAGCATTATGAATACAAAAATAAATATGTAACACTTCCTATCCTCAAGGAACATACATTCTACTGGAGGGAAACAAGAGGTACATATAAACAAATATTGTCTATATGTAAAACATATTGAGAAATTTTATTTGGGGGAATGGTTGTTACAGAAGACTCTAAATTAACTAGCATGGTGTAATGGAAAGAATGGGATGTTTGATACATAATGACTGGATTTTAAGTCCCAGTTATGCTACTTATTACCTGGGATTTTTTTCATGTCTCTGGCTTTACTTCTTAATCTCTAAAATAAGGTGGTTAGATGACTATATCTAAGCTCTAAATTCTATTATCCTTCACTTTTGAACATTATTATATCTTCATTTAGATGAGGAAACTAAGTCCCAGGAATATCCCAGGAATAAATACCCAGGAATGCACAGGTAATATGTAGAAGAATCTAGATCTTATCATTGCAATCCAAATGGATCTCAGGCTTCTGGTTCATGACTTCTACTTGTAGGGATAATTAATTTGATCATCTCTTCATTATGTAGTTCTAAAACTATCCTGAAGTTTTCAAACTTGATTTTTTGGTATAAGATGAAAGAAAATAAAAGTCTGAAGCATTAACCAAAGTACTGTCAATGCAGAGGTGACAATGACCCAAACAGGATCATCCAAATATGGTCAATGAGGTAGAAATACATTCAGACAGCCCAGGTCAATTTGTATTTCTGTAAAGTATCTGGTATTAAATTTGATGATTGGGGGTCACTGGATAAATAATGCTAAGTAAATAAGAAGAGAAACTATAGCTGTGACAATCTTACTAAATGCTCCTTAAGTGTTCAAACACTCAACAATTTTCAGAGAGTAAGCAATCTAATAAACTAGCAATTGCTCATGCAAGGGCAATTACCCCATTTTGGATTAATTATGCAGTGGTTTTCTCATACACTCTACTTTAGTAGGCAATCTTTTTATAATAAAGGAGAGTGCCAAATATATGCTATCATAGTATGCAAATCTCAATTGATTAACTACATAAAAGTTTCAGGAACATTAGGCCATTTAGATCACTAGGAGCATGACTCTCAGATCCTGAGTAGTCCTCCTCTTTTTATCCAAAAGGTTGTCCAGGTAAACCAAATCCAGTGTTATCAGTAAGCAAAGCAGGGGTCAATTTGGATGATATAGTGGAGAGTTTGAGTTTGACGTCAGAAGACCCAGCTTCTAATCCTGGTTATGCCATTTCTTAGCTATGGGACTCTAAGCAAGTTAAGTAACTGTTCTGAAGCTCAGTTTCCTCATTTATAAGAAGGAGATGATAATACTCCCTACCTCATGAGTCATTTTGAGGAAAATATTTTGTTGATCACTATATAACTGTGAAATCTTATTTCATTATGTGAGTTGAGAACACCAAAAGGTCCCATGGCCCAGAAAATCTCAACAAAGTGTCTCCCTTAAGAACTGGAATTCCCAATACATTAGATCACAGATTTGAGTCTAAACATCATCTAGTCAAACTCTTTAATTTTACAGATAAGGAAACTCATCATAAGACCCAGAAAAATCAAATAATTTGCCCAAAGTCATACAATAGTAAATAAAAGAGGTGGTATTTCAAATATCTTGTAGTCGTGGTTCCATGGCTGTGGGAATATTTGGGAGGAAGGGAAAAAAAGAAAGAAAGAGAGTGAGAGAGAGAGGGAGGAAGGGAGGGAGGGAGGGAGAGCAAGAGAGAGAGGGAAGGAGGGAGGGAGGGAGGGAAGGAAGGAAGGAAGGAAGGAAGGAAGGAAGGAAGGAAGAGAAGGAAGAGAAAGAAAGAAAGAAAGAAGGAGGGAAGGAGGGAGGGAGGAAAGGAAGGAAGGAAGGAAGGAAAGAAAGAAAGAAAGAAAGAAAGAAAGAAAGAAAGAAAGAAAGAAAGAAAGAAAGAAAGAAAGAAGAAGAAAGAAAGAAAGAAAGAAAGAAAGAAAGAAAAAAAGAAAGAAAGAAGGAGGGAAGGGAGGGAGAGAAGGGAGGAAGAGAGGAGGGAGGGAAGGAAGGGAAGGAGGGAAGGTGTAATGCCAGAGAAACTGAGGCAGGAGAGAGATTAGAGAGTTTTTAATATTTTATTAATGGGAGAGTAAGATTGACTGGACAGGACTCTCGTCTCAAATTATCCAGTCAGACAGAGATAAAGATATACTGGGACCAAGGAATTCATGTTGGTCCCAGGTCTGGAGGAGACTATCATCTCAAAGAATCCAGCGTCCAGCATCCACCACCAGCCGCCATTCTCCAGCAATGAATGGAGAATCTTTAATTTTATATACCTTTTAGAGACAAAGAAGAGAGTAGGAAAGAGTGGGAAAGCCCAGCTGGAAAAGGCTATGAATCAAAAAGGAACCCAGAGACAGGATGTCTGAATACCCAGAGATAAAGATGTTAGTGAAATATCTTGGAATATTTTAGAGGAATGTTGTAACTTTTCAAGGACAGAAGATAATCAGGAAGTCTACTCTCTTGTTTATCTTGCTTGGGCTAACAATTTATAACCTTAGACTAATTGGTCCTCAGCCTTCATGGACCAGAGGGAGATTTACAGCTTAGGGGAGTAATTAGGGAGACTGAGACAAGGAAAACTTGTACAAGGAAACTGAGTCAGGACAGTTAAAGAGAACTGTGGCATAACAAAGGGAGGGAGGGAAGGAGGGAGAGAAAGGAGGAAGAGAGGGAAGGAGGGAAGGGAGAGAGGGAAGGGAGGGAGGGGAGGAAGGGAAAAGGGAGGGAGGGAAGGGAGGAAGAGAGAAAGAAAGAAAGAGAAAGAAAGAGAGGAAGGAAGGAAGGAAGGAAGGAAGGAAGGAAGGAAGGAAGGAAGGAAGGAAGGAAGGAAGGAAATAAGGAAGGAAGGAAGAAAGAAAGAAAGAAGAAAGAAAGAAAGAAAGAAAGAAAGAAGAAAGAAAGAAAGGAAGGAAGGAAGGAAGGAAGGAAGGAAGGAAGGAGGAAGGAAGGAAGGAAGGAAGGAAGGAAAGAAAGAAGAAAGAAAGAAAGAAAGAAAGAAAAGAAAGAAAGAAAGAAAGAAAGAAAGAAAGAAAGAAAAGAAAGAAAGAAAGAAAGAAAGAAAGAAAAAAGAAGAAAGAAAGAAAGAAAAGAAAGAAAGAAAGAAAGAAAGAAAAGAAAAGAAAAGAAAAGAAAAGAAAAGAAAAGAAAAAAAGAAAAGAAAAGAAAAGAAAGAATGCCTGGAGTAAGGATTCTTAGCAGGTCTACCAGGAGTCTTCACAGAAGTTAGGGTGACAAGCAAATCTGTCAGTCCCTCAAACTGACTTTGACTTTTGGACAAATTTGTCTACCTCAGTTCTGTGAGTAAGCAGGCACACCTTCCACTTGGTCAAAGTCCAACCTTCCCTTAATATTTTCCATTTGTGATAACTGGACTTATTGGCATCCAGAGCTGTTAATATCATCCTGTGACCCCATCCCCAGGTAAGGTACCTAGTCCTCATACCAGAAGTGAATTAGATAAATGGGAATCATTTTTTTTTAAATTTTTTTATTTAATAATTACATTATATTTACACTCATTTCTGTTCCGATTTTTTTTCCCCTCCCTCCCTCCACCCCCTCCCCTAGATGGCAAGCAGTCCTTTATATGTTGGATATGTTGCAGTATATCCTAGATACAATATATGTTTGCAGAACCGAACAGTTCTCTTGTTGCGTAGGGAGAATTGGATTCAGAAGGTATAAATAATCCGGAAGAAAAACAAAAATGCAGATAGTTCACATTCGTTTCCCAGTGTTCTTTCTTTGGGTGTAGCTGCTTTTGTCCGTCATTTATCAATTGAAACTCAGGTCTCTTTGTCAAAGAAATCCACTTCCATCAAAATATGTCCTCATACAATATCGTTGTCGAAGTGTATAATGATCTCCTGGTTCTGCTCATTTCACTTAGCATCAGTTCATGTAGGTCTCTCCAAGCCTCTCTGTATTCATCCTGCTGGTCATTTCTTACAGAACAATAATATTCCATAACATTCATATACCACAATTTACCCAGCCATTCTCCAATTGATGGGCATCCATTCATTTTCCAGTTTCTAGCCACTACAAACAGGGCTGCTACAAACATTTTGGCACATACAGGTCCCTTTCCCTTCTTTAGTATTTCTTTGGGATATAAGCCCAATAGAAACACTGCTGGATCAAAGGATATGCACATTTTGATAATTTTTTGGGCATAATTCCAGATTGCTCTCCAGAATGGTTGGATTCGTTCACAACTCCACCAACAATGCATTAGTGTCCCAGTTTTCCCGCATCCCCTCCAACATTCATCATTATTTTTTCCTGTCATCTTAGCCAATCTGACAGGTGTGTAGTGGTATCTCAGAGTTGTCTTAATTTGCATTTCTCTGATCAATAATGATTTGGAACACTCTTTCATATGAGTGGTAATAGTTTCAATCTCATCCTCTGAAAATTGTCTGTTCATATCCTTTGACCATTTATCAATTGGAGAATGGCTTGATTTCTTATAAATTTGAGTCAGTTCTCTATATATTTTGGAAATGAGGCCTTTATCAGAACCTTTAACTGTGAAAATGTTTTCCCAGTTTGTTGCTTCCCTTCTAATCTTGTTTGCATTAGTTTTATTTGTACAAAGGCTTTTTAATTTGATGTAATCGAAATTTTCTATTCTGTGATCAGTAATGGTCTCTAGTTCATCTTTGGTCACAAATTTCTTTCTCCTCCACAAGTCTGAGAGATAAACTATTCTATGTTCCTCTAATTTATTTATAATCTCGTTCTTTATGCCTAGGTCATAGACCCATTTTGATCTTATCTTGGTATATGGTGTTAAGTGTGGGTCCATGCCTAATTTCTGCCATACTAATTTCCAATTATCCCAGCAGTTTTTATCAAATAATGAATTCTTTTCCCAGAAGTTAGGGGCTTTGGGTTTGTCAAACACTAGATTGCTATAGTTGACTATTCTGTCTTGTGAGCCTAGCCTTTTCCACTGATCCACTAATCTATTTCTTAGCCAATACCAAATGGTTTTGGTGACTGCTGCTTTATAATATAATTTTAGATCAGGTACAGCTAGGCCACCTTCATTTGATTTTTTTTTCATTAATTCCCTTGAGATTCTCGACTTTTTATTGTTCCATATGAATTTTGTTGTTATTTTTTCTAGATCAATAAAATATTTTCTTGGAAGTCTGATTGGTATAGCACTAAATAAATAGATTAGTTTAGGGAGTATTGTCATCTTTATTATGTTCGCTCGGCCGATCCAAGAGCACTTAATATTTTTCCAATTATTTAAGTCTGACTTTATTTGTGTGGAGACTTTTTTATAATTTTGCTCATATAATTCCTGACTTTCCTTTGGTAGATAGATTCCCAAATATTTTATGGTATCAACAGTTATTCTGAATGGAATTTCTCTTTGTATCTCTTGCTGTTGGGTTTTGTTGGTGATGTATAAAAATGCTGAGGATTTATGGGGATTTATTTTGTAGCCAGCTACTTTGCTAAAATTATGAATTATTTCCAATAGCTTTTTGGTAGAATCTCTGGGGTTCTCTAGGTATACCATCATATCATCTGCAAAGAGTGATAGTTTGGTTTCCTCATTGCCTACTCTAATTCCTTTTATATCTTTCTCGACTCTTATTGCCGAGGCTAGTGTTTCTAATACGATATTAAATAATAATGGTGATAGTGGGCAACCTTGCTTCACTCCAGATCTTACTGGGAAAGGTTCCAGTTTTTCCCCATTGCATATGATGCTTACTGATGGTTTTAAATATATGCTCCTGACTATTTTAAGGAAAAGTCCATTTATTCCTATGCTCTCAAGTGTTTTTATTAGGAATGGATGTTGGATTTTATCAAATGCTTTTTCTGCATCTATTGAGATGATCATGTGGTTTTTGTTTGTTTGGTTATTGATATAGTCAATTATGCTAATAGTTTTCCTAATATTGAACCAGCCCTGCATTCCTGGTATAAATCCTACTTGGTCATAGTGTATTATCCTGGTGACAATTTTCTGTAATCTTTTTGCTAATATTTTATTTAAGATTTTAGCATCAATATTCATTAGGGAGATTGGTCTATAATTTTCTTTCTCTGTTTTCAGCCTACCTGGTTTAGGTATCAGTACCATATCTGTGTCATAAAAGGAGTTTGGTAGGACTCCTTCAATCCCTATTTTTTCAAATAGTTTATATAACATTGGAGTTAATTGTTCTTTAAATGTTTGGTAGAATTCACATGTAAATCCATCTGGTCCTGGGGATTTTTTCTTAGGGAGTTGATTGATAGTTTGTTCTATTTCTTTTTCTGAGATGGGACTGTTTAGGATATTTACTTCTTCCTCTGTTAGTTTGGGCAAGCTGTATTTTTGGAGGTATTTTTCTATTTCATTTAAGTTGTCGAATTTATTGGCATAAAGTTGGGCAAAGTAACTCCTAATTATTGCTCTAATTTCCTCTTCGTTAGTGGTGAGTTCTCCCTTTTCATTTTAAGGCTAACAATTTGATTTTCCTCTTTCCTTTTTTTAATCAGATTTACTAAGGGTTTGTCTATTTTGTTGGTTTTTTCATAGAACCAACTCTTAGTTTTATTAATCAATTCAATAGTTTTTTTACTTTCAATTTTATTGATCTCACCTTTTACTTTTAGAATTTCAAGTTTAGTGTTTGACTGGGGGTTTTTAATTTGTTCCTTTTCTAGCATTTTTAATTGCAAACCCAATTCATTGACCTTCTCTTTCTCTATTTTATACAAATAGGCCTCTAGAGATATGAAATTTCCCCTTATTACCGCTTTGGCTGCATCCCATACATTTTGGTATGATGTCTCATTATTATCGTTTTCTTGGGTGAAGTTATTAATTATGTCTATGATTTGCTGTTTTACCCAATCATTCTTTAGTATGAGATTATTTAGTTTCCAATTATTTTTTGGTCTACTTCCCCCTGCTTTTTTGTTGAATGTAATTTTCATTGCATCGTGGTCTGAAAAGGATGCATTTACTTTTTCTGCCTTACTACATTTGAGTTTGAGGTTTTTATGTCCTAATATATGGTCAATTTTTGTATAGGTTCCATGAACTGCTGAAAAGAAAGTGTATTCCTTTCTGTCTCCATTACATTTTCTCCAGAGATCTATCATATCTAGCTTTTCTAGTATTCTGTTTACCTCTTTGACTTCTTTCTTATTTATTTTCTGGTTTGATTTATCTAATTCTGAGAGTGCAAGGTTAAGATCTCCCACTATTATAGTTTTACTGTCTATTTCTTCTTGCAGCTCTCTTAGTTTCTCTTTTAAGAATTTAGATGCTACCCCACTTGGTGCATATATGTTTAATATAGATAGTGCTTCATTATCCACGCTACCCTTTAGCAAGATATAGTGTCCTTCCTTATCTCTTTTAATTAGGTCAATTTTTGCTTTAGCTTGATCTGAGATCAGGATGGCTACCCCTGCTTTTTTGACTTCACCTGAAGCATAGTAGATTTTGCTCCAACCTTTTACCTTTAACCTGCATGTATCTCCCCGCTTCAGGTGTGTTTCCTGTAAACAACATATTGTAGGATTCTGGCTTTTAATCCATTCTGCTAACCGCTTCCTCTTTATGGGGGAGTTTACCCCGTTCACGTTTATGGTTAGAATGACCAATTCTGTATTACTTGCCATCTTGTTAACCCCGGTTTATGCTTTCCTCCCTTCTTTCCCTTTCCCCCCCTTCCAAGTATTAAGCTTGTGAGCACCCCTTGCTTCTCACAGCCCTCCCTTTTTAGTGTCCCTCCCCCGCCTTAGAGTTCCTCCCCCTATCTTACCCCTTTCCCTCCCAGTTCCCGTATTCCCTTCCGCTTAGCTTATTCCTTCCCTTTCCACTTTTCCCTTCTCACTTTTCAATGAGATGGGAGAAGTTTCACCATAGATTGAATATGTCTTAAGATTTTTCACTTAAAGCCAATTCTGAAGGCAGTAAGATACCCACTATATTCATCCCCCTCCATTCTTTCTCTCAGATATAATAGGTTTCCTATGCCTCTTCATGAGATGTACTACCCCCACTTTACCCTTTTTCTGGTACAATGTCCTTTCCACATCAATTTCTAGAACAAGGTATACATGTATTCTTTATACATCTATATAGTCAAAATATAGTTCCCAAGATTAATCTTTACCTTTTTAGATTTCTCTTGAGTTCTATATTTGTAGATCAAACTTTTTGTTAAGTTCTGGTTTTTTCATCAGAAATAGATGAAATTCGCTTACTTCGTTGAATGTCCATCTTCTTCCCTGGAAAAAGATGCTCATTCTCGCTGGGTAAGTTATTTTTGGTTGCATACCAAGTTCCTTAGCCTTTCGGAATATCATATTCCAGGCCCTTCGATCTTTTAATGTGGATGCTGCCAGATCCTGGGTGATCCTTATTGTGGCTCCTTGATACTTGAATTGGTTTTTCTAGCCGCTTGCAATATTTTTTCTTTCACCTGAGGGTTCTGGCATTTGGCCACTATATTCCTTGGTGTTTTGATTTTAGGATCCCTTTCAGTGGGTGATCGATGAATCCTTTCAATGTTTATTTTTTCCTCTGTTCCTATGACTTCTGGGCAGTTCTCTTTGATAATTTCCTGGAAGACAGTGTCCAGGCTCTTTTTTTCATCATGTTTTTCTGGAGTCCAATGATTCTCAGATTGTCTCTCCTGGATCTGTTTTCCAGGTCTGTTGTCTTCCCCAGAAGGTATTTCACATTTTTCTCCATTGTTTGATTTTTTTTGGATTTGCTTGACTGATTCTTCTTGTCTCCTCGAGTCATTCAATTCCACTTGTTCAATTCTGATTTTCAGTGAAGTATTCTCTTCACTCACTTTTTTAAAATCTTTTTCTAATTGTCCAATTGAGTTCTTTTGTTCTGTGGAATTTTTTTCCATTTGCCAATTTTGTTTTTTAGAGAGCTGTTTTCTGTTTCCAGTTCACTAATCCTATTTTTCAAGGATTTTACTTCTTTATCCACTCTCTCTTTAACTTTCTCCAGGCTCTTTTGCCAAGCCTCCCTCTCCTTTTCCCAAGCCTCCCTCTCCTTTTGCCAAGCCTCACTCTGCTTTCCCCATTTTTCTTCTAGCTCCCTTGTGAGAGCCTTTTTAATCACTTCTATGAGGTTCATCTGTGCTGAGGAACAGACGATCTCCTCCTTTGGGGAATCACCTGGGGACTGCCTGTTTTTAGTCTCCTCAGGATTTAGAGTCTGCTCTCTATCTGTATAGAAGCTGTCAAGGGTTAAAGTCCTCTTCAGCTTCTTGCTCATTCTGTCTATTAATCAGAGACAAACTACCAAAGAAAAACAGAAAAAACTGGAGTCTTTCTTTGGGGGGGGGGGGGGGCTGGTGTGTTATCGAGCTTCCTCTACAGACTGCAGGGGCAGCAGTGAGGCACTAGCAGGACTGTGCTGCGCCTGCGCTCTGAGATCCCAAAGCATGCTGAGTCACTGAGGGGGGGAAGGGGGGGGCGGCCAGGTCCTGAGAGACTCCAGCTGTTTGCAGTTGTACTCTTCACCCCCGGTGTTCTTAGCTTCTCTGCTGGGCTGTTGACTTGCTGCAGGTTCCAAACCTGTAGCGAAGCTCTCCCCGCAGAGACGGCTACGATCACTCCCCACCCCCTCTCAGCTCTGCTCCCGTGCTCTCACTTCCGCTGCCTGCCGCCTGCGCCCGATCTAAAACCGCCCCAGCCCTCCAGTAAAGACAGACCTTTCTTGGCGGATCTCAAGGATGGCTTCTCTTGGTAACTATTTGTGGGTTTTTTTCAGTCAAGCATTGATTCAGAGGCTTGTAATGAAGTGGATAGTGAGAGAAAGCGCGGAGCTTATGCAACTGTGAGCCTCCTCTCTGCCATCTTCAATGGGAATCATTTTATGACATCTGGACATTCCCACCTTTTCCTTGTTGAGTAAAGCAGAACTCCAGAAATTAGAGGAATAACGATAAAAGCCCAGATCTTACTTCCAGCTCTTTAACTCTCTGAGCTTCCATTTCTTCATCTTTAATAAATTGATAATAATATTCTCACGATCTACCAAATGTTGTTCTGAGTTAAAGGCTATGAATATTTCTAGCACATATAAACATTAGTTATAAAAGCTTCTAGATGGGATAGTGGATATAATAGTGGGATGGTTAAAAAGTTCGAGAGCCTTAGCTTCTGGATAATTAATTATTTTATTAACAATTCTAGTAGTTTCTTAATAAAAAAAAGTCAGTAACACTGTCAAATTTTAAAAACCTCTCAAGGAACCTACTCAATGATTATATACCCTTGGAAGGATGAGATGAGTGTTCGTGAGGGTGACTATCAATTCTGATTACTTAAAAAATAATGAGAATGAATCAGAGGTATTGATATATATGGCGTGGAGAACCCAAATCTTGCTCAAAGAGATTTATCTATTTCCTTATTGCCAGTCTGACAAAAGGGAGAATCCACATTTCCCTAATGAGTTTAAATAAATACAACAAACAGGAATTTACCCCCATTATCCTAAACTTAGAATTTCTTTGCTGTCCTTGATTAGATCTTAGCTTGGGTAATTCTTCACCCAAGACTTCCCACATGGTTGATTTCTGGAAGAGGAAGAAGAAATGAAGAAAACCTTTAGTCCTATTTCATTAATTAGTGATTAAATATAATAAATAATCACTTATCATACTAAATTTGGAATTAAAATGATTTTTGTTCAATAATAAAATCAGATATTTAACTGTTTGATTGTGGACAAGTTACTTAATCTGTTTCTATCTCAGATTCTTTATTTGTAGAATGAGAATAAGAATAGCACCTTTCTCTCCTGGTTACAATGAGGATCAAATGAGGTAACATAAAAAGGGGTTTGCAAAACCATAAAGCCATAAATCCTAAAATCCTAACTATTGTAATGGAGGCATCATGGTAGAGAGCAAATTTTGGATCATTAAGGATGTGAGTTCAAGTTTGGTTTCTCACAAAGACTGGCAGTATTACCATGGGTAAGTGATTTATTATATTGATGTGCAAGGCAGTGCTGAGATTACAAATTACAGAGTGAACACTGGAATGAATTGATATCTGAAATTTTCTTACTGAAGGTTCCCTATACCATTGAAAGCTAGATCCAGGGAGTTATTTTATTTGTTTTGTTTTGTTTTAAGGGTAAGTTATTATTCTTCATTCCCTTTGGCAGCTGCCAAAGTAATTTTCCTGAAGTTCAGGTCTGAGCATGTCATTCTCCTAATCAATAATCTCCAGTGGTTCTCTATTACCTGTAGAATCAAACATTAACTCTTCCATTTGACATTTAGACCCCTTCACAGTCTGGTTTCAACCAAACATTAAGGCTTTAAGAAACAATCTTTCATTTCACAGCCTCTGTAATTCAGGAAAATTGGTCTTCTCTCTGGTCTTCATATATTTCCTATCTTTGTACCTTTGTACTAGCTGTTCCTCCTGCCTGGAATTAATTCTTTTCAAATTCCTCTTTTACACTTTCTACTTCTTTTGAAGACTCAGCTGAAGCACCCCCAGCTTACTTACATTTTGATTCTGGATTACAAATTTATAAATTAAATCTCCCTTCAGAGTTTGGCTCAAATATAAAAGCCACAGAACAAACAGTAATCATGTAAATAAGGATTCAATTTCTCTTCGTGAAGGCCAGCATAGAGTTCTATTCTTTCCTTTCTGGATATGTGGAGGGCAGACTTTGAGAGCAACCATAGGCATAATCCTATGGCTTGCATGGGGATCTTCCATTCTCTTAAATGAGTGAAATGGCATATATTTCCATATACTTAGTAGTGTATAGAAAGATATGGATTTGTATCAATAGAGCTAAAAGATAGCTGACAAGCATGAATTAAAAAAAATGTAAATGGGCCAGGGAGGGGATTGGTTTACCTAGAGAAAGACTGAAACCTAAATATTTCTCTGAAGCTACCCACTTGGGTACAACCTCTGAACAGAAACTGGGAAGGATTACTTGTAGAATGAAGAATTTGAACTATAGTCTTGTACTTCCCTTCCCTTTTAAATCTATGATCTTCTGCTTTCTGTTCTATTGCTTGGTATCTGCCATTATTTTTAGATATTGAACATCTCATTGACATTTGTGTACACATATTTACACATACATTCAGGTAGATACAAATACACACATGTGTATTTTATACTTGCACATATGATATAGATTATATTACATATAGTTTTATATATATGTATGTATATATATATATCATGTATACATTATAAATATATACATAATCAGTAGTTCACACAAATTTTCTACCATAGAGCTATGTAATGTACCAGAAACAACTTATAGAGTAAAAAGATCTACCATTAAAAGAGCTGAGTTTGATTCCTTCCTCTGACATTTGCCACCTGTATGACCTTGGGTAAGTAGAACACAGAGTTGTTTATGTTCTTGAATTCATAATAAACAATTTTTATTCATAATGTCTTCAATTCACAAATAAACATTTAGTTATAAAATGTCTGCTAGGTATCTACTAAGTATCTAGGCTGTGTTAAGAATGCAGTGTTGGAAGAAACATTATCTGCAAAAATAAAAGTACTAGATAAATATGGGTTGTTATCACAAAGGAAGACATTAGCTGCTTAGTGGATAGAGCACTGAGTCTGAATCAGGAAGACCTGAGTTCAAATCCTGTTTCAGACATTTACTAGCTGTTTGACCCTGGACATGTCATTCTACCCTTGTTTGCCTTAATCCAATGAAGAAGGAAATAGAAAATCATCCTAGTATTTTTGCCAATGATCCATGTGGTCCATAAGGTTATAAAGTATCTGACATGACTGAACAACCATATGTGTATGTATGTATGTGTGTATGTATATATGTATGTGTGTGTGTTTGTATGTGTGTATTTTAGGGCATATATATACATGCATATATATATATATATATATATATATATACACATATAAGTATATATTTAAGGCAATATATAAGGAGTGTATACATTTATACAAATATATAAATATATACATGCATATGTTATAAATAAATGCACATTTGAAATATGTATTTTGATGTGTACATATTTGTATAATATATGCAACAATAATACATATGATCTGTTTGTATGTGTATATATACATATATATGTATATATACACACACTCATATGCAATATCCCAAGTCTTTGTGAAGTATTCAGCTGTTAAAACTTAAAACTACACCAAGAGCTTTATAAATATTTCTGTGTATTTGTAATATATATGTTTATAAATGCTTATGAACATATGCATATAACTATACATGTATATGTACACATGAAGATGCATTGTATAAATAGTTGTGTGTTTATGCTTGCATATACATTTATATACATGTATACCTATGTGCATCTATGTCTAGGTATATTTAAAATAGAAAAAAAATATTAATCTGATGTGACTTCTTTTTGATGAAATTATATCCCACTAGCTTCTTCAAGGCTTTCTACTACTAAAATGTCTAACTCCCCTAATTCTACTAGCATTAGCTTCAAGCTCTATCTCTTTCCCTTCATAACCCCAGCCTCTCACCTAGTTTCCAAATTAATAACTTTAAAATTGAGCTCTTACAATAGCCTTTTAACTGCTTTCTCTGCCTCCAGGATATCACCCCTCCAGTCCATCTTGCAAATTGCCTGCAGGTTTATCTTCCTAAAATGTCAACTTCATTTCCTTCCTCAAAAACATCCATTGAATAGCTCCTCATTTCCTAAAGACTCTCAAAGAGATGGCTGTTTAACCTATTAAAACTTAAAACTGTACTAAGACTTTTAGAATACTCAGTATATTATACCTCCAAGACAGTCCACTACAGTTAATCTCAAATAATTACCATAACCAAGAAGATCATCTTCATAAAGCAAATTGGCAAATGAAGAACAATTTATTTTATAGGCTATCATATTGTTGATGATTACAATATGATTTTACATGCATTTCACAGTTGCAAAATTAAAATGATGGGGAAGAATTGGGGAAACACCTCAAGGTGATGTAGGAAAGAAAGGTTAAAATAGTATTGAAAATGAAAACCAAAAAAAGGAGGGAGGGGGGCAAAAAAAAGTATCATTGAAGAATTTTTAAAAGCACACAAAGCAAATAAGTTCAGAAGAAAGCACAAACAAGCAGTACAGTTTTGAAAATAACTGGTTGAATTTATTGTCTTCTTTAAAATAAATTGTTGATATGTAATGAAGAGTTGTGATTTCTTGTATAGTCAGTCTTCTCTTTATGTTTTATTTCCTATATTGAAATATTCATTTTTTGGTGTTCATACTTTTTTAAAAGAAAGTAGATTGTTCATGTTGCAAGAAAAAGGGATAACAGATAGGCAGCTCAAATGTTATATTGCTATCAATGAAATATTAAAAAAACTCAGAGAACAGCTTCAAATTTACTGAATAGATGATCCAGAGAAACTTTATGGAAAGATGGTGAAAAGAATTATACAGGATTGGAAGAAATGGGCCAACTGACATTTGTATTAGAGTGTTTTCTACTGAGGAGGTCTTAGTATTAGAAGATAAGAAAAAACACTGGTGTCTGATTTTAATCAGCCATCTCCTACTTTGGTTTGGTACTGAATTTAGATTTAAGGTAACGGGTAGAGTAGAATATACGCACATATGAACACATTCACGCACACATGTACACATACACATATCTGGTTGTAATTTCTGATTGTTACTAACTAAAGCAAATCACTTAAACTCTATGGTCCATTGTTTACACCTCTAAAAGGGAGGTAATTATACCTTTACTAGGTAACTCATGTCTTTATTTTAAGAATCAAGTGAAACACAAAAATCATAGAATTTTAGAATGGTAAGAAAATTTTAGTTAAGATTTGAGGGAAAACAAAATGCTTTTGAGTAAACCCAATGTGATATCTATAGCAGCAAGTACTTAATAAGGTAAGTAGCATTAGGGATTCGGTCTTCGATGTCCCTTCCAATTCTGCAATTACTTGATTTTATGAATCCTTTGTATGTGGGAGGATAATATCATTTTAGAAATCTGTCTAGATTCAGAGAGCAATAGTTTAAAGAGCTATATATTAAGGAAAACCCAGGATAAAATAAAAAAAAAAAAACGACTCCAAGCGAATAGATCAAAACTCAGATGAATCATTCATAGTAGGAATCATATCAGGGTTATCGGAATTCAGGTAACTAAGTTTGTACACCTGAAGCTCCTCAATCCATGATTTTTTTTATGAGTAAGCACCAGTAGCTGCCACTGACTCCTTTCATCTTCTGCACCTGTGCTGGTAGGTGAGCTGAGCTTTTTCCAATCCAACATTCTTGGAATAAAATGTAATTTTTTTTCTTTGATATTTTCAATCCTGCATCCTACTTTTTCATTTTTTTTAATGTGAGGTAGCTTTGATGAGAGTTTTTCTATCCTTTCCTTGGATAATTAAAAAGATTTTTCCAAAATGACCTTGCTCAGGGCAAGCTGATCATGAACATGGAATGAAAG